>NC_137199.1:25456738-25651738 GCF_960531495.2 Zeus faber
AGAAGACAACCATCTTTCTTCTGCCAGCAATAACAAGGGAGCGAGACAGGAGGCACCGAGTGCAACTGTTTGGGTTATTTGCGGGTTTATTCTCTGTTGTTGTGCCCGGGGGGGGGAAAAGAGCGGACGAACGCCCTTCTAAACGTCGGCTTCTCGGACACGGGTCTCCTTCATCCTCCCTCCCCTCCCGGCTCTCCCGGAAAGGTTTAAGGAGCAGAAGACTGGCTTCTAGAAGTAGTATTCTTCCATTTTTTCATGTTTCCAACAGGTCTACCTTCCCCTCACCCCCCAGCGCCGAGCCAGGAGGCGAGAGCAGCTTCTGATGTCAAGAGCATCACCCCGTCCAAAAAGAGGAAAATAAACAGTTCCGAGAGGGACGATCTGGACACAGTCTCCCCCAAAACCACAAATTCCTCCTCCTCCTGCTGCTCCTCTTCCTCCTCCTCCTCCTCGTCGTCCTCGTCCTCCTGGGCCCCCCAGCATCCCCAGAAGAAGCTACGGTTCGAGGACTCCGCGGACCCCCTGGATGTGAAGATGGACGGGGAGCCCGCGTCGTGCTCCAACAAGAGCAAAGCCGCGTTCCTGCCCGGTGCCGCCGCCGGCGGAGTGGTCCACCACGCCAACGGGCTTGCCAAGACCCCGGGGTCCAGCGCCTTCTCCAACAGCAAACCCGGCGCCGCCAAGAAACTAGTGATCAAGAACTTCAGAGGTATGGAGGGTGTGGGAGCAAGTCCCTCCCACTGGTAACCCTGCTTTCCAGGGTGTCTGCAGGTGGTTTCAAAAGTCTTAATGTCTTTCATTCAGTTTTACAAACATCTAGGCCTTTTTTGGGGTCATTAAATGGACTTACATTTTTGGTCTGATTTATCCATATAGTCCCTTTTTATTAAAGTGAGTTCTGACTTCTTCTGTATCAGCTGAACCCGATACTTGTTAATGACCTGTTATACTCATTCTAGATACCCCATCTAGATGAAGCCTTCTCAGTTCATACTTGCCTGCAGAGAGAAGTCCTGGTACTTACCTGTCTCAAGTTCTTGGGAACAAAAATAAAGTACTGGTTTATTATAATAATAATAATAATAGTGATAATAATAATAATAATAATGGCGGCTTCAATTTAAAAAGCGCCTTTCAAGATACCCGTTGTCGCTTTACACACACACATAGTAACGTAGTGATATTATCTAATCACTTACTGCAGCGATCTGACCTAAAGGAAGGTGTTCATATAACAGTAAATAAAATAATCAAGTTCATAACACACCCTTTTTGGAGTTAATAATACTTACGTCTCCACTATCCCAAATAATAGTATTTTACCTGCATTACTTTAACACCTTTTAAAAGTGTCAAATGTAACCCTCATATTATCTGACCTGCAGACACCCTGTAAAATACTTAAGCTTTTCAGATAGCTTTGTACCAAACATTTTAAACCCATGTACCACATGTTTGTTTGTGCGTGACAGAAAAGCCCAAATTACCCGAGAATTACACGCATGAAACCTGGCAAAAGCTGAAGGAGGCGGTGGAAGCCATACAAAACAGCACTTCAATCAAGTACAATCTAGAGGAGCTCTACCAGGTAAGACGGTAGCTCGCCCTTACCCTCGGTGACTTTATGGTCTGTGGATAGATTTCTCTCCAATTAACATAACTTATTCTCTTCTTTTTCTTCTTCTTTTTTCAGGCCGTTGAGAACCTCTGCTCCCACAAGATCGCTGCCAAACTTTACAAACAGCTAAGGGTAGTGTGTGAAGAGCACATCAAGGCACAAATTGATAAATTCAGAGAATATCCTTTTCCTTGAAAGTCACTTTCCATGTCATGTAAAGTATTCCAGCGGTTTTCATTCGTAGTGCACAGAACTGTGATACTGCTATTGAGTGAGTGTGTTTCCTTGACACCATTCGTACGGATGCCTTGGACAGTGTGCTTTTTCTGAAGAAAATAGACAAGTGTTGGCAAGATCACTGCAGACAAATGGTATGTCGTGGTCCTATTTTGTCATGTGGTATGATAACCTAATACAATTTATTGCAACACCTGATTCATCAGAAAAATGCCATTAGTCTTTCATTGTTTTCTATTTATTTTCACAGATCATGATTAGGAGTATTTTTCTATTCTTGGACCGCACCTATGTTTTACAAAATTCTTTGCTGCCATCAATCTGGTAAACAACTCTCTTCGCTAAGCATTCTTTCCAAAAGCAAGCGATATTTTCCTTGAAATAGGGTAACAATGGAGTGATGGTGTTTTTGCAGGGACATGGGCCTGGAACTCTTTAGGTTCTTTATCATCAGTGACCTGAAGGTCCAGAGCAAGACCATCGATGGGATCCTTCTGCTCATAGAGCGGGAGCGAAGCGGCGAGGCCATCGACCGCAGTCTGCTGAGGAGTCTACTGAGCATGCTGTCTGACCTGCAGGTGACCACCCTCTCAGACACGCTCCATGATCCACACAAATGTGTCCAGTAGACTAGGCCAGTTCTCAATGTGGGGTGGGGGGACTCCCAGGGGCCCTTCAAGATGGCCCTGGGGGGGGGGGGGGGGGGGGGTCCTGCCAGCAGATAACATCTCAATTATTTAATCTACAAGACGGCAGCACCATTAGAGAATGGATAATAATCATTGGTTTTATTCTAGTTTTGCTGTTATCTGCCTAACTATAGTATGCTCGCTAAATTGTATCTAACCATTAAAGGCAGCTCAGTATGGGGTCCCAGAGACTGAATCTTATCAAATGGGCTCTGTGACCTAATTCCTATCAAATTGAGGGGTCCTTGGTATTTCAACGGTTGAGAATCACTGGCGTAGGGAATGTTAAGGCTTATTACAGTGGACCATTATTATACAATGATGTACTATAAAAGATTGACAATGTACAGTGGTACCTCGACTTACGACTGTAATTGGTTCTATAAGAACGGTCATATGTTAAAACAGTCGTATGTCGAAGCAATTCTTCCCATAAAAATTATGAAATCATGAAGGGTGAAAATAAACAAAATACACAGTAAATATGAAAAAAAAATATCGATAAGCCACGCGCACACACAATGTAGGTCGCCCGCTGACTGACTGCTGACTGGCCGACGACGTGCCAACTGCAAATTTCCACGGTCGTATCTTGGAGCAGTCGGTCGCAAGTCGATACAAATTTTCTTGGATTAGTCGTAAGTAGATGCAGTCATAAGTCGAGATACCACTGTATTCAGATGGAAAATACTTGCCCCATTATGCAAATAATTTTGGTTCCGATAGTTTGTCAAAGTCTCTTTTTAACGTCTGTTGTTGTGCTTTTATAGACTGGACACCTGTGCTAGTTACCATTTATGTGTTAGGTACATTTTTCCACATAGTTCAACAAAAACATGACCAGAGTACCTTGATGTCATCGCTATATTTTTCAGTGTTTCCTGATGAATAGAAACAGAGAATCGACCTGACAGCGATGTTATTTGAGATTAGCACCTACACAGAGGTTTTGATGCGCCATCGGCAGCATCTTGAAAAATCATTTTAATGACACCGATATTCCCTCTACCGCTTACAGATTTATCAAGACTCCTTTGAGCAGCGCTTTTTGGAGGAGACTAATCGGCTGTATGCTGCGGAGGGACAGAGGCTGATGCAGGAGAGAGAGGTGATTTATGGTTCTCTTCTGCGTAACTCCGACTGTACGCCTGAGCGTGGTTTTTCACCGGCTATGTAGTCCCCAGACGCGTCGCAGTTGTCATAGAGAAAGGAGGAGTATTGGAAACAATAGGAATTTTGAACTTTTTAGACGCACAGTTTGATAATTAGTTTTATGTCTGAAATACCACCAATGCATTTATTAGTTATCATGGGAAAAAATAAATCTTTGTGATTTTACTTTGGGCTTATTGCGTGTTTAAAAATTACATGACAACATGGTTATCTTGTTTAGACTATCTCGCAATATGTTCTATGATTCCAACTCTGCAGACATTGTAAATTAAACTAGGTAGTTATCCAGTTTAAATTGGATTTAAAAAAACGTTTTTATAGTTGTCTACCATAAGTAACTTTTAATTTAATTGAAATGTGAGTGTTTGTACTGTATTGCATTACTTCTTCGTATTACATATATGTTTGTTCTTTGTATTTAAAATATATAAAAAATAGATTTTGGATTCTAAATCGGATATGAAATGATCGAATGGTACACGGATATTCCTGTCTATTTACACGTCAACGTCCGGAACTTCAACACACATCGCATGGCGCCGGTAAAGGGGCAAAAATGAACGTGTCAACCCGGGTGTCATGTTTCCATCACAGACGATCGGCGCTGGAGCCGATTAAAAAGCTGTGATTACTGCAGAGTAATTTGTTCCGGGTGTAACCTTTACCACTAATGACAAATGTCAGATGTTAGCGGGTGTTACCAGGTGGTTTGTGCAGTGGAAAGGGGGTATAAGTTAAAAGTGTACAAGTAAATTGTGATGAATAGAAGCTTTGAGCTTTTTTTCAATTAAGAGTTATTTGTTATATTTATCTACTTAGTGATTGTGTGGCATTAAAAAAGTATTAGTTTTAATCAAGCAGGTAATTCTTAGTAAGTAGTCTGCCCCCCCCCGCACAGGTCCCTGAGTATCTGCACCATGTAAACAAACGCTTGGAGGAAGAGGCAGACAGGATTATAACATATCTAGACCAGAGTACACAGTGAGTATTATGCTGTGATTTAACAATTTTCAATCAATATCAAGAATTCACTTTTTTTTTAGTCACTTCCACCTCATCTTCTTGTAGAAAACCACTCATTGCTACCGTGGAAAAGCAGCTGCTGGGTGAGCACCTAACTGCTATTCTACAAAAAGGTAAGTCATCCAGTACATGAGTTTTGGTCCAGTACATGTTCAACGGACATTTGTATTATAGGAATCTCCTGTGACCGTTGGCTAAAATTCCTGTTCCACTACTTAAATCGCAAAGAATACAGACCAGTGCCATGAAACTATTATTGTTTGAGGTACCGGAAAGCACTTAGAAGTTCGATGCACCTCTGACTTCCCACTTTTTAAAATCTCTCAGGGTTAACACATCTGCTGGATGAGAACAGAATCCAGGATCTGTCTCTTCTTTATCAGCTCTTCAGTAGAGTGCGAGGTGGCGTTCAGGTGCTGTTGCAACACTGGATAGAGTACATAAAGGTATGGCCGCATTAAGTATTAACACTTTTGGGGTATAAATAAAGGGTGGCATGGTATTTGGGCTGCAGAAACTTCAGCACATCAACTGTTTTAAGTGTCTGACTGGATCATCCTATCTCTCATTGTTACTGTTTGTACTGAGCGTCTTTCTCTTTTGCTCTCACAAAATCATTTGTATTTGAAAGAAATCTTTTCATATATTAGTGACATTTAAATGGTAGGATAGGTGCTGTTACTCATAGCTCACAGTGAACTTGCGAGGTCCAGAGATAATGGCCTGTTTTTGATTGTTTCCATGCTCTACATTTCAGGCCTTTGGAAGCACCATAGTCATCAATCCTGAGAAGGACAAGACGATGGTGCAAGAGCTGCTGGACTTCAAAGACAAAGTGGATCATATCATAGATGTCTGTTTCTTGAAGAATGAGAAGTTTGTCAATGCCAAGAAAGAAGCATTTGAAACTTTTATTAACAAAAGGCCAAATAAGCCTGCAGAGCTCATAGGTATTTCCCTTCTCACTGGGATGATGAGAATCAACCTAAAAATGTTAAATTTCGCAATATCGGAATGTAACAGAAATGGATTCTAATCCACTGGTTTTGTTTCACAGCAAAACATGTGGATTCAATGTTGAGGGCGGGGAACAAAGAGGCAACTGATGAAGAACTGGAGAAGATGCTGGACAAGATCATGATAATATTTAGATTCATCTATGGTAATGCTTTGTCTTAGATTGTTCCATAGTTTCTATAAAGGACCGTACCAGGAGATCACTTTAAGGAAGGTTGCTCACACTATTATTTGAATTGTTTTCGAAATGGTATGATCTATTATTAGATTTCAAATTCTGCCTTATGATGGGGATAGAAATGTCAAACACATTGGTGTGGACTTGATGTCTCTGAATCCTTTCAGGCAAAGATGTTTTTGAGGCCTTTTACAAGAAGGACCTGGCGAAGAGGTTGTTGGTGGGGAAAAGCGCCTCTGTCGACGCAGAGAAATCAATGCTGTCGAAGCTCAAACACGGTCGGTATTTTTCCGTTGTAGATTGTTTGTACGGGCACACTCCGAGTGCGGCGGCAAACCTGTCACGATGCCGTGCTTGACATTCATCGACCACAAGAGACCGCTAACCTGTGCTCTATCTCTAGAATGTGGAGCGGCATTCACAAGCAAGCTTGAAGGGATGTTCAAGGACATGGAGCTTTCTAAAGACATCATGGTTCAGTTCAAACAGGTATCCCTGGTTGGAATCCTAAAAGCATCTTCTATGTTATTCTTAGACATAGAGAGGTTAGGCCAGTAATTAAATGTGATATGTCTTTCCCCCCCTACAAGCACATACAGTGCCAAAACATCCCGGGCAATATTGAGCTCACGGTGAATATCCTCACAATGGGTTACTGGCCGACATATGTTCCAAATGAAGTGCACCTGCCACCCGAGGTTAGCGCCGAGCAAATATTGAAATTTTCCAATCCGGGCTGTTTTGAGACCTTCAGTGTTATAAAAAAAATTAATAAAATATTGTCGATTTTTACAACCCGGTTATCAATGCGCAGATGGTGCGGCTGCAGGAGATCTTCAAGACCTTCTACCTGGGTAAACACAGCGGGAGGAAGCTACAGTGGCAGTCAACGCTCGGGCATTGTGTACTAAAGGCAGAATTTAAGCTGGTATACAACTGTTTATTTTTTCAGAAAGAAAAATGCTCTGGTAACTACTTCATCCTGCGAATGAAGCTACATGTTGTCCCTTGTTGCTTATCTATTAACAGGGCAAAAAGGAGCTCCAGGTGTCTCTTTTCCAAACACTTGTACTACTGATGTTTAACGAAGGAGAGGAATTCACGCTGGAGGATATCAAACTGGCAACAGGAATAGGTTTGTATGACCACACATGTTTTGGTCAGAATCACTTATATATTTAGGCGCCACCCAGTACTTTTTATTCAGTTTGTTTTCGTCTAACTCCATGCTTGTGTTTGCTTACTGACCTGAAGAGGACATCGAGCTGCGACGGACTATGCAGTCCCTGGCATGCGGGAAGGCCCGGGTCCTCACCAAACTCCCAAAGAGCAAAGATGTGGAAGACGGGGACAAGTTTTCCTGCAACGACGATTTCAAACACAAGCTCTTCAGAATCAAGATAAACCAAATCCAGATGAAAGAAACGGTATAACCCGTTATTACCCTTTTATATTAGTGATTTTTTTTCAGGTATTCAAGATGCTCACAGTCATAGTGCTTTGTTTTTGTTTTTTGTCCCAGGTGGAAGAGCAAGCCAGCACTACAGAAAGGGTCTTTCAGGATCGTCAGTATCAGATTGATGCTGCCATTGTTAGGATCATGAAGATGAGGAAGACTCTGAGCCATAATCTGTTGGTGTCTGAAGTCTACAGCCAGCTAAAGTTTCCTGTCAAGGTGAAAAAAAAAAAAAAAAATACCCGCCTCACTCATATTCTTTGACAATTCATATATTTTATTGTCATATGCACGACAAAATAGCATGAAAGGCGATATTACTAGCTATGGAATGTGTATGCACAGAGGCAGCCACGACTCTGTGAATAAAAACAACAAAAGAGAAGTAATAAACATAGTAAACATGCAAAGAATATATAAATGTATGTAAACAAGATTGATTGTAAACTATATAGTATAAGATGGGCTATCACGTAGTTTGCTGTATTAAACATTAATATAAATGATCTTATTACACTATCATATCATTGTTCACACTGGACTTTCTTCATTCGGGCCATTTAGAACACATAAAGCCTAAATGTCCAACTGATGGCCTTCACTTTTGTAACAATACAATAATTCACAGCTATGTAGAACATGTGAGTAGGGGAATGTCTGGTGAACTGTGTTCCGCTTTGTCAACTAAACGCTAACAAGCCCTCCCCTCTTCATGTCCTCCCATCCAGCCCGCTGACTTGAAGAAGAGAATAGAGTCCCTCATTGACAGGGACTATATGGAGCGTGACAAGGAGAACCCCAACCAGTACAACTATGTGGCTTAGAGAGAGAGAGAGAGAGAGAGAGAGCGCAAGACGGAGGTGATCCGGTCCGGCCGAGGGCTTTTCTGAGTGCTCGGTCTCCAATTCTTTGCCCCAATGGATGTTGCCATTATCTTCTTTAACCTAGCGACCGACAACTGAATGGATACTGCTCCACAGGACTTTTGTCAGGGGTTGAGGGATCCTGTGGACTGCATGCCCATTGAAAAGAGAATATTGTTCACGGTCCTTAGTGCCATTGGAAGAATTGGACTACTTTGGACTAAAAAGAAGACAAGCCAATGTTATTGTCCTTTTGCCCTTTTTTATGGAGAGAAGAGAAATATTTATTTTCAAACATAGATTCTTCTCTGGCCATTGTTTTGTTAATCGCATTCTGCTCATGGTTGTAAAGTCTTTTTTTTTTCGGTTCACTCTGTATTCCGAGCATATGATCACACGCATAACAATACTTAACGGTAGCATGTAGGAGGAAAAACTGAAATTGATGCTTGTGTCTTCAATCAAAGTGAAATGTGAGACCAGTGCATTAACATTTATTACAGGATTTGATGTTTGGGATGTTTCAGTGTTAAACGTGTGTATCTACATTTTTTTACAATTCTCAAGGCAATCTCTCAAAGCTCTGTATGATCATAAACAAGCAATCTGTGGGTTACATTATACCAGACTTGCGTTATGTGCCATAATAGAGCACTTCTTTTGTTATAGGGTTTTTTCATGCTGCTATACAATTCCATTGTATGTATCTTTAGGGGGGTTTTTTTGTTTTTTGTTTTTTTGCCTCATACATTTTTGTACATCCATAAGTGACATTTTAAAAATATCCCTCTTGACAGACACCTGCTCATTTTTTACTTTTTTTCTTGACAGTGTTTGGGGTTATACTAAAAGCACAACAATTTTTTAATTTTCCAAAACCTAACATCACTTTTGTTATTTTTTGTTAATTTTCCTGCGATGCTTGCAGGCCTTAAAAGTGGGATGAATGGGAGTCATTTGCCTCAACAGATGACTGTTGATTGGGGGGTCCTGCTTGACTGGAATTACGCTGTGTCCACGCTCATGAGTCCGTTGGGTTTATTGCTTCAGATTAAAATAACTTCTCTGTTTGAATCTGCCATTTTCAGCCTTTGTTTCAAATGTTTTTCTTTTTCCTCTTATTTTCGCTCTAACAACTTTCCGCTACCGCGCTTGTTGTTCTGTTATTGTTTCAGCCCGTATGCTCGTCTAATGCTGCATTCAGAGGAAGTCGGAAATCGCAAACTCCGAGTCGATCGTCCCCATATCTAAGCGAAATGTGTTTCGTTGCCCCTGTTCGGGAGACATGGAAGCCCGCAGTAAATTTGTGTTCGTTCGACAAGCTCGTGAACTCTACGCGCATCCCAGGCGGTAAAGCCACGCGGTAGCCCAGGTCGAAGTTCGAGTTGTCCTCGAAATAAAACGTCCCCAGAGGGAACTCTGTTCGCACTGAGCTCGCGTCCAAACGTAGTGCGTCGCAACCTATTAGCAAAGACGCGTGCTGCGTTCCAGTACCGTCCAAACTCAGGAAAAAAAAAAATAGCGTGAGGTGAAGGTGAACAAAGTTCTCGTTGCGTACGTTTGTGTCCGTGATGGTGTCTCCTTAGTTCGCATGCCGAGCGAAATGTGTTCCACCGCCGCTGTTCGGTAAACCACGAGCATCTGCAACAAATGTCTGTCCGGCAAGCTTGTGGTTTCTACGAACTATAAAGCGCTATGTTAGCACAGAGACTACATAGTTTGGCTCAAAGCCAGACCCCATTTCAAATATCAGGTTCATTCGCCGCGTGTTTCTGTGGCGTCACGTGCATTATCTCGAACGCGGGCGACCCCCCCCCCCCCTCGTATCACCTTGGAAATCCGCTACAAATGCTACCTCCACCGCTGGGAAGCGCTCGTCTTTCCGAGTTTAGACTGTACTCGAATGCCGCGCGAGCGCTCCGGCTAGTACGGCGTTGAAGCCACGCCCCCCCCCCCCCCCCCCCCCCCCCAACCCGCGCGTCACATGACTTCCACTTCCTGGTACTGTTTGTCGCGGCTCAGCTGGTGACTCCGCGCAGGGAAGATGGTCCGCCACGCACTTTTCCTTCTGCTCGTGGGGGTCGGAATCGGTAGGTAGCGTCTTGGGGATTGCGCGACTCGAGCGCTCACCCAGCGCCCGCCGGTGTTCGGCGTTTGGTTGCGAGAAGTTGGGCGGTGGAAGTTGCGTGCGGCTCCGGGCCTGTAGCGGGCTCCGCGGCTAAGCGCTGGGGGGAAAAAAAAAAAAAAAAGCTGCGGTGATCCTCACAAAACAAAAATGGAAAAAAAGCTGCGTTTTATTGTTCGATTTAAAGGCTGTTATTGGGACGTGGCGGCTGAATGATTCTCACTGGCTTTGGAGTTGAATTAATTTATTCTGAAATAGAGCCGTCACAATTGTTATATAAATCGCCTGATCGCGATTATTATATAAAAAAAAAATCGTTCCAAATTCCACATGCAACCAAATTGAAACATTAAAACCGATAGAAATGTCGCAACAAATAAAATATCAATGGTCCGCCCAAGTGTTTACGTTCCCATCGTCAGCTGCTAATGAATAGCCCTTCTGCTGCAGGTCGACGTGCGCTTAGTCGTGTTTCGTGCCTCCATTATAACGGGACAGTCGCATTAAATCCTCCATCACAATAACCTGCGTAACAGTTAACTGTCAACTGCAACGTTCCGATTGTGACGCCCCTGTTCCAAAGGGCTGACAGGGCTTGCGTGACGTCACGCCGGGGCTCTGACCCGTGACGCGGAGTCGCGCTCTGTAATCCGCAGCTTTTACGGCGTCTCTGCGTCCTTAACCCGGCGGAGCGGAGCTCACCGCCGGCTTACCCCGTCTTCGATTTCACCGTCCGTTCCAGAAGTCGCCAGAACGACTGACATCACCGTTTGTAACCCTCGCTCTCCATCCGCAAATCATTTGGGAAACGGCGCATGAAGTTTGGTCCCTGTAGTTTCTGTCGTCTTATGTTGCTGTGTTGGTTATCGCCTCAAGGTCAAAACTAATGATTGTTTTCGTCGCTCTCAGTGACCAGTTTACTTGCTGCAACACAACTACACAAATCAGATTGAGCTCATCTTCAGTAGAGCTTATTTTCACCTGCTGCGCAGAGATGAAGTAAATGATCCGGTCCATGATGTCACTAAATGACAGTAATGCCGATATTAAGAGACATTAATAGACACCTATCTATTGAAAGGGCCGTCTTGGCTTCAGTCTGAATAACTAAGCATGAAGGTTGTTTCATTATTATTACCTTTTTTTTGTTTTTTTTTGGCGGCAGGAACCCAACTGACACGTGCTGTTGAGGTGTCGGTCAATGGCACTGACAACAAGTTATGCCTCTACGCAAATCTGATGGTGAACTTCTCGGTCACGTATGAAGTAGTTGGAAATGAGGTAAGGTGTGTGTGTGTGTGTGTGTGTGTGTCCACGGTTTAGTGTCACCTCGTGTCGATTGCGCGCATTTAAGTATTTATTAGTATTTCTAGGGCTCATTGCGCGTAATCACCGGGTGTCATGACATTTCACTGCACGTATGTATACTCTCTTGAACTTGAAACTTGAACTTGTGAAAGGCAGATAAGGGAGAGCAGAGGCAGTTAAAACAACGCCACCAGGTTCTTGCTCTTCAGCATTTCACACTCTCATTTTTCCTGTGGAACATCCTGTAATTGTCAAAGATCACTGTCACTGTCCGTCCCACCAGCAGCAGCCATTAGTAGAGAGTGCACTACCCCAGAGATTTGGTCCATTTTTCCAGGCCCTCCTTGACTGTGATACTTTTGTAGAGAGTGATACATTTTGATATGGAACTTTTGTTGTATTTTTTTTTTTAGGCTACATAGTCTAGTTCTGTTGACTTGGCAGGCGAGGCTGCACCGATAATAAGTTGTCATGGACGCTTTGGAATCCTAGATGTGAACTACTGTCAGACAGGCCTGATCTGTTGCTCTTATTTGAGGAATACAGATTTTGGCTGTCAGTTTGGCATTGCTGTAAGATGAGCAACCTGTCTTCTGTTTACCTCAAAAACCAGAAATAGAAGTTGCGATACATCTACCTCATTTCAGTTCCTGTTACTCCACTGATGTTAGTGCGATGCTCACTAGTAGATCTGTTATATTGCCTTTTGTAAACACTACTTGTGTCGAATGATGAAATTAAACGTTGTCACTTTTCAGAGCAACACCGCCGTCTTCACACTTCCGGAGCAAGTTTCTACCGACGGGAGCTCGTGTGACAACACCAGCTCCACGCTAAGGCTCGGTTTTGGAGACGGAAACTCCTGGAGCGTGTCGTTCACCAAGGGAGATCAGACCTACCAGGCCAACTCCACCGTGTTCGTCTACAACCTCAACGACTCCGCCCTCTTCCCCAACGCCACATCCAACGGTGACTATAGAGTGTCGCCGCCGCGATAACTGGCCCGGGGACGCGGGTGCTGTCCTTTTTTTTTTAAATTGTATTTTTATTTTTTAACATAATGTGATGAATCTGCGTTTGTTTTTAGAAACCGTGTCAGTGACGCTGAAGGACTCCTTCAGGAACGTGGCCATCGACACCTGCTACTCCTGCAAAAGCGAAGAATTCTTTCAGGCGGGGGATGTCAATCAAACTCTGTGGAACGTGCTCATGCAGGCGTTTGTGAGTAACGGCAGTAAGAGTGAGAATAGTAAGTACTGGGTCACATGCCGTTCCATGTGCACTTGTTTATTTTTATTTAGTTTATTTTTTGCGGGGACAGCGCGCAATTAGAAGTAATCGCACCAGAGTTAGCGAGCAGTTAGTTTACACCCGTCGTCCCTGTTGCTTTGATAACAAATGCTTTTCTTTTTCTCTTTTTCTTTTTCTAGTCACATCGTGTGCCGCCGACCTGCCCACCACCATCGTTGCGCCCACCACTCACACCAGCACCGTCACCACCACCCTGCCGCCGCCTTCCCCGACCCCCGCCCTCCCCCAGCCCACCCTGGGGGAGTACAGCGTCAAGCCGGACGAGAACAGCACCGCCTGTCTGCTGGCCGACTTCGGCCTGCGCGTTGGATTCAAGCAAGGGGAGGTATTTGGAACGTTATAAGCCTGTCGCGCAGGTCTGTCACAGTCGACGAAGTTTAGTCGACAATTTATTGTCATCCAAATAATTCCCATTAACAATTGAATTGGTTGCTTTTTGGTGTGTTAAGCTTATATTAGGTTTAGATTTGCCTCAAACCAGCTGAACGGGTCACCTAATTTGCGTTTTTATTCCTCTTTCATTTCCGGCATTTGCATACATTCTGTGAGTTCAAATTGGATGGAAACATTTGGTTGTAGAGTCGAGGAATTTTACGAAATGGCTGCAGTCGGCTCTGCAGTCCAAAGTATTTTTGTTGGAAACATAATGATGTGTTAAGGATTTACTTGGGTGGACTGTTTAATACACTGCAGTTTTCTTTATGCAGAGTGTCATCCACAGTCTGTTTACATTTATTACCCCCCCCCCCAACCTTTTTTTTTTGTTTTCTTGATTAGAAATACGTGGAGATGAACCTGCAGCCCAATGTCACCAAAGTGAGGGGGTCTTGCAGCGCCAACAGCAGTGACCTGGTGTTGACCTCTGACACCATCACCATGATGTTCACCTTCATTAACGTGAGCTCTTCATTCCAATTTTCCTTTAAATACGTTACCCGGGCGTGTGGGCTCTGACCGCTGAAGTAGCATTTCGCTCTCCTTTGCTATGTTTCACACAGGAGGCGAAGAAATTCCACCTGCATGCCCTGAACATCACCGTGAAGCCAAACTCAGGTGAGTAGGATCGACCCCCCCCCCCCCCCCCTTTATGAACCGGACAGCGCACTTCGACGTGTCCTCACGCCGCGGCGCTCTTCACAGGCGCGGCGTTCACCGACTCGAACAACAACCTGACGCTGTGGGCGGCCAGTGTCGGCAGCTCCTACATGTGTAAGAAGGAGCAGGTGTACAACATCACCGACTCGCTCACCCTCTTCACCTTCGACATGCGGGTGCAGCCCTTCGGAGTGAGCAAGGGGGGCTTCAGCACAGGTAGGTCACTTTGGCGTTTTTTTTTGTTTTTTTCCCCCGAACCAAGCGTCTTGTTGTTTTGTGTCACTTAACCCCTCGGTGGAGTCTCAGCTTCATGAAATTGGACATCCATGGCGTCCCCAGGTAATGGCAGTCCCAGGTGAACAGGGCTTAAGTGATAACTCAACTCCTTTGTGGAGGTGTCTGCTGAAGCTGCTTTGATTTTGAAAATAACTTCCTTTTTTTTTTTTTAAGTTTCCATATGTAGCACCGTGGTTATTGTTGGTCTGTCACTGCTTCACTTAAAAAAAATAAATGCTGATTAAATACAAGTTAGGAGGCGTGCAACACGAATCATGTGACGCCATGTAACTATTAACCATTTACCCAGATGACCTTTTATCATGGGGTTGCATCTGTTGGACAGCTGCCAAATAGCTCCTCAATCACCAGGCATGGGGAAGCACATGGCCAACTTGTGCAGTGCAGTCACATGTAGAGGCTTTTTGTTTGCTGTGGAAGTGTTGGGACTGGGAAGTAAAGGCGATGGCCGCGCCCCTGCGGTTGCGTACAAACAGTCAAAAGTTAGTCTGGACGCTCTACCGTGTTTCAGACAAAAACTGAAGTAAGAAAATGCCCCCTGAAAACCACCTCCCACTATTTCATTAGCTTTCATAAACCATGACCAATCGTTCGGTCCACAGCACAGCGAAGGGGACGTAACTTGCACCAGCGGCCGAGTTAAATAGTAAAATGCTTCATTTATCATGCGGACAGTTTAGGACTTGCACACGGACAGTGGTAAGAGGTTTTCACTTTTCACACATGAAGTTCTGGTAAATGGCAGATGTCGTTCATTTCTTGTAGCGTTTCTAATTTGTGTCATTATTTTTATTGTGCGACTGAATGAAAAGAAGGTCCACAGCCTGTCGCCAATATAAGCACAATATATATTATATAACTATATATTATAATATAACCCCCCCCCCAGTAAATGGTGTTTCCGGGGGCGGTTCCGCACCCAATTGCATTTTGGATGTGCCGTCATATCCAGATGCTCTCGACTCAGAGCGGCTGAATAGAAGCGCACCATGACAGGCATACGCCGCATCTATTTCATATGCAAGCCGTGTATATTTAAACCAAAGCAAACCTGGAATGCGTCACCGGGAACGGAACTACAGCCTGCTTACTTTGTGAGCTTACCCGGAGTCTGTGTTACAAATCCAGCCCATAACTAGTCAGTAGTCTCTCGTCTCTGAAATGTGTTGATCGGGGATTATGCCGTTGCACTTGTTGATTGCCTCTCTCTCTATCTGCAGCCCATGAATGCTCTGTGGATGACGCCAGCATCCTAATTCCAATCATTGTTGGCGCCGCCCTGGCTGGCTTGATTCTCATTGTAGTGATCGCTTACGTGATTGGTCGGAGAAAGACCTATGTTGGATACCAGACCCTTTAAATCCAGGCCGTCATGCACCCATATGCACAGGGTTCTTAAGCTTGGTCCTTATGGCAAATTGTTAGTCTGCACCTAATCAGAGCTGTAAAATAAATCTCTACAAACTATTGGCGGGGAGGGTGGGGTACATGCAGTGACAGTAAATTATAGCTGGAAAAGCCTGATTAGAACATAACGCGGGGAATGACGCCTTGCATTTGTCTCAAAATGTCACCGCTAAACGTCAAAGCAGTGTAAAACACTATCAGCATCTTTAAGGACCAGGACTTGTTCCCGTATGTCTGTGTTTGCTTTTCTCATTGTTTCATTGTTTTCTTTATTTTTATTTTTTATTTCTGATTGTGTTATTTTATTTAATTTATCCCCCCTTTTTTTCATCTTTGTGAACGATAGTGCAAGATCCAGTGGCCGTTGTTTTTACACTTCATTTGTGAGTCCTAGTCTAAATGAAGTGATCTGAGTTGGAAATGAATGTACACGGCCACACGGCCTTTAGTGCAAATGTCAGATTTTCTTTTAAAACAGCTCCTGTGTTTTTGAATTTCCCCTTTTTGAATATTCTCTTCATGATCGTTTTGACTGTGCCTTTGTCACTGCAGCAGATCTTGCACTCGCTCCTCCAGCAGACATTCCTTTTGGTTTTTCTGTTTGATTTCTTTTTTCCTTTTTTTTTCCTTTGCACATTTTAGACCCCCCCTTTTTTTTTTTTTTTGTCCATTCATTTCTGTTTTTTTTTTTTGTTTTGTTTTTTTTCATTCCCACGCCCACATTTAACGCTACCACATGTATGCAACAATTACTCAACAAACTGAAGGAAGTCAGTCGAAACATCCTTCTTGGGTCTGGGGAAAAAACTCACCGTTATTTTTAACGTCTAATATTCTTTTCTCCTGTAGAGCAGGTGAAAACATGACGACACTTTATGGAACACAGCCTTTATTATGATTATTTTTTTCATCGTTTTTAAAATGTAAACGAACAACCCTTCAAAGTGTCCGATTTGGATTATATGAGCATAAATCTCATCATCTCAAAATGAAGTCGGAGGACGTGCATCAGAAGCCTGACGCGCGTATCCTCCGTGTTGGCATTAGATTTGGAAAAGGGACGGCTCTTTAGCGCTCTATGCTTTCGGTGTGGCGGCAGAGCAGGTGTACGGAGATGAGTTTTACATAGAAATGCACGAAAGCCTTTTTTCGATTTTTGACATATCTCGAAACAGCAAAAACCTCGTCTTTGTATCGGTCGTCTTACGTCCTGAAGGGTGCAGTGGAATTGGTGAAAGTTTGGTAAACGCGCGCATGTCGCACCATGAGGGCGGAAAGGCAGCGTAGTGTGTTTAATGTTTTTGTGTGTTTTTGTCAAATCAGTGTTTTTGTTTCGTTATAATAAAACTGCGCTCCAGCCTCGCTCCAGAGCTGCAAAGTCGGGACTCGAGCTCTGGAACGAGGCTCCCGGCGCTCTGCACGGGACACGACTGAGGCCGCCTTTTAAATTATAATTTTTTTTTTAAGGCGGCTCACACCATCAAATCTTTCACTCACTTTCTTGAGGCGGACGATGCCCTGGGCAACTTCCTGGGCGAAGCTAATGGGGAACTTTGTACGAACGTTTTTAGGGGGTTTATCCTTATTCATCATTGTTGAAAGTCCATGGCACTAGCCCCTGACAGCAAAGTTCCTCATTGAAATTGCCTAAAATGTTTTCCAGTGCATCCTCAGCCAAAGATAAATTGTGTGTTTGTCTGAATAATAGCTCCACGTTGAGCATTTATTATATTTTTCTTGTGATTATGTTACCGTCTAATGTATTTATCAGCTTCAAATGACTTCTGTTGCCTTCATTTCAGTTGGGATGGCTTTGTAGCACCTGTGTGACAGCTTCTGTTAGAACCATTCATTTTACATATTTTCCGTTTCTTAAATAGTAGTTCTTACTATGTTTTTTGTTTTTTGGTTTAATTTGTTGTTAAATAGCATTTGAGCACTATGCAGTACTTTTTATTTTTATTTCCACAAGATTCGAGTTGTTCCGTTTGTTACTTCCATTTAGCAAAGGGAATTTGTGGTGGAAGACCATCTCAATAAAAATCAATTATTTTGTGTCTAAAGCCGACTTGATTTTTATTTTTGCGATAATAAATAGGGTTGAATGTTGTGTGTCACTGGGCCATTTTAGTATAATATTTTTTTAAAGTTTGTTGGTCCTGGATCCATGAATTATTCTTTCCTTAGCCTTCTATTTGTCACATTTATTTAGGTTCCATGTTTAAGGCTACGACCAGAAAATTCGGCACCCTCTTAACCCTTGAGTTTCCCCCCCAAGCTGTGAGGAACTGATGTCACACATTAGCAGCTTAGCAATGAAACAGATATTGAGGCTCTGGAGTAAATGTGAACAGCGAGCGCTCAAATCACAGTTTTTGAGTGGAAGATTCTTCCGTGTAGAAAGCAGACTCGAGACTCGCCGTCAAAAGGCTGTTTAGCATCTTGGACGCGGAGAGGCAGACCAATGACAAGACGTGGTTTTATTTCATGGTGAGTGGGTGTGATTACTGTATGCCACATTTTGCCCATCCGCAGTTTTAACAAGAGCTCAATGTTCTTTAAAGTTTTGCCTCTTAAATCGCTCATCCGTCACGGGGATTTGATGTTGTGGAGTCGATGTTCTGCAGCGGGGAGGGCTGAACTAGTCTCTACCACCGATTTGTCATTTATTTCCTTGTCCTGTTAACACCTGTGAAATATTCACTTGCTTCTTCTCTTCATTCTCATCCAGCGGAGGAATGCCCGAGTGATTTCGACAACTTCATTGTTCCCATAGCGGTCGGATGCGCCTTGGTCGTTCTGATTCTTATTGTGCTACTGGCCTATTTCATTGGAAGAAAGCGGAACCTAGCCACTGGCTATGAGTCCTTCTAATTTTCTATTCAACCCTACTAAAAAAATAACGCTTTTGGTGGTTACGGGTTGATCCCGAATTAATTCTGAAAGAAAACAGTGATGCTGTGTCTGCCTGATGTTTTATAAATGATGCCTTCTCACAGCTCTGTGTCAAATTATTGTCTATATTCCACGAGTCGCTTTGTGCAAAATGCAAAATATGTAATTACAGCAGCGAAATGTGTTTGAGCTGTCGCTGATTGCTGTCTGGGGATGTTGAACGTCTGCTTTTATCTCACTGAACATAAGGGCCGTGCTATTGATCTGCATCGCCCAGCTGGGGCCCGTCTGGGTCCTGAGCAAATGTTTCGCAGCTCCCTCCCACCCCCACCCCGACCGTCACTAACACAATACGATGCAACAGCCATTAACCCACTCCCCCTGTCTCCTCTCTCTTTCCTCTCTCCGTCAGCTGAGGAATGCTTCCTGGACACTGATTTGAGCTTTCTGGTGCCCATCGCAGTGGGCGTGGCGCTCAGCTTCCTAATCATCCTCGTGCTTATCTCTTACCTGATTGGCCGGAGGAAGAGCCGCACTGGCTACCAGTCGGTATAATCCCGACCGGCCGCTTTCGCCCCTGACCCTCGCTGCCCCGCCGCACTGCTTCGGAGACCCTTCCTCCCCTTAACAGTGTCCCCTTTCTACCCCTCCCCCCGCCCATACGGTCACTCGCTCCCTTTTTTCTTTTCTTTTTCTTCTCTGCTCCCTGCTCTCTCCCCCCAAAATAACCTCAGCAGTCCTTGTACAGTGTTTAAAATCGACCCCAGCAAAGCGTCCCAACAGTGACTTCCATGACATTTGTTGTTTTTGACACCAAAGGCTGAATCAAGTACCAAAACAAATTGATAATGAATATTGTATTATTTGGTTATAGACTGCATGTTATAAATTGATGGCCTCGGTAGCTGCTCACTCCCTTTTAAAGAAGCTTCCAAGAGGCTAAACCCACCCCACCCCACCCGCCCGCCCTGATTTTTGGCTTCATGTGATGTTTAACATATATGTGTAAAATACTGTATAGAATGAATGATGTTGATTTTTGACGACTTGTGATTTCATAACAATATTATGAATGTATGAGCAAGCTAATAGAAATTCTGAAATTGCATTGTAATTCAGACCCAATATCGTTATTAACCCACAAACCCTTTGTGGTATTTTTTTGTTTTTTTGTTTATTTCCCCATTGGCCTATTCCCTTCTAATAACTTGCACCTTATAAAACGCACATTGGAGTTGAATTGTACTTTTTGCAAAAATGTTCACTAAGTTGCAGCTCAATGAAAGGGACACTAACTTGTTAAGATGTTTATCAGCAGTCAGATCGCTTGTAAAGATGTGACTTTTGGATGGCTGTATTATCATTAACTAATGTTAAGTCCCCTCTCAGGGAATCGACGACGGACATTTCTTTCAAACTATTAGCAAGGGAATATTTTGAAATAAGTACTGCGAGAGCACATTTTGGCCAAAATTATGATATTTCATTGTATTAGCAGTTTAGTCTCCATTGACTAACATGGAAAACACGGATGAAACGACTTAGTCAGGTCTCGTAAAGCGCATGCTAGAATATTGTTCACCGGTGGTTTATTTACTCAAATCCTGGCTCCGGTACGATTCCCTCCCCGGCCTGAAACTTTACCTTCTAGGAACAGAAACAACAGCATGAGCTTTTCAGCGCAGTAGTGTGTTAGGTCGGAGTAGACGGAGAACGATCTTCCTCGCCGGTTCCTCGTCGCGCATTCCGTTGAGCGTAAAACCTCAGTTCCGCACCTGTGCAGGTTGAAGTCGTGTGCCTTTTTTTTTTTTTTTTTTTTTTTTTTGAACCTGCGACGTCGATTGATGGCTTAAAAAGCTTGTCTCTTGTTTGATGATGAGGAATGTGAAATGAAGAAGCTCCTGGAGCTCGAGTGGGGAACAAATTAAATAAAGTTACTCTTGTTTTGTATCATCGCTCTCTTATCATTTTACCACCGTGTTGTGTTCTGCTGTTTTCTTGCAAAAAAGAAAAAAAAATAATAAGGGGGAAAGGTCACACACGCTTTATTGTCAATTGTAAACCAGCGTCCGCGCGGCCACGAACCGACTAACACTTTGGACGCTTTGTCTTTTATAATCATTGGTTCAGCACATTGTCGGCATGCAAGAAGTTGTCCCTTCATCCGTTGCGAGTGAAAAAACATTTTGTGGTTCGAGAGGCGAAGTCACGCGGTCACACGACTAGCTTGTGTGAGCGCCGGGGGTGAGTAAACATTACAAAGGCTTTAAAATAAGCTCTTTATAGGTTTTATTGTCTCCAACCCGCCGGCAACCTCAGGAACACCACAGGGGACGTCAGAACATTTTATTTATTATAAGAAGTATGATAAGAATAAATACATTACGCACATCAAGTTTTTAGTAGAGCAGTAGAGACCACTTCTAATGTAAGAAAACCTCCTTTTGAGCAAAATTAACGTTTCACAACGGCAACCGTTTCACAGTATGTCTCTTTCTTTTATTGATCAGTCTTCTGTCGTGTTTTCATCAAAGCAGTCAGATGTTTTTACAAAAGAGGAGGCAAGAAGTGGCTTATGGCGCTGTGTCTTAAATGTATAATACCGACCTATTCAAATAACAATAGAGGATTTGCAGTAATTTTAATGTTTGTTTTCACCGTGTTGTATAGTCGATGTCCTACTTTCAGCCTATGTGTAGTTCTCTGAAACCTTAAAATATACAAATGTTGGAAATGTATGAAAAAGAAATTAGTATACACTTTGAAGTCATACCAAATGTGCCAAACAACACGTTTCCTAAATGTCTATTAATAGTTTCATTTGGATTTGCATAGCTAGAGTAACTATTGGGCAGTGTGTAAAAGAAGCCTTCTATAGTACAAATTTAGTTGGATTAATCCTTCTAATCATTATAAAATAATCTGATATTCAGTGGTAATTCTGACTCTACTTGTCTCGTGCTCAGCACTGTCTCCATGTAATGAATGTTTGTGTCGTGTGTGTGTGAACATGCACGCCGTCTCAAGGAGAAAACTTGCATCAGGAAATTTGAATACAGACGTGTGATCTAGGCTATGTTACAAAAAATAAAAACATTGTTGAGGAATTTCCTCTCCAATCAGAAGGCACACGGAGGGGGGGGGGGGGTACACGGGTGAAAAAGAGAAGTGGGGCAGAGAAAGAAATGGACTTATTTCACGTGAATTATTATTATTTCAACACAATGAGATATTGTAAATAACATTTTCCCGTCTCATATTGTCATGGGAGCAGTGTGCTGAGCGAGCGCCTTTACGCCCCCACCTCCAAGGAGAAGGTGACGCTGCCCAGGTAGCGGTCGGTGGGAGAGTCGTTGACGATGCCCTTGCCGTTGAGTTTGCATTGCACGTGGATGTGGGCGTCGTACTGGACACCCGCGAAACGCACGGCCACGACCGGCGCCGAGTAGTTTACCTAGAGACAAGACGCGTGCACACAAAAAAAATGTGGACTCAGCATCGGCCACGCCTATCCGGATCATCATTCAGTCGGTCCGGAACAATCACGCGTGGACATGGGAGACCTATGGAGAGGCCTCCGTCACTCACATGTCTGAGCTTGCCATAGTAGGGATAGTACGTCAGGTCGAAAATGCTTTTGGGATAGAAGTGGAGGTCTCCCAAGGCTTCTGGAGGTCCTTTCTGAAAGAGAGACGCTTCACATCACCGCGAGTCATCCCTCCCGGTTCAGGTTTAAAGTGAAACTTAGTGCTGACCGCTACTGTACCTTGACTCCACAAGTGATGTTTATTGGTTTTCCTTGGCCCGGTAAGTATCCAAGAATCTACAAAGAAATGGCAAAAAAAAAAAGACAAGACTGGCATATAATCATAATGAATGTAAAACAAGCACACTTTATTTATGTTTGTGTTTCATTGTGTCATGAATGATTGTGTTCCTTAATGTGTACAATCACTCTAAAAGGAGCTGTTTCGACTCATAAGTGACCACCTAAGCCTTTACAAATGAGGAAAATTACAAATCTCGGCCATTGTTGTTTTAATCAGGCCATGGGAAGTTACTTCTTGGTTTTTTTAAATATAATTTGATTTTTTGTCATGTTAGACTGACTGATAATAATAATAAATAAATATAATAAATAATAAAAATAAATACTGCAAAAAGTTAAATATTGCACCCGTGGGTTTAAAGATCTTTTTATTACATTCCTTAATAGCAAACCACCACGAAAATCATTAAAATTATTTCCTAATCTGTTAGGACACCTACCATTCAAGCATTTAGACCCATTTCTCATGTATTAGAAATCAACTATAATGCAAAGGCAATCTGCGTTGACAAAACAAATTATTCCCAGCCAGACGCCTGCGTGACCTTTTTGAGTTTCTGGGTGTTTTTTATTGTGATTGTTGTGTTCTGAGGTGACGTTGAGAAGAAGAAACTGAAACGATAATGACAAGTTGCTTTGGCAGGTACGAAATGCAGCTGCATGTAAGGGAAAACACAGACACCAAACACAGGGTAGTACAGCACACTTTTGCCTTCAAGTAAAGCTGCACTTACCCGGTTCATCCGAAGGAGAATACATGGCTTTCCCTGAGAATAGCCATAGTTGGGGTCCCGGAGGCCGGAACACTCGCCCAACCAAGACCTCTTGAACCGGCACGATTTACGCTCTGCGCTCTCGTCCAAGTCGTCCTGCATGAAGTACCTTTCCTGTGGGCAGTCGATGTTCTTCCTGTCCTGAACTACATCATTATACGCTGGATGTAAAAAGAGAGTTGTGCGTGAGTGAGAGAGAGAGAGAGAGAGAGAGAGAGAGAGAGAGAGAGAGAGAGAGAGAGAGAGAGAGAGAATGTGAATGGGTGGTTATGTGGGAGAAGGGAAGGGAGGGAGGGAAGGAAGGAGAGGAGGAGGGGAGGAGAGCATAAATAAAGCAAGAAACTGCGGTGCCCTGCCAAATCCAGGCCTCTGATTAAGCCAGCTTGACAAAAGCAGAGTAAAAAAAAGAAAAAAAAACAGAAAAAAAAACGGCACTGAATGGCAGCACCCTACCCACAAAGAGGCTTCCCCTTCCCAGAATGCCTTGCGAGGGGCAGACGAAATAATAGACAATGGTAGTGGAGATCAGGTCACGAGGATTAACTCGCTGTGCACCCACTTATTGCAACAGAGCCCGAGGAAGACCCATCATGTTGCACCGTACGCCAAAAGGTGTCCACAACCCAAGCGGCAATGCCGTTGATGCGTCTGAATGGGAAATGCATCGGACTCACGTCTGAGATATTCGTCCATAGACTTTGCGTATTTCTTCCAGGACTTGCGGTCAGAGGCGTTAAAGGCGATGTCATGGCCGTCGAGGTGTGGGGCCATCGTCATACCTGCCAATGGAGAACCACAGACAGTCAACTGTGCTGAGACTCCGGTAGAGCCAACCGACAGAAGGGTCAGGGGGAAAAGAAGGTGCTAGGGGGGAGCGGACGGGGACGGAGGTTAAATTTACCAGGTGGCATCACTCTGTCATTGTAGGTCGGGTGGTAGGGGCTGATGGACCACATCAGGCAAAACATACAGCCCCCGAACATGGCCGCCAGAAACGTATAAAGTGCAGCATAGAAGAGGAGGATGAGACCTGAGAAGAGGGGAGAAAAAGAAAACGGGGGCAAAGTTACAGGAAAACGATGTCGTCGTTCGACTCAAATTGACTGCGACTGCTGGTGTGGCTTTTACAGTGCGCCCCCCCCCCCCCCCCCCCCCGTCTCGACTCACGCGCCCGGCTACTGCCCTTGCACAGAAAAGCTCAGAACGCTCGCTAATTTGTTCGGTCATACAAATCGGACCGTGTGGCATGGCCGTCTGGGAAGAGAGAAGTCACTTCCATCATCTTACTACAAAACCCACAGCGCTGATCTGATGTGAGAACTCCACGGCAAAGAGACCCTGAGAACTGGTATTGTTCTGCAATTTTCAATTAACAGTCCATTAGCAACTAATCAAGACAAACGTGCCCTAAATTAAATGGCTTTTGCTGTGCAGTGCAATTTCACAGGGGACTGGTTGCAGCCAGCCTTGCGTCCCCGGTGCCACAAAGGCCTTTCTGTTTGGGCTCAGTGAGAATTCTCCCAGCTGTCTATTCACCCAGGAACACAGTGAACCTCCGGTTGCCATCGTAGTGAAGGTCTTTTGCAGCCATAGAGGCCCGGCCAGCTCCAAGGAACCCCAATCACCCCACTCTCATATTGTGCCCCTTCTTACACACTCCTCTCACAGACCACACATCACAGGCTTCAACTCGGCCCCTTTCTTCCCCGGACACATGGGCCCCGTTCCTTCACAAGTGTGCGCACATGATGACAACGTCTTGAAAAGGAGCCCTGCGCTGTCTCTGTCCGTGGGTTTCAGTGCACGCAATGAGACGCTTCTTGCGGCTTATTTTAAGCAATCTTACTGTACGGTGCAAAGAGGAAGTCGCTGACTAAAGCGGACTTGGAAGAGGGCCCTCAAAAAAAGCGACGTGAAATACCAAGAGGCCGCTTCAATCGTCACTGACTCATCAAACTGCTCTTTGGCATTCGCATCAGCCAAGATGGTTTGTCTGAATCAATTGCTGAATTTCTTATTTGGCATTTAGCATCGCTGTCTGGAGGAAAAAAAAACAAAAAAACATTGCATCTTTACGTGTCAAATTGCAACTGTGTGGCTGTGAGCGTGCTAATGTCACCAACGGGGTCACCGAGGCTTTGGGAAATGGGCTGTGGAGAGCAGGGTAAGATTTATGAGGAATGTGATTCCTGGCCAGTGCAAGGCCCAGAGCAGTGAACTCCCACTGGGTACGTGTCCCCAGGCAGTCTTGTTTTTGTCGGGACCGCTCTGTCCATGCACCTATGTAAACATTAAGCCTGAGGACACACACAGACACACTGACAATTAACCGAGTTAGTTCACTGGAGTGAAATATCCTAACTCCATAAAACATCCCCTATGTGCATCTTCTAAAAAAGGATAAGCTGTTCAAACGCCAGGTTTTCTCTGAATCGCTGGGCGGATTACAACTGTATAGCACTCGTCTTTGTGAAATATTCAGTAGTATCATGCATAAAATTTGAGTTTCCCTGGCCAAAAGAAGACAGAAAACGTTCACCCTCTCACGATCAACTCACTCCAGCTCTTCCCGGAGCGACCCATGAATTCGTTGGTCTCCGCGTTCCATAAATATGTCTTCAAGTCGTCGATTTTCTGGTGGAGCGTCCTCTTGGGTAAAGGCTTGCGCTTCCATTTCTCAAAGTTCAGGTCTTCTTGTTCCAGAGGCTGGTGCTCAGCCAGTTCCTCCTGCTCTTCCTCCAATTCATGACCTTGCTTGTGAATCCCTTTGTGAGGCTGGTTGAATGAACAAACAAAAGCGGAAAAGCATAAGGAAACTGAGCCCATTTTACAGATAACCTTAATGGCTGACTTTTTTCTACTCTGCCTTTCTTTATAACATCGCAGCGGCGGTTTGCAAGAATCTAGCCACAATTATGACACCAATACAAGCACGACTGGACAATACCTATTCCACCGCACACACAAAATATTGCACTGACGATACTGTTCCCCCCTCCCTCAAATTATATATCCACTGATGACCTTTGTGGCCCCCTTTGGGAGAGCTGGTCTCCACTGAGCAGACCCTCCTGCTCGGGGCAGCAGCTGCAAACAGGGTCACTGATAGCCAGATGTTACACGCACCACTCTCAGCATCCATAAGCCAGCACAGATCCCCAAGGAACAATGGGGAACTTCAAAATGTCACCGGAATGTCACTTCCTTGCTCTGAAGTTATACTTTGGAAAAGTGACTTTGGATGAAAACACGTTCCTGTTTTTATGCACTATAGCTCTGCGCCTTAAGCCCTAATGCTTCCATTGGTGTCTCGAGTGAATGACAACTGTGCTTTCAACTAATTATGCGTATATATGTCATTGCATTTTCATTGACGAATTAAGCTTTGGAAATCGTATGCACTCCATTCATCCTTGACGGATGGACTTACTGGACTTGGGTGATTTTTAAGTAGCGCCTCCTCAGCTCCCCCCTCTGTGGAATTGCTCTCCATGATTCTTCACAGACAGAAAAGGTACTTGTTAAACCAATCACATCCACCACCCCGCAATGCATTAAAGCGACACATGCACGGAAAAGTTGGTCAATTCCAGAGAACAATTCAATTTCCCATGCAACTCTGAAGCTCCACAGCAACACAAACCGTCCCCCGAGCAGCTGCAGGTGAACGGTGAATTTATATCTACATCATTTAGAAGTTTACTGGATGGCTTAACAAAGCAGGACATACCTGAAGTTTCCTTTTTTTCAGTAAAAAAACGCAGTTAAATCGGTCCAAACCCTCTTGATCACTGGAGGATGGATGCTCTTTTCTTTTCTTTTCTTTTTTTTTTTTTTTTTTTTTTTTTTTTTTTTTTTCAATTGGTCAAAAAGTGTCTGGGGATTTCATTAGAATTTTTTACGCAGGCAACAGGAGCCGGGCATTGAGAAGGTCCTCTCAACTAGGCGCGCACCATAGTGAATGAATGCCGAGAGGGAGGACTGGGACTGGGGGTGGGATAGAAAGTGGTGTGTTTTTTTTTTAATCCCCCAAAGAAGTTTTGGCAATGGCAAGGGCCGATGCAGGGCACTGTATTCTGCACACGCACTGCTCGCCGCCATTGTCTTTTGAGTTGGGTTTCGTTAGACTGAGATAATGGCATGACAACAATATTTAGAGTTGATCTCTCAGCAGTGACATGATGAAAGGGGGTAACTGCAAAGCCAGTACCAAACCAAGTAGAAAGAAAAAATATATTAAGAAAAAATAGAGAGAATTCAAGAAAAAATATATATGCATACTGGAAAGTAAAACGTGAGAAAAATATATGTAACTATGTATATATATACACTGTATATAGGCTATGTACTGTAAAGTAGCCTATACAACAGAATGTGTATGTGCAGTGTGCAATAGGGAAATAACTACTTGGTAGTGAATGAATGGATAAGTTTTGGTGATGTGTTAGTATGTGCTATATGATAATGATGATATAATTTAATGTATAAACAAGCCGGGGTGCCTCTTGAAGTTCAGTCCTCATCCCGCTGCATTTGCACTCCAGTCACGCACTGTTCCCTCTCCCCCAAAGTGAAAATGCAAAGGGAGTGAGGGAGTGAGGGAGACCTCCGAGGGCCTTTCTTTACATGAATAGAGAAATTGCGTCATGGAAAAAAAAAAAAACACACACACACAACCTCCGTTAGTGATTGGTGTGCACGGGCTCGTACACACTGACTTTTAAGGTGATTTAATAAAAAAGGAAGAGTACATTTACAGTCAAGCCGGGGTGCCTTATTCCTACTGCACACACACAGCATTAATGTATGAAAGCAACAAATGCAGCACGTGGTCCTTTGGTAACTGGACTTCAAATGAATAAATGTACAGCACTTTTCCATCTATATCCATATATGAGTCACCCACGCCTGCTATTCCACCACTGTGTTTTTTGTGTCCCATCGTGACTTGAAGGTAAGCATGTATTTCATTTTATATGAAAAATGTAAATAAGTAAATAACTAAGTAATTATATAATTAAATAAGTAAATTAATAGGTAAATAATTAAATAAGTAAATAAACAAGTTGATAAATAAGTAAATAAGTAAAAAGGTAAGTAAATAAGTAAGTTAGAAAGTAGATTAGTAAATAAGTAAATAAGTAAATAAGTAAGTAAATAAGTAAAAAAGTAAGTAAGTTGTTTAGCAAGTAAGTAGGCAAGAAAATAAAATAAATATATAAACAAACAAACAAACAAATAATAAATAAATACATAAACCCCTCCCTATCGTGACCAGAAGATAAGCATTTATTTCATTTTATATTAAAAAATAAATAGGTAAATAACTAAGTCAATAAGTCAATAAGTCAATAAATAAGTAAATATGTAAATAAGTAAACAAGAAAATGAATAACTAAATAAGTGAATAAATAAATAAACAAGTAAATACATAAGTAAATAAGTAAACATTTTATAAGTAAATAAGTAAGTTAATAAGTAAATAAATAAGTAAATAAGTAAGTGAATGAGTAAATAAGCAAATAATAAATAAAATGTTAATAAGTTAAAAGGTAAGTAAGTAAGCAAGCAAGCAAGAAAATAAAATAAATAAATAAACAAATAATAACAAACAAACAAACAAATAAATAAATAAAATACTGCTATTAATACATTGTGGGTTAATACAGTCTTATGTTATCCTATTTTATCTTATCTTATGCCCTTAAAAGTGTAGTATGTCAGTATTGTGCCCTCTCCAAATTGTCATTGCACATTTTTGACTTGGGGGTGCGCTCAATCCTCGGTGAAGTGCACCTTTGCCACGGGTCCAGGTGAAAGGTTCCAATGCCTCTTAACGACAGACCACGTAACTTATTCTTTTTAATAGGCTGATTCAAAATATACAAACCATATGGCTTTCAAAGTCTCACAAACCCATAACAAACAATGGAACAGATGCGAAGACAACAAAAAAAGGCCTAGGGCTTTTTGTACAAATCATTATCATCGATTATGAATTCAAATTCTGTTGCTAATTTGGTTTTCATGTGTTTATTTAATATCCAAAATACATTCTTTGTGAAAGACACTGAATAAAAGTTTAACTTTCATAAACATGGATCCTGTCCAAAATCAGCCAAAAGTAATGGCATTCTCAGAAAGGGATTTACACAGTTTGGGGGAAAGCCAGTTGTGCAGGTCAAGCCAGAAGGCCTCATTCCACCACAGCGTCTGCCAATCATAGGAGAACTTCTTGGGACACATCAAGTCATGTGCAGCTTGTGGATTGTGTGCAACGCATGGTCCAACGCGTATTGCAAGTCTGCGAGTTTTGGCAGGTTGTTTTTTTTTACTGGAGCCAAACCCGCCGCCATTAATGAGAATACAGTTGTCGTTGCGTGTTTAAAACAGGTATTACGGTCATGCGCGTGATGATTATGCACGGAGCAACCATCTTAGATTTTGAGGTTGGGGTTGGTGAGGGTCTTCCGACTTTTCCTGAGAGGGGGGGGTTCCAGTTTAAATTTCTGACTTGGAACTCGGAAATTCTGACTTCCCAGTTCAAATGGAGCACGCCAATAGTCCTATGTAAATGCAGGGTGAGATGCAGATGGCTACAGCATCACGGAGTGCCACTCCGACAATATTAAGTATATATAAATATCTTATATAAATACATTAAACTATATATGAGTCAGACATGTAATGGAAAAATACTATTAGAAAACCCCCAGAGTAGAATTTAAATAAAGGTGAAAAAAAAAGGTGGCTCCTTCCTCTGTCCAGGCTCTCTCTCAACTCCCTGACACCAGCCTCAGCTTTTCGTTTGATACTTTACCGCTTTTGTTTGTTTTGAAAATAAACACATTCTGCTCAGCTCTGACCCGGTGTTGTGTCCCTCCTTTTGTTGTGGCATTGGAGCCAGTCGTAACACTGTGAAATAAGACCACTCCGTCAGTTTTTTTGTGAGCCGTCTATTTCACAAAACATGTCCTGAAACAAGCCGTTCAGACTTGCAGCCCTTATCTACGTCATTTAGGGCCTCGGTAGAATTAGAACCGCACTCCATCTGAGCACGTCCAGCCGGGGCTGGAGAATAACAAGCGCAGCTGTGAACTGCTCTGTCGACTTACAGACCAGCACAAGTCTTTTAAAAGAAAGGAGGTAATAACAGCTGTCCGTGAACAAACTGCAGACGATGGAAATGTAAGTATTTAAAAGATAATTCTGCTACGTGTTTCTTTCACTCCAAATAAAGTATGCGATAGATAGAGTGTAGGCTGCGGCGCGCGATCCACTGTGCGTTTCTCCAAACAAAACCAATAAAAAAATAGTGTGTTTTTATTGTGGATGTATTTATTTTATTTTCCAACGTTTACATGAAACAAAAGATCCCCGCGTGCGGTGTCCCCCACAAGCTTGAAGCACGGCAACGAAATTCAGAACAAACTTTTAAATTAGGCTTGTAGATCTAATATGAGTGAACATTCAGCAACTGGATTGCTTATTTCTCGCCTCAAATTTGTTCAGAAACAGATTTTGGTGGACTGACAAGGTGAATTTAGTGAAGGTTTACAGACTTAATACAACAGAACCCAGAGATAAACCGGGTCAAACCCCTTTGGCTCATATAAACTAGAACTTGTGCTCAAACCCCATTGGCTCACAGAACTAGGGGCTTCAGGAGGGAGGCGCCACCCACTCAACAAACCGTCACCCAAAATTAAAATGGATAGTACCGCTCTCATATCACCACTCCCAAAATTTTAAAAACATTCTTTTGTGAAATTTCAGAAATAAAGGCCAAAAAATTATGATACTGAATTAAATACCGAATATTTATTTATTTCAGAATATTTCAGAATATAAATGTATGTGGATAATTATACTGTTTTATACTGTTAAATGACTGCACTATCATGTAAGTACAACCTTAAAATCCTCAGTAGCTGTAATGCAAGGTAGTTCAAAGGTTTGTGTGTGTGTGTGTGTGTGTGTGTGTGTGCGTGTATGTGTGATAGAGAACATGACTGACTTCACTGAGAATAGAGGACCCAGAGTGACTTACTAATAAATAACTCATTATATCCATCAATGAATACATAAATAAATAAAACCACAAGTAACTACATCAATAAATGAATCTGGCAATAAATACATCAATTGCTTATTGAATAATTAATTCTCCATTATTATTAGGGGTCAGTCCCCGGAAAGGTGAGAGCCCTATTGCTATTGTTAATGAAAAACTGATGTCAGTAAGTAGTCTATGAATGTCATGGATCCGCCGCAGTCACAGACCAGGTGGATAAAAGATGGTGGCATGTGCAGATTCAAGATGTGACTGACATCAGACCTTTCTGGATGTCATGGATCCGACAAACCCACAGACAATCTTAATACGATTTGCATGCGGGGCAGTTCCAACATGGCGTTGTTAGAGTTTCATCCCTATCGGTTCATTATTGTGGACGAAGTTTGTGATCAACAATTCCAACCTCACCAAGATGTCGCCACGGACAGCGCACATGCGCAAATTGATGGAGTACACAGATCACATGATAGCATTCCAGTCTAGTGACACAGATATAGTCGCGATTGAACTTTAAATAAAGGAATATAAGATGCAAACTCCTAACCATACAAAGTTTCCACGTTTCCGCGTATTATTTTATTACTATTAAACTTTATTATGTTTGGAAATAATTAAGTTAAAGTATTACCAGAAGACAACTGGATAAAATAGAAATATATATATGCTTCTCAGGACAACTGACACGCACCAGAGAAAGTTCTACAAAATAAAAACCCAATACCATCACTGTCAGAATGTATAGACATGGCAGAGATATCAATGTATACAAACTTCCTGAATGATAATTACTAGTAACAATAACCATAAGCAATTACATAATACATGTATTTATTGTGTATGTGTGTTGAAACGTTTTCATTATTTTGGTGTTTTCGGGTTCCCTTCCAGATGCCTCAAAGATTTGTTACAATTACAACCAAAATGTGTAGCAATTGAAGTCAGTTAAAGCACTTACCTTTGTTTGTTTATTTATAGGTTTATGAGATACATTATTATTGTGAATGCAGTTTTCTGTTAATTCACAAAGTGCCATAAAATAGTTATGTTCCCCAAAACACTACCTCACTTTATTCACATTCACATGCCACTTTAATTCACATGCCACTTTAATGCACATATCTGTATATACAAAAGCATATTCCCTCTATCTATTCCATTTTATTTCATTTTATTTTTATTGTATTTTATTTTATTTTATTCTATATATTTTTATTTTATTCTATAAGTATTCAACTTACTGTATTACGTTTTAGGAGTCAGTTAGTCGGTCTATTAGAAAGACATTTTTTTTCCTAGGACATAGTGTGCTATCACCGGGTGCGTTGCATTACATTTCACAGCATATATGTATGAAAGTATGTATATGTATGTGACAAATAAAAAATCTTGAATCTTGAATCTTGAATTGATTTATAATCGTCATAAATAATCGTGCTCACATTATTGACAAAAATAATCGTGATTATCATTTCAGCCATAATCACGCAGCGCTACTTCCAAATGATCACCGCCGCGAGTTGCAGTGTAGGAAACCCATCCACAGCCACCAGGCCGGAACAAATGAACTCCTGCAGTCACAAAACACACCGGAACAGAGGGCCAAAGCGCACTCCTCCGTGGAACGTTGACAAAGGTCCAGCTACCCTGGCCCCGTGTATTGCCGCCTGCAGCTTTATTTATTATAATCGCTGAATGACTCGGTGACAGTATACATTCATGGACTTAATGGAAGTATACGAGAAGTATTTATTAATAAGTCCAGGGATACGTTTGGGGATTGCGTTGCCCCCTGACATACAAGGGCCAGTCGCTTCCCTCCCGGTCAGCCCGCGCTCCTCCCACTCTCCAGTCGACCCGGGCGAACGACAGCCGTCACTTCCGGTGATACTGTCGGACCCAAACTTGTCAGGTGCGCTGGAGCGTCCGAGCACTTCCGGGAGGGAGCCCGGGCCCAGCGCGCCGCGGCTTCCGGTTGGTTCACGTCGCTCGTCGGCTTTCAGTGTGAAACGGGCATCATCATTATTATTATTATTATTTTATTATCACTGTTATTGTTGTTTTTTGTTTTTGTTATTTATTATTATTATTATTATTATTTTTATTATTATTATTATTATTATTATTACTATCATCGTCATCATCGTCGTCATTGGTGTTATTCATATTTTTTATTAAATCATAATTATTATTACCGTACAGCACGAGTAGCCGCGTTCGCTGGTAAAAAAAAAACAACAACAACAACCATGCACGGACACCCTGACCACACGCAATGTCGTTTGCACCTCCGGCGCACTGTGCATGCGCAGATCCGCCAGCCCCGCTCCCGGGATCGATAGACGCGAAGTCGGAGGCGAGAGGCGCCGCAGCGCCGCGGGACGCCGGCCATCGGAGGATGCCACTGCCAGCCATCCCGTGCACCCCGCCTCCCAGCTGCCAGCAATCCGTCGCGCCCCTTGTCAAGTGTTTCATTTTCAACCTCGAATCATAATTGGTTTGATTTTTTTTTTTAATTTATTTTTTTTTGTTTTGTTTTTTTGGTTGTTTTTTTTTTTCTTTTTTTTTTTTTCTTTAATTTCCCTCCGATCATGCCCCCTGTGCAGAGCCAGCCAGCCGCTGGAACCACCGTCTCCGGTACCACCATGGGTAGGTGCGCAAGGTCAACGGTGACCGCAGCAATTTGGCCAAATAGTAACAAGCCTCCTACGGGGAGTGGGTCGAGGTTGTACAGTATTGGAAGTGGAACTTGTTCGTATGTGTGGTTCATTCCGGCTTCCGCCACCCGGCTGCCATTCGGCTAAAATAACGGAACCAAGGCCGACGGTCGGGTGAGAAAATACACCAAAACATCCATTTCGTCGTAAAGGGGCAAAAAAACGTAATTATGTTTGTACTACAAGTGAGGGAAGATGAGATATTATTGTTTTTGCCTCATCTCCATCAACAGCGAGACTGTTTGCATGCTGGCATTGGCGCTTTTGTCCCTACCTGGTTCCCTGTCTTCCAAAATAAAATGAGTTCAATCTTTAGATTGAATTAGATTCATATAATTAGAATCGTAGATTCATTCGTATAGAATGATTTAAAACAAAAATGAAATGCGAAATGAATACACCTAATTAATACACATGTAATTATAGAAAATATTAATTAATATAATTATTGAAAAAAAAATGACTTAAAGTCATAGACTTAATTCGTAGAAAAAAATATTTCGCTAAAATTATTGGGAAGAAGAAAGTTTTAAATTCGATTTTTCATCAGTGCCTACAGCAGAGCCTTTAAATATTTATGACTTTGGGCTTATATAACAGAAACATTTTCCATGTTAGAGAAGATGATTTGTTATATGCATGGTAAGCTATAGTCTATGAATACAAAAATACCTTTATTTATTTACTTAAAAGTTTAGTTCTTGTGGTATTTCCTTGCTATTTTGCATGAATCAAGTTCTCAAAGACCCTGAAGTGGCCATACCAGAATAACAAGATCAACCAAACTGTAATTAAACTGGAGATACTCAACATCAGGGCGTCAGGTTTGAACTTCCTCATGATTTAATCGGTGACATAATCCATCCTAATCCATCCCGGCTGAAATGTTTGTGATTAAATCCGACCGCAGCCAGGTTGTCGTACGAAGTTGTACAATTATTAGTTAGATTTTTCCTCTTATCTCCCTGAGGCTCCTGGCTTCTTATCAGGCTCGGACACTGAGTGACACTGCACATCAAGAGCTTCTGTAACCACCGAACCAAATCAATGGCAGAGGGGAAGGCTTTTAGTGGAAGCCCCTTAACAGAATTACATGTAGGATTTACCCTGAGCACTGCATCTCCAAACTGATCCCCTGTCCTCTTTCAGGTTCTTTCAAGAGGAGGAAAAGGAAATCCATCATGGTGACGGTGATGCTGTTGATTGTGTCTGTGCTTATTCTCATCTTTGGCCTGGCAGCAACCACCAGGACCCAGAACATCACAGTGGGGGGCTACTACCCGGGGGTCATAGTGAGTGGACACCCCACACAATAGACTCGCGTCACGCCAATATCCGTAAGGAACGAAACGTGAGGGAACAAAGTGTTTTCAGTGTCTGCTCTTCCCGCTCCTTGACTCCGTTAAACCCAATTAGCCAGCGCCCGAGAGGGGAGAAGTTTCTTCACATTCATTATTCAACATTTCTGTCATTAGAGGCTGAGTAGGGCGAGTGCTTGGGGTCCAATAATTAGTTTTATTCACAATCCTCATCCTCTAGCTTTCCTGCTGGATGATGCTATAGTGCTACTGGATCAGCACAATTCTAAGGAATATCTTTAAAGATTCACAGCCCAGTAATACATAGCATCAGGTGGCTTGTACAGAAGATGTAAAGATTAAATACATTACATTTTAAATGAAGAAAAAGTATAAGCAAACAAAGTACATTTACTTTACTACAATTTTCAAACAATTTGTGATAACTATACAAATAATAAATATACTAATAATAATAATACTAACAACAACAACAGTAAAAAAAATAAAATAATAATAGTAATAATAATAATAATAATAATAATAATAAACAAAAGCAATGATTATTAACCAAGAGAGTCTCATTGAGAAAGACAATTTAAAGAAAGTTAAATTGTAAAATTTACAGACAAACAATGTAAACTACAAGAAAAAAAAAAAAAAAAAGGAAATACTAGTAACATTAAATTGGAGCAAGCACAGAATAAAAGAACTACAGTAATATGAAAATCCAAAATTGGCCACAATTTGAACAGCAGCATGTTATAAAACTATAAAGGCCAGTTGTAAAGAAAAGTATGTGTTTTTTAAAGAGCCTTTTTATATAAATGTTTGTTTTGTCGCTGGTGATAAAGTACAGTTCATCCTAATGTTTGTAATAAACTAAAATACCACCTTAAATGAATATAAAAGTCATAGAACGGAAGCAATAGCTTTCCTATTCAATCGCTACCAAATTCAGTCTCATTAGTCCAATTAGACAAACAATTGAACTGTGGTTTCCTTTTTATTTCAGTTGGGCTTTGGCTCTTTCCTGGGAATCATCGGAGCCCATTTGATTGAGAACAAGCGGCAGATGGTAAGAGCATTCGTCACAACTGAGCTTAAGGTCATTTTTCGGCGGCGAGTCTGTACGGGACAAAGGACCTCCACCGTTAAGTCCCGCTTCTGTCCCGGTGGCACTCGGCCCTGTGAGTTTGGATTGTATACTGTATTTTAGAGCAAGTATTCTGGGGGTCCAATGTAAGATGCGGCCAGAAATAGCCATCTGTAAGCGGAGCAGGACAAATGTCCAAGCTGGAATGTTGAGGAAGGAGCTGCAGATGAGGGAGCTCTGCCGTTGCTCAAGTGAAGGATGAATGTGTGGGATGATACCCCGATACGCAGAACGCTCTGCATGTGGGCCAAGCGCCCCTCAGCGAACCTGTTAACCCACGGATTCCAGCCAGTGACTAAAATAACTGACCAAGAATTAATTGATTTAATTTTTTACTACCGGAAATGTGTGACTTTTTTAGTGGTGCCATTTTTTTTTAATTACACCTAGAATACAATAATGCCATAAACTGTATAGCTATATGAGTTGCAGTGTAATATAATACTTTCTCAGTGTATAGAGGCATGCTTTTTTTTTTTTGGTTTGGCAAAACATTTGTTAATAGTTTCAATGAGTATTGTCTTCTAGAAATGGTGCAAATATACCACATAAATATTTTGTAATGTGTTGATTTACATAACTTCAGTTTGAGAATTTTACCAAAAAAGAACAAAAAAGCTCTATGGCAAAGACGGATCTTTGACAAATCAAGCTCTTCTGGTTAAACTTTGCAACTCGTAAGCAAAGGAATCGCATGCGAGCGGCATTGGCGTTTTTTCTTCCTGCCGACTGTGTTCATAAAGTATGTGCGACATCTTGGCAGAGGCCTGAGCTCTCCAGGCTGCCCAGACGCTCAGTGCTCCCCCTGCGGACTGGGGCGACGGGGTGGGGTGACGTGTAATTAAACACTTGACACGTGGAAGGGAAGGAGGAGAAGAATGGGGGGAACGGAAGAAAGGAGGAACGGCTTGGCCCCCACCGTTCCCGTAAGGTGCCAGGCGCCGCGGCGCCCCCCGGGGCGCCACTGGGTGGCGACATTACCGGACGGCCAAATCTCCCCCATCATTGTTGTCGTTTACCACTCCCCCGTCTTCCATCTCCTCCCTCCTTTCCTCCTCGGGTGGGAGGGGGGTATTCACACAAGTCGCCTCAAGCACACGTGCGACGACACACCGGAATAACAAGTGTATGCAACGGTCAGTGTGGTGGTCTTAATTACACATCACCGGCCAGAGTAAACGGTTTGACCGCATGTAGGAAGGGAATCCATTAGAAATTAATTACATACATCTCAATCTGTATTGATACTTTCTAAAGTAATAGCAAACCAATCGGGAGAGGAAGAGCGATGAGGCTAATGCTTTTCCTCGCGGTGCTTCCCTCCTCACTTTGTCTCTGTTTCACAGCTCGTGGCCTCCATCGTGTTTATCAGCTTCGGGGTGGTCGCCGCCTTCTGCTGCGCCATCGTTGATGGAGTTTTCGCCGCAAGGCACATTGTAAGCGCCGTAACGTATGAGGGTCGATCAAGTCACTGAATACACTGTGCACAGTCCTGACGGTCACAGTTGTGTAACGGACGAATAAACAACATCATAGGGGAATGGCACGTTAAAATACAATCACATAGTGGAAGATAAAATGTAATTTTTGTCTTTCGTGCATTGAAATGGCTGCTGTGGTTGGAAATGTTATTGGGTCACATTAAATCAAAACAACACTTACGACGCTCATGCTTTCCACAGCAAAGTTTATTCAATCCAAAATGCATCTGCTCACTGTTAAAACGATCGATGCATTGTGGGTTACTGCACTATTCATTTTGTGAAATGAATTACAATGATTTAAATATTTTTATTGTCAACCAGACACGGTTCTAGGACCCTAAGAGGTTTTTTTTTCTCTGCCTCATATATATCTTTTGCAAACAAAAGCCAAGAGACGACCACTTTGCGTTGTGGTTGAACGTGTTTTGCAAAGCTTTGTTTTTCTTTTCTTTTTTTTTTTACACTCATCCCGAAACGTTCTGATTGCCTCATTGCAGGACCTCAGGCCTCTGTACGCCGGCCGCTGCGGCTACCTCTCCAGTGAAACCGCAACGGAACGCGACGTAAATGGCACTCATGTAGCCGTTCAATTTCACCAAAACAAAACAAAACAAGAAAAAAAAAAAACCCACTATGTCCCGGCTGGCAAACGTGCGTTGCGGCCGGTGTGACTGCGTCCCCGACCCAGAGGGATGTAAACTTGTGTTGTGCACGCAGGTTCCCTGTCTGACGTCGTCGCGCATGTCCTGCAACCTGCGTGTGAAGAGCAACACCTGCTACTGCTGCGAGCTCTACAACTGTGGGAAGTAAGTGCTGCGGGCGGCCAGGCGCACCCGCACGAGCACATGCGCCGGCCTGCAGATCTGCCCATGAAATGTCTAACAAGCACACTCACACATGCTGTATAATATACTAGATGCATTAATCTCAATAGTTGTGAGGTCAATGGTGATGGAAACGGAATCTTTTTTTCCCCTTTGTACCTATGTTTCAGAGAACATCCTCTTATGGGGCAACAGAATAAAGATGTTTTGAAAAAGTTTAGGAAATCATCCATGATTTGGAAGTAGGTCTCTTCTTTAACGCGCCCTGCGCTGGTTTCTTGATGGTCCACCCGTGTTGTAGTTGCTGAATGACTTCTTAGTGGTTCCTCTAGAGTTTGCCTGGTCGCCACATGCTGTTGCGGTGGCTGTGTGTGGTGTCTCTCCTGCATGTCCTGGAAAACACGGTCCCCATTCCACTCTCCATTCATGGTTTCTCCGCTCCATTTGGATTGAAACCCTCAGAGGTTAATCACCCGGTACCACATGTGTTTATTCTATATTTCAAGACATTGTCATGTCTCTCTGTTTCCATGACTACAATGTTCTGTGTTCGTTGCCACGTGTAGTGTAGGTACCTGACAACAAATGATAGAATAGAGTAGAGACAACAATATGACTGTTCCCATTTACAACGCGTTTTATACCCTCCTGCCTCTCCTTCCGCCCACTGGGCTAGCCGCGTGGAGGTCATCGGGGGCTATCACGAATACACTGACGTGAGGAGCTGCCAGGACGTGGTGCACCTCTACCACCTGTTGTGGTCGGCCACCATCCTCAACATTGTGGCTCTTTTCCTGGGCATCATCACTGCCGCAGTGCTGGGAGGCTTCAAGGACATGGTAGGACAGTGGCCCAGCAAACAGAAGGGGCATTGCTTTGGATTAAACCACACTGACATGGTATTTTAAAGGGGAATACCACCCATGGCCAAAATTATACCCCCTTGGCTACGAGAGTAAACCTGGGGGTTTATGAAGGCGTATGAATATATCATCTGTTATACAGTAGCTCATTTGCCTAGAAAAGCTCAAAGAAGTGTGAATTCCATCTTCAAGCCACGCTGTTTTGAATGGAATTCATGACATTAAGATTCTCCATTCATCTCACTGATGCTCTTTAGGGGGCGTGGCCAAAGGGTACATCAGCTGGATGTTAAAAATGTGTGGAATCCTGCTTTAATAATCACAAAGATTGTCAAAACACATCACTTCCAAACCAAGTGCAATTCCTTGGATGTTCAGTTGTACCTGGGGAATAAAAAAACAAAAACAGAGTAATTATATTTAATTTAATTTGTTCTTTGCCAGACGCCCTCTCCTGCCTCAGACTCATGTGAACCGGAGGCGGTGGCGGCCCCCGCCGCCCCGGAGCCTCCAGCGCCGAGCACCTCCATCAACTCCTACTACAGCACTGCCCCCTGCCTGCCGCCCTACACTGCCTACGACTTGCAGGTCAGGAGCAGCATCTCAGTTTTGTGTTTTGAATCTTTTTTTTCAAGCAAGTACTGTATGACAAAGTTGGCTTTTCTCTACATTTAAAAAAGCTGAATCGTCTTTTTGTTGCAGTATCAATATCGGTTTACATGAAACTAACAGTTCCAGTCCGAAGGGCTGTGCATTGGAATCGTTTTTATCTATTTATCTTTCCTTTTCCCAGGGTTCCAGCATGTTCCCTGACTCCTCAGTTCTGTCCGATGAATCCCAGTCTGGGGCCAGTCACATGTGGCCCAGCATGATCCCTCCACGTTACTCCCCTCCGTACTACCCACCAGACGAAAAGCCCCCGCCCTACAGCCCCTGAGGCGGAGGCTGGGTGAGCACAAAGGGTACCCCAAAACCGTTTAGTTTTTTTTCCAACATTAGGGACTTTTACACGTTTTGCTTCGAACCTGAACAACCAGGATGAGTTCATGCCGTCGCCTACGGCGGCAACGTCAGGCGAAAGGAAAGAAAAGGAGAAGTGGAGGAAGGAGTCACGGGTGGCTGTGGCTTGGACCAGCGTTTCAAGGGGTTTGGCTGTGAAGACACATTCATACCACCGGGTATCCCAACCTTCCCAACATTCACCAGTTCTCCCCGACCTAACAGTCGCCGAGCAACCACTCGCTTTCTGCACCGCACCGCGCCCCCGTGTGTGTGTGTGTGTGTATGTGTGCGTGTGTGTGTGTGTGTGTGTGTGTGTGTGTGTGTGTGTGCGTGTGTGTGTGTCCAGAAACAAAGGACCTCTTAGACGCCAGAATTGTTTACACATCTGCCTTAATCCAAAATGACTCTGAGCGCAAGGCCACACTGTCACCTGGAGCGCCGTATGGAAGTTACGTCCAGTGTTTTATTCAAGCTAGTGTTCAATGTTTGCCACAGTTTAGAGTATTAACGCAGCCTGTCTGGAGTGTTAAGCGCGATGGTTTTTAGCAATGTTCCCATTGCTTTTCTTCCAGTGGACTGACTAGAGAGGACGGGTTCGACGTGTCGCCATCCATGTTCATTTCGGAGGCATGATGTTCACACCATGTTAGCTGCAGTAGTTGCTTGTGTGCTTTATGAATCTCAATAAGAGCAGCTGCAAATCTGAAATCTGTACAGAATGTAAGGCCTGTGTAGGTCATTTAGAAAGGTTAATAGTGCAATTCACTGTAATAGAAATATTACATCACTTCAAAATCTTATTCTACACTGTCATGTACAATTTCTATTTAAAGCACAGTATCTAATAATCAAGTTGGCCTCACATACTGTTTAAGTGTTTAGTAAGTGATCAATGAGTGTTAATCCCCTGTTTGACAGCGTTATAGTTATTGCACTTCTTACACTAACTTCATTTCATTGTTACTAAATTTACAGAATGGCAAAAGGGAGTTGATGAGACTATACTGTCACTTATCTGGATGTTACGTATACTACAACTAAGAACTCAAGTTTGTTTAGACTTTGCCATAAAAACCCACTTGCAAAGGTAGTCCTTGGAAGAACCTTGGAAACAAGCTGCTGATTTCGCTGCCCTTTCAGAGAGACGATTCCGCAACACAAAATCATTTCCCCGAAGAGACTTTAAAGCCAAATTTGTAGTCAAGGGGATGTCGGGTTTTATTTTTTTAAGCTTTAATCACTGCTTTTTATTATTTGAAGAGCACTTTCTCAGGGTCTGGTGAAGTGTTGTTTTTTTATGTTCTCTTGCCATGAAATGAATAAAAAAGTTTTCATGTAATGTTTCTTTTTCTGAATAAAAACATGATGAACGAGATGGAGAAGAACTACTGGAGAATGGAGTTCCTTTAACCCTTTGCTTAAAGATTATATTACATCATTTAGCTGACGGTTTAATCCAAAGCAACCTTCAATTAGCACGTGTCAGTAATGGATGTACCTCTTCGGCAAAGCCTTAAATAGGAATAAGGTTTTTATTTTAATTTATATCATTATTGGGGCCGACTGTGGCTCAGGGGGTAGAGCGGGTCGTCCAGTAGTCAGACGGACCATGTATCACTCTCTTGGTAGAAGAGTCAAGACAGGATTTCTGACTTCCTTAACGTGATGTAAAACAAACTACAGCCATAAAAGTTGAAGCTCTCCAGGCTCAGCTATGAGTAACAGTTCTGATTTAAAAAAGCTCTCAGACAATGCAGTGGGATTAATTAATGTAATCAATGCTCAAAGACATACGAACAACAAAGGAATTAAACGTTTTATGGGTTTATTTAATACCGTCTAGCACAAAAGACCTTATAAATAAGTTTGAAAAGGAAAGATTGAAGTTAAAGTAAAAAAAAAAGGAAGGCCTTGAGCACATAAATGTATATATACACACACACACAATACACTACAGTTAGTTTATTACAAAAACTAAACCTGCAGTGTTTTAATTGAATGACATGAAGTAGTAGAGAATGACACGTTATTCAGAACAAATCCAAAATCCCACTGACTAAACCTGACACAACAGAAACAGAACGGGAAAATAATTATTACAAAATAGTCTTTTACTGCATGATTCTGCACTAAGTGCTATGTTTACAGACTAGAATTTGTCTCTGCTTATTACACACCAACTGGAAACAAAAAAACAAAAGATGTGACAATCCTACAGTTACTAGCAGGCAACTTTTGGCATTGACATTATTTTGACTTTAAAGAAATAATATGGCCAGCATATGGAAAGACAAAATAAAGAATAAAGGGCAGTCGTGATAAAAGTAAAGTACAATTACGTTGAACGGACATTAAAAGATTTGTGCAACTACTCAAACCATTATTGAGCATTTTTTTTTTCCCTTCTAGAGGACATGACATGAATATCCCACGGACAGTTTACTTTTTTTTTTTTTCCTTTTATCAATCTTCACAGGATTTTAAAGAACAATCAAGAATTGCTCAGCAGTCATCCAAACCACAGAGAAAGACCTTCTTTTTGATTAATCACTGATGGAAGGCGCACGTTTCCTTAAATGAGAAGCACGTATTGTACGTGACCTATCCGTTTAAAATCAAAACGCAACCGCTTGGATCAGCTAGAAAAATAACAGCTGGTCTCACAGACGTTTCAACACTGATCTTATTTCTTTCTTCATTTTTTTTTTTTTTTAAGTTAACCCTATCTATAAAAAACATTTTAAACTTTACAGCAATACTCGACAACCTTTGCAACAGTATAGAAAAATAATTTCTGAAAATCCCGGGTGAATATTTTACTTGGAGCCAGAGCAAAGCTTTTGAGATGCCGCCAGTGTCCCCTCGATCCTTGAATCTAGAATTAAGACTAAAAGGCAACAGGACTGATCGACTGCCTCCGTGGTTCTGGCTGATGACTGCTGTCAATGAATAAAATACATTTTTATAAACTGCTTTTCGTTTGATGCATTTCTTACTCACCATGTTTGCCTGTTTAATTATTCCATCGACTATCTACATTTTTTAATACAACCCCTGGTTCGGGGAGTATATTTCTCACCTGTTTTAGGGCTTAGAAAGTGCAGTCAAACTGTCCTTGAATGTGGACCTGTGAAGCCCTCTGAGACTCAACCTGACCTTACCCATTTGTCCTAATTTAAGTATTTTGTGTCTTCGTAATGTCTCACACCTTATTAGTAATAACGTTTAATTCATATATAAATTACACACTTAATGTAAGAGTAAGAGCAAGCCTGAAGCCAGTTTTAAAGCAAGAGTAACTAAACAGGAGGCGTTTTAAGAAGCACAGCATTGTCAACATGGACCCGAGAAACATGATTGGAGAAAACGAGGGAAGAAGCCACAGTAAAAGGCACAGATCAGAGGATGGACTGGCGAGCCCTCCACCTCAGTAGGTCTCCGGTATGACAAAGTCAAATTCGGGGTTGCCCGACGGGGAAGAGGAGCTCGTGGCGGACACGGGCACGGTGTGCGCCGTGGGCTCGACGAATATATCATCCCAGTTGAGCAGTTTGCTCTGAGAGGAGTGGATGGGTCCGCCGGCGGGGGTGATGTGCTGCACCGTCCCGTCCTCGGTGATGACGGGGATCCCCCCCTCGTCGGCGGGCCACGGCGACGTCTGCATCTGGGGGGACTTACACGGGAGCAGGCGGTACACGGTGTTGGAGGCGTCGTCCTTCTCCTTCTTCCCGCTGGGGTCCTCGTTGTGAGCCTGCTTGCAGTGGGTGGAGAGCACCTGGTAGTTCATGAACATCTCGTTGCACATCAGGCACTGGTAGCGCCTCTCGCCCGTGTGGTACGTCTCGTGCTTAGTTCTGTACTCGGCCAGGGCGAACACCTTGTCGCAAAAGCGACACGGGTACTTCTTCTCCCAGGAGTGCGTGTTGAAGTGGCGCCGGAGGCTGGTCAGACACACGTAGGGGCGCTTGCACACCACGCACACGTAAAAAGTCTTCCCGTCCATGATGAGCTCGTAGTGATCCTCCAGCTCCGCCTTCACCTTCTTCTTGGGCCGGCCCTTCTGCGAAACAATGTCTTTCACGAAGGGTTTCAGCGGCGTGGCCATAAAGGACCTCTTCGATTTACCGAGTTTGGAACCTCCCTCCTCTGGGTCTTCCTTCACCGGCACGATATCGTACGTGTTCTCCCCGATGTTGGCATACACTTTACAGCCTGAGGAAATAGAATCGATCTCCAAGGCCTTGTCGAGAGTTATTGTCTTTTTTGCGGTTACTGCCAATTTGGGAACATCTCCGACGGCATTGGACGCCAAATCCAACAGCCGAATTTTGAAGTCTCCTTGTTGGCCTTGTTGAGCTAAAGTAGAAATCTGCTTCTTGTGAACTCCCATGATGTCACTGTTTTCAGAGGGCAGCAGGGTTCTCATGGACATGGGGCTTGGAGTGCTTTTTGTGGCTGGAGTTGTAGGTGTGCTTCCTGAAGAGATTTTGGGTGGGGTGGGAAAAACATTGGAACTCTGGTTCTGGTCCTGACCCTGGCTCTGGCTCTGGCCCTGGACCTGGACCTGGCTCTGGACCTGACTCTGGACCTGACTCTGGACCTGACTCTGGTTCTGACTCTGGTTCTGACTCTGGTTCTGACTCTGGCCCTGACCCTGGCCCTGACCCTGATTCTGGCCCTGATTCAGGGCCTGGCTCTGGCCCTGGCCCTGCCCCTGGCCCTGACTCTGGCCCTGACTCTGGCCCTGACTCTGGCCCTGACTCTGGCCCTGACTCTGGCCCTGGCCCTGATTCTGGCCCTGATTCTGGCCGTGGCCCTGGCCCTGACTCTGGCCGTGGCCCTGGCCCTGACTCTGACTGTGGCCGTGACTCTGAATGTGGCCCTGGCCCTGACCCTGGCCCTGACCCTGGCCCTGACCCTGGCCCTGACCCTGGCCCTGACCCTGGCCCTGACTCTGGCCCTGACTCTGGCCCTGACTCTGGCCCTGACTCTGGCCCTGACTCTGACTCTCCATAGGCTTTTGGTCTGGTATTGTCTGTGGAGATTTATCTGTATCGGAAGGCTTGGGATCTCCCTTTTTTACAGGGACTTTTCCTTGGCATGTTGCATCAGCGTTACTTGGCTGGACTTTCTTTGACACTGAATATTCTGAGTCTGCAGCATCTAAATCAATTACATCACTTTTGGATCTGGCCTTGGCATCCGTCTCGGATATAAACATTACATCACTATCAGAGTCTCCGTCATTATCAGCACTTTTACACGTCTGGTTGAATTCCTCTGCCGATATTGAGAATGACTCTGTGATAATGGGCATGGCCACTGCGGGGGCATCGCTTTTGCTTCCTGTCTCCTTGGACAGACCTGGTAAGCCTTTTACTTGGGACAACGGTTGGCCCAAGTTGGCAATGAAGTTAACTCCAAGTATCTGTCCGGCACTTATGAGCTCCTCTAGCATGTCCGAACGGACACGGAAGATCTTGGAACTGTAAATGTAATTAAGAATCTGTTCAAAGATTTCAGCTTTGACAAAGTTCAATTCAATTACTTGGCCGGCAACCGAGAAGAGCTGGTGGAAATAGGTGCTGGAAGCCGACAAAATGGTTTTGTGAGCTCTGAATTTCTTGTCTTGTATTATTATGGTGACGTCGCAAAATAATCCATGATGTCGTTGTTCATTCATTGACTTCAGGACACCTTCTGAGTACTGGGTGTCCGTTGCAGATATCAATTTTAGGCTCGGCATGCCTGCAGTGAGAGAAGAGGGGGCGGGGACAGAATCACACCTTGCAAGATCTGGAAAAAAAAATAACGACACTGATATTAAGCATGAGGCAATGTAACATAGGGTACTTTTTTCCCCTCTTTATATCAACATAATACGATAATCAACACATACATGCAATATACACAACATGCTTGTTTTTTTTGTTAATCATTACAATTTTACAATATATAACTCTGTGATTTGTTTCTGACGATCTAAACCATTGTTGTCTACACATCGAACGCCTTTTCGGTTTTAAATTGTACACATATACGGAGAGACACGGCGACGCTCGTGTTTTGTTTTCAGTTTGTGTGTTTTCCTTAGAGGGGCCTCGAGGTGGGAGCTTTGCAAATCAAACATCTAAAGTGTCCAAAGTTAATTCTTTCTTTTTAGAAGCAATATATACATCTTCAAATCAATACCGTGAGCAATAAGACACAGCGTTTCAGAGAGTTCCTCTTACATCTGGCAGGGAATGGTAACTAGTTCAAGCTAAATAAAGTGAACTTCACTGAACAGTCATTCAAGTGGAAATACACTCATGTAAATGAACACAACCTGACAGCGTGCGTGTGTGTGTGTGTGTGTGTGTGTGTGTGTATGTGTGTGTGTGTGTGTGTGTGTGCTCGCTCGGAGCAACATGCTAACTGTGACAACAGCTAGCAAGGAAACAAAAACAAGACTCCGGACCGTCACCGTTTCTCCAACAACCCCCGACCTCTGGACTTGCACGGGACCACCTCACCACCTGGGACTATAGCCCAGCCTTTATTTCACAGCGACCGTGGCTTCGTTCTGGATTTAATCCGGTACGTGCACGGCGCTAATCTGCGCTAGCGCCGACAGCGCGGCCTTCAGAACCACCCCTTCCTCACACACACACACACACACACACACACACACACACACATATATACATATATACATACATACAAACATACATATATATATACACACACACACACACACACACACACACACACACACACACACACCACCACCACCACCACCACCACCACCACCCCGGCATAACATGCACGGCGGCCAGGAGAATTTCGTTTGATTGCGCGTTAAAAATAAATAAATAAAAAATAAATAAACAAAAAAGAAAGGTGGTTCACCTGCAAGCTGTGTGTTTTCTGCGGAGGCCGAGCGGGGGTGGGTAGGGAGGGGGTCGGCTCCGGCTGCAACTCAGCGGAACACGGACAATCAAACCGGGAGGCAAACAAGAGCTCCGAGTCCGAGCACAGACGACGCTGCCGCTGCTGCCGCCGCCGCCGCCGCCTGGAGTGGCCGCTAGGGGGGGGGGGGCGCAGTTGCGTGGGTCCGTCGGCTTCCTCCTCTTCTTCCTTGCTGTTTGCTGGCAGTTGGGAAAGCAGCGTCGAGGGGCATTAGCGCCATCGACCGGACCTTTCCGGCAGCTCTGGGCGGGGGTTACTGGGCCCGTTGTGTGAGTCCAAATAAGAGTCAAAAGTTGTATTCGTTCGATTGACAGACAGACAGGCAGACAGAACAATCTTTAATCGTCACACAGCACACGCACGCACACGCTTTGGATGGTGGCCGGTGAAATGAGGCCTCAGCCAGGAGCAGTGGGCGGCATTCGTGGACGCGCCCGGGGACCTGGTGACGAGGATCCATCGCTGGTCAGACGATGATGTGTGCATGTTTTTGGTGGGGGTCCGTACTGATGTTAGGTGGAGGAAACCCCATGTGAGCACGGGGAGAACATGCAAACTCCACACAGAAAGGCTCCTGTTTGGGAGATAACCCGCCCGGAGCACGGTGCCAACAGCGCCTCAGGCGGACCTTCTTGCTGTGAGGCAGCAGTGCAATGCACTGCGCCACCGTGCCACAAGATAGTTAGATAGAACGGCAGACAGGCAGGCAGGCAGACAGTCAGATAGATAGATGATGGATGGATGGATCGACAGACAGGCAGAGAGGCAGACAGTCAGATAGATAGATGGATGGATTGACAGACAGGCAGGCAGACAGTCAGATAGATAGATGGATGGATTGACAGACAGGCAGGCAGACAGTCAGATAGTTAGATGATAGATGGATGGATCGACAGACAGACAGGCAGGCAGGCAGAGAGTCAGATAGATAGATGGATGGATTGACAGACAGGCAGGCAGACAGTCAGATAGATAGATGGATGGATTGACAGGCAGGCGGGCAGACAGTCAGATAGATAGATGGATGGATTGACAGACAGGCAGAGAGGCAGACAGTCAGATAGATAGATGGATGGATTGACAGGCAGGCGGGCAGACAGTCAGATAGATAGATGGATGGATCGACAGACAGACAGGCAGGCAGGCAGAGAGTCAGATAGATAGATGGATGGATGGATTGACAGACAGGCAGGCAGACAGTCAGATAGATAGATGGATGGATTGACAGGCAGGCGGGCAGACAGTCAGATAGATAGATGGATGGATCGACAGACAGACAGGCAGGCAGGCAGAGAGTCAGATAGATAGATGGATGGATTGACAGACAGGCAGGCAGGCAGACAGTCAGATAGATAGATTAAAATCAAAATATCTATTAGTGTAGTCTATTATTATTATTATTATTATTATTATTATTATTATTATTATTATTATTATTATTATATTTATTTTATTACAAACATGTTCCTAGAGGATACACCGCCGACACCAAGCGGAACTATCTTTGGTATGTTCGGTATCGGGGGGGCTCCATTTGCGGTGGGACACAGGGTGACTTCCTGCTGCCTGGTCAAAACAAGTGGAGCGCCATGGGCGAGAGGGAGTAACGAGCTTGTGTTGTTTAATCCGCCCGGATCCACTTGATATTCGACCGTCCGTCGTGTTTGCGCGTCAAAGTGAGCCGCGATGCCGATTTACAACCGTTCGCCGGACCGGAGTTCCGACGGCAGGGAACCGAGTCCCAGGCCGAGGAGACGGAGCCGATCCCGCAGCCGATCCCGTAGCGGAGGACGGAGCTTGTCCCCCGACTACTTCGGCCCCAAACTCCCGAAGCCCCGCAACAGGGAACGGGAGCGGGAGGAGCGGGAACATCGGCTCCGCGAGGCGAGGACCATCAAGCGGATCCGCATCGGGAGCCCCCGCCGCTCTAGATCCCGGTCTAGGGAGCGCTACGGCCACTGGTCCGAGCAACGGGACGGCGGAGCTAAATACGGAGGATTCAAGGATGATTACTACGACCAGCAGCGGGACGACGCCCAGCGGCAGAGACAGGAGGCCTTCATTGCGAGGTTCTTTTTAAATTAAAAGTATGTTAATGATTTACGTTCATTTTTGTTTTCACCTTTTTTCAAATATTGTCTCCGTGTCCGTTTCAAAGGCGGTTACAGGAGAGGGAGAGGATCGGGGAACTGGGCTCACCTGAAGTTTGGGGATACTCGCCAAGAGTCAAGGAACCCGAGTAAGTTGGGAAAAAATGAAATCTCAATAATTGAAACATAACATTTGTTGGTTAACCCCTAATGCAGTCCCCCAAGAGGCTCTATCGGGTCCTCTAAAGGTTGGCACCTTTAGAGAATGAACATTGATGGTTTGATGATAGTTTTACTGTTATCTCCCTTACTGTAGTATAGACTGGTATGGAGGTTTGGGCTAAATCATCACAGCAATAAGAGACTAAGGGTCTGTGTCCTAATGTATTGATTGAGGTTCCTCGATATGAAAAAATGTTGATCATGGCTGTAATTAACCAAACATGCTAATATTATTATTATTATTCTTTTAAGTGTCGTTGGGTTGCTTAGTATGGTACTTGTAAAAAAAATGTAATTGTTATTATTAGGGGTCCATCCCGTAGGCACTTTTCGGGCTAAAAGTTACGCTGCAACTAAGGACACGGTTGAGGTGTGGTTAGCATCGGGACTCCGGTCTCTGGTAGTGGAACGAGATGGGTTTGTGGAGTAAGACGCTCTGTGACATCATCACCCAATTTGCTATAAATGTGCAGGTTGTGGCTCCGAACGTCCATATGCGTCGTGCGTGGTAGCGATGTAACGGTATGAAATTTCACAGCACGGTATGGTATCCACCAAAATACCGCAGTATACGGTATTTCACATTTTAGGCGTAATGCTGAATTAAAGACGAGCAACAGCACAAACTGATGCTGCGTTTCATTGGGAACTCAAAAATGTCAGTGTATGTCAATAATTGTATTGCTGCCTGTTGCCATATTTATTTTTATTATTATTATTATTTTTATTATATTAAGTTTAAGGTACAGTTTAATTTTGCTACTTCTAATTAATTTTAGACCGACTCTAGTCTGAAACTGTTTGTTGTTCCCTCAGCTCTGATGAATTCACACCAGTTGAGGAAGACGTGAAAAACAGCAGCTCAGATTCCAGCTCGGCAGGTATGTCTGTCTATCTGTCTGTCTGTGTCTGTCTGTCTGTACCCCGTACATTGACTAAAATGTAAAAGGCTGCATTTTGTATAATTTGAGAATAAGATCAATTGCTGTTTGATCTTTGCAGAAGATAAGAAGAAGAGAAAAAAGAAGAAATCCAAAAAATCTAAAAAGAAGAAAAGCAAGAAACACTCTGAAGGCAGCGATTCAGAATCTGATTCTGACGGTGATCAGGTTTTCCTGTAAATCGCACACATTTTTTGTTGTTAGTCTTTACTGTTATTTGTGTAATGTAACATGTAATACACATTTTTCAGAGGAAGAAGTAAAAAAGAAGAAAAAGAAGAAGAAAAGCAAAAAGTAAGCTTACGTGTGTAAATACACATTGTTATCTCTTCACATAAAGAGGCATCATCATGGTTGCGGAGAAATCATCTTTTTCCCTGACAGGTCCAAGAAGTCCAAGAAGAAGAAGGCCAAGAAGATCCGTAAGCAGTCCAGCGACTCCAGTAGCAACCACTCAGGGGAGGAGGAGGAGGAGGAGAGGTTGGAGGAGGAGGAGGAGGAAGAGGAGGAGGATGGGAATGAAGTGATGTGGGTGGAGAAGACCTGCATGGATGAACACCTGGTGGGACCCGAAGCTCCACTCACCCATCTGTCACAGGACGACAGACCTCTCGAGTGGGTATATTTACGCTTATCAATATTTCGTAGTGTATAAAGTCCCATGTTACAGAGGCTGAGGTTTGTCACATTGAAATTAATGTGATGTAAAGTCAATTAGGTCAAAACTACTTAAAATGGCTTATTAATTAAGATGACAATTTTATCACAATGTGATATCTTGATTTAACTAAATCCACTTAAGCTTGTAGAAACTGCAAAGAGAAAGCAAATTCCCTATATTATTGTATTAATCGAAGGATAAAGCGTGTATTTCATGCGACAATAAATGCAGAAGAATTCATTGTTTTCAATCTCCACTCATTTTGAGTGTTGTTTGCAGTTGGAATGGCACACAATTTGATTTGTTAACAAGGACTTATATTTTTCCCTCTACAGTTTTGGCCATGCACTGCTGCCGGGTGAGGGTGCTGCTATGGCAGAGTATGTAAAAGCTGGCAAGCGGATCCCAAGAAGAGGAGAAATCGGGCTGACTAGTGACGAGATTGCCAACTTTGAGAAATCTGGCTTCGTCATGAGTGGTAGCAGGTACGTAATGACATAATTGGTCCAACTTAAGGTTAAAGCTGTGGTGCTTGTGGTATTGGGCTTTGAGATTGTAAGTCACAAATTTTGATGATTTGATGTATTTAAGACTTCTTAATACTTGCCTTTGAAATGGGCTGTTAAAAAGCACCTTTCTTAAATTCTGGATTTACTACTTACTTTATGATATGAATGTGTTGGATTTTTGATATACAGTATTTATAGCTTAGCAGTAGTTATAGCTTCTGACCCTCTTGGGGGAGAATCAAGAGGTTATTTCCACAATAACTGAAGTACCCCAAATATTAAATCTCTTGTTTTATTTTTTCTTCAAGCTAATTCCAAAGTTCCACAGTAATTGCAGAAGTGTAGTTGAAGCAGTCAAGCAGTATTTCATGTGTAATTATTACTTCTGGCACCTCCTTAAGCCTGAGTAATTCTGATAAACATACGTGTAAACCTTCAGACACCGACGTATGGAGGCTGTGCGTTTGAGAAAGGAAAACCAGATCTACAGTGCGGACGAAAAGAGAGCCCTGGCGTCCTTCAACCAGGAGGAAAGGCGGAAGAGGGAGAGCAAGATCCTTTCCAGCTTTCGGGAAATGGTGTACAGGAAAACCAAAGGCAAAGAGGAGAAATAACTCTGATATAAAAGTGATTATTACGTACAACTTTTGCTGCATTTTTAATTTTTTTTAAATTAAATGAGTTATGCTTATTTTTGGGCTTGTTTTCAAAAGCAAACAATGTATTCCAGTTTTAGTATAACATGCAGGGTGGTAGAATGATTTGTAGTGAAATGTGTAATACATACTGGTCAGTCTCAGTTACTATCCTAGGACTTTTGTTTTTGTCAATATTATTGATGTATTGGCAGTTGGCCTAACGTTCATTTTTCTCTATTGTAAAGTCAAATTGTTTAAAACTGATTTGGTTAATAAATTCTCAAGTGAGCTATACATTTTCATCTTGGCTGCTACTATGAATTATGAAATGGTTTATAAAATGAATACAACCTCAGAACATAAGTGGAAAATACATAACTGCAATGTCTTACAACTTGGTTGGTTTTATAGGCAATATCTATAATATACCATACTACTGTACTGCAGTATATTGTACTATACTTGGCTGCAAACCATACCCATGACTGATCTAAATTTCTGGTGTGTATGAAGGGTAAAGTTTTACTCTGAATAGGATAGATCGTCTTAATATACAAAAACACAAGACTGATTTAAACAGTTTTAATGTACAAGTTTATTGAGTGACATTTCATGTGAGCCAGTCCTTATTTGATGTTCTCGAGCCCCTGTAAAAAAAAAAAAAAAAAAATACAAAGACATCACAATTTGGTGCGCGCAGGAAAGCTTATTACATATTTACACATAACTGAACAGTCACCTTTGATTGGTGATACGTTCCTGTTCCAGAAACCCGCTTGTCTCTCTCCATCAGATGCCACTGCCAGGGAACTCGTGCCACCCGCTTTTCCTTGGAGCAGAAGAATTTGACAAAATGGTTAAAATGTTGCACTAAATCTTTCTCCACTCGGCTGCTCCCGTTAGGGGTCGCTACAGCGGATCATCTGCCTCAAATACCTTCTGTTCTAATAATTGATGCATTTTCTTGTTGTCGTTTTCAGCAACATAATGCAGTCACATCACTAAACTGTTAGTTACATGTTTTAACTATCTTTCATTTTAGATACATTAACCCCCATAACATTTAACAATATATATACTTTTTATTCTTCCACATTTCTATCACGTGACTTAAAAAAAAAAAAAAATTCTATTAATATACACTGGAACCAAGCCAAAGCAATATACACCGATCAGCCACAACATTAAAACCACTGACCGGTGAAGTGAATAACATTGATCATCTTGTTCCAATGGCACCTGTCAAGTGGTGGGCTATATTAGGCAGGAAGTGAACAGTCAGTTCTTGAAGTTGATGTGTTGGAAGCAGGAAAAATGGACAAGCGTAAGGATCTGAGCCACTTTGATGACTATGTACGTATATGTATGTGACGAATAATCTCTTGAACTTGACAAGGGCCAGTGTGATGGCTAGATGACTGGGTCAGAGCATCTCCAAAACAGCAGGTCTTGTGGGGTGTTCCCGGTATGCAGTGGTTAGTACCTACCAAAAGTGGTCCAAGGAAGGACAACCGGTGAACCAGCAGTCATGGGAGCTCAAGGGCTCATTGATGCATGTGGGATGTGAAGTCTAGCCCGTCCGGTCCGATCCTACAGAAGAGCTACTGTAGCAACTGAAAAGGTTCATGCTGCTATGATAGAAAGGTGTCAGAACACACAGTGCATCACAGCTTGCTGCGTAGCCGCAGACCAGTGTGCCCATGCTGACCCTTTTCCACCGCTGAAAGCACCTGCAATGGACATGTGAGCGTCAGAGCTGGACCATGGAGCAATGGGAGAAGGTGGCCCGGTCTGATGAGTCATGTTTCCTTCTACATCATGCGGATGGGTGGGGTTAGGGTCCAATCTGTGGGATGCCCTGGAACAAAAAGCACGATCCACGGGGGGCCCCACCTCGCAACTTCCAGGACTCAAAGGATCTGCTGCAAACGTCCTGGTGCCAGACACCACAGGACACCTTCAGAGGTCTGGTGGAGTCCATGCCTCGACGGGTCAGAGCTGATTTGGAGGCACGAGGGGGATGTTTCCCCACACAATATTAGTGGTTATTAGTGGTGGTTTTAATGTTTTGGCTGACCGGTGTATATATCCAATAATCTACGTCCATATTCTTGTACATCAGTTTATATTTTCACATCTTGCGTTCTCACCTAATATTACAGGGGGAGCCAAAGAGGGAAAAACACATTATACAGCATATGGAGAAGACAGGTTGAACAGTTTTGCCAATGGGAGATGAATGAACCGAACACAACATCTGAACGTGAGCTCTTGACACCATTAGCAACAACAAGCCGCCCCGCAGCCCCTCGTACCTTCCCCCCGTTCGTCAGCTTGTGTATCTGTGCCGTGAACACGCCGGGGAGGATGAGACACGCCGTCATGATGCCGAAGCTGGGTAGTATTTCATACCACATGTCGTCTGCGTTGTAGGGACGCGAAGGTCAACTTAAATCGCGGCCCACGAGCCGCACCGCCCGGATTTATTGACGCCGCCACACAAAATGTCGCGCGTCCTGGCTACAGCTTGACGGTCATTCTTTCACTTCCGGGTCGCTGACCCCCCCCCCCCCCCCAGAACTTTATTTAGTAATATAGTACCAACACGACTGACTAATCAATTGTTTGAATGTCCCTTTCATCGCTTGGAAAAAAATATTTTCCAAGGCGTTGTGAAATAGTCGTAGTAAAATCAGTACATTTTGATTCGTGAATTTGTACCAATATAAATCTTCCGGTTTGTGCCGGAAACAAGGAGCTTCGGAGTGTTGAGAACCGAGCGCACAGCGACGCCTCGCGGTCAGCGGGAGTTATGGCAGACACCCGCGCGGCTGAAGACGGTACTGCAGCGCGTCGTTGCGATGGTTTCATTTAAATTCCCGATTATTAAAGTGCTGCCGTACATGCACGTATTGCTCGAATGAAATGTTTAAATGTGCTGTCTACTGAGTACAGTTATAAGGTATTTGTTTCAATGAAAGCAGCGGTACGGAGGCTGTATGAGCCGGTCGGTCAGTGACGTCAGAGCCAGGCTCCCGACATCACAATGACGTAATCGTGCTTTGGCACACGCTCCATGCTGCGTTTAAACCGGGGGCTCCGGTCTCAAGGGTCCCATCCCGAAATACTGAACCTAAAGGTTGATTGGTAGATCTATCATTTTAGCCGATATAATTAATACATTATACCTGGTTCACCCAGATTATTGGGTCTGCGTAGAGAAAACCAAACAGCACATTTTCCAAAAAATAACTGGAAAAAAAAAACCTAAATGAACGAACTAAACGTAACTATCTAAAAGTCAGTCCGTCCACGTAGAGCCTCATTGAATGCGCATGATATATATGTATATATATCGAAAAAATCCGAACAAAACAACATTTATTTGACTGCCAAAGCTGAAGGACGTACATTTTAAGCGTATAAACGACGGCTTTATTCTTGTAATACACTTCCAACAATTGCGTTTCTTTATTCTCTGGAGGAATTCTATCGAGTTCATTCGTTTCGGTTTATTTTCACTTCGTCTGTTCACGTATCCGCCCCTCGACGCCCCCCCCCCCCCTCCCGTCGTTAGAACACAAACCTTCTGTTCGTGCGTGAACAGCGCCACCTGCCGCCGCGACGCGCCGCCGCGGCCGTTGTTTTCACCGGAAGTGCCCGGACGAGGCGCTCGGCAGCGGCGGCCGCTAGCTCGCACGGAGGTAAACGGACGACGGGCGGACGGGAAGCGACTTCCGCCGTCCGGCAATGAAGGAGGACAAGGAGAACACGCGCCCCAGGGACAAAAAGCTCCAACTGAGGTGTGAGGACGGGGAGAGGACGGAGAAGCCCAAGGAGAAGAAGGAGGCGATGACAAAGGTGGACGTTGCTAACGTTAGCTAGTTGCCGATCTCTTCCAGCTCTTAGTGGCTGTTTGGGCGGTGACCCCCGATCCCGAGGAGTTGCTGGTTTGTAAACTTGCCGGGTCGTTCGAACGGAGGGTACTAGCCTTCATCCCTCTCAACCCTTGAGTCGAATGGACATATAGGATATCCATATGAAATATAATTTAAAAAAAAAAAGTCTGTTTAAAGCAGACCGTGGTTGTATAAATTATATTTACATGTAGTCATTTAGCAGACGCTTTTATCCACAGCGACTTACAAGGGAGAATAACATTCGAGCTACTTGGCTTTAGAATCTAACTGAGGTTTATGTTGTATATGCAGTGTGTTTGGGTTTCGTCTTTTATGCTTTACGCACACGCGGACGCACACACACACACTCTCTCTCTCTCAGTGTGCGCTTTATTAGGAACACCTGTATAATCCAATGTAATCCAATACATAAGATCGGCCATACATTTTGCTTTATGTTGGCTATAATGTTCAGGGGTTTTTTGTTTTTTTTTGTACCCTGTCATAGAGGAGGTGTGGGAGGGCAGAAAACTAGAACCGCCTCTCAATATAATGTAGTTCCGTACAACACCACATTTAACAAATCAAACACATTTCCTGCTCTATGTCATCAAACACTGAACACTATAAACTTTGTAAAAGTTGTGAATTCGTGGCAGAGCTGGTGTATTGGATTACATTGGATTGTACAGGTGTACCTAATAAAGTGCGCACCGAGTCTCTATGTGCTTTATGAATGCATTGACTTTTCGATTGTCATTTTGTAGTGATCACTCTCTATTTCTGTACTAGATCGTGATAAGACGTTTACCACCCAGTCTAACCAAGGAAGAACTGGAGGAGCAGCTGCAGCCTCTCCCAGAGATGGACTATCTGGAGTTTTTCTCCAATGACACCAGGTATTAAACTACTGACTTTCAACCCTTTTCATCATGGACTGTCAAATGTATTACGTATTAGGCCACAGAGCACATTTGATAACATTTAGTCCCTGGGACCCTAATGTGAAAAGATTTTCATATAGATATGATTAAGTCCAAACCTCTCCACATAGCTATACTGTAGTTGCAGGTATAACAGTGGAACTATGATCAGAGCAGTAATTATTGTACGTTCTCTAATGTTTTTTAATGTCTTGTAAATTAAACAATGGTTAAGTTGAACTATGACTCATTTTGCTGGGGACCCCCTGGAATCTCCAGAAGGAACCCTGGGGGTCCCTGGACCCCACATTGAGAACCACTGTATTGGACAATCTCTGCTTCTTAACCTTATAATCCACACTTACTCTTTCTTTTCTTTTTTCTTTTTTTCAGCCTTTATCCTCATCTCTTTGCAAGGGCATACATTAACTTCAAAAATCAGGAAGATATTGTCCTCTTCAGAGATCGATTTGATGGATATGTTTTTATAGACAACAGAGGTACGGAGGGTTTTCATTGACTTGAGCATTTGAAGTGTGTATTGGAAGCACAATTGTTTCTTCATCCTACCTCGTGTACATTGTTTGTTTTTGTTGTGTTTTGATTTTACAGGACAGGAGTATCCCGCTGTTGTGGAATTTGCACCTTTTCAAAAGATTGCCAAGAAAAGGAGTAAAAAAAAGGACGGGAAGTCTGGTACAATAGATGATGGTAAATATAATAGCATATAGAGAAGTCACTCATGGCCATTTTTTTTAATTGCATTTTTTTAAATCTATGAATTAATCTATGCTATGAACTCAGAACATTATATGACAAAATAATGCAATAAGGAACATGATAAAATGTATGTATGTGTATGTTAATAAATGCAATTATGTGCGTACATTTGTATTTCATTTTTAGATCCAGATTACAAGAGATTCCTGGAGATATACAACGGAGATGACGAGAAATTTACATCTACGCCCGAGACTCTGTTGGAGGAAATTGAGGCAAAATCAAAGGAGCTCGTAGGTATGTGAACATTGTATTCTCCAAATCCATTATCTATTAACTTGTTCTGATATTATGAATGGAGATTGCTCTTAGAGGACTGTAGCGCAATTTCAAATCATTGTTGTAACCCTCCTTTGTGCGCCCGACAGCTAAAAAGACAACTCCTCTCCTGGACTTCCTGAAGAACAAACAGGTAAACATGCTCAGTTGAACGGCGGCGATGGGTCCGGGGAACTCAATTCACGCAGCGAATCTGACGTCAGGTTCTAACTTTCACCGCCTTCAGAGAATCAGGGAAGAAAAGAAAGAGGAGCGGAGGAGGAGGGAGCTGGAGCGCAAGCGCATCCGCGACGAGGACCGTCGCAAGTGGCGCGACGAGGAGCGGAGGAGGCGCAAGGAGGCCGAAAAGCTGAAGAAAACGGATAAATCCTCGGAAAAGGAGAAGGAGCACCTGAAGGAGGAGCCAAAGATTAAGGTGGGCGCCGCAGAGAAAGGGAGACGTCCTCCGTTCGCTAAATATTCAGTGTTAAAGTGGAATAACGGGTGAGCCGGTTCTTTTCCCCGAGCAGCTCCTGAGGAAACCAGAGCGAGGGGACGATGACGACGCAGATAAAGGTAAAGAGAAGACCAAGAGACCAGAGCGCCCGGGCAAAGATGACAAAGCTTTGGGGAGTGCCGATCACAAGAAGAGACAGAACATAGAGATTAAGGAGGACCGCGGACGGAAGTAAGTAAAGTATTCTTAGAGCTTATTGTGCGTCATCACCGGGTGTCATGACATTTCACTGCATATATGTATGACCGCATGTATATGTATGTGATCAATTATCACTTGAACTTGAATTCCGCGTCCAAATTGCTTTATCATCTTTTGTTTAAATTCACGTAAATATATATATACATCATATATTTGTATATTCAAGAGGTTTATTTGTCACATACTTATACATACGTTCATACGTACAGTATATGCAGTGAAGTGTCTTTGCAACGCACCCAGAGATTAGGCACAATAGTTACCAAACCGAACATAATAACTAACCTAATTCCTGCCTAGCAACTAACTCAAACTAACTGATTCCTAAAATGTCATGCAGTCAGCGAATAGAAAATGTATAAATAAAATAGAAATAAATTGAGACTCAAAAATATAATACAAAGTGGGCGTACAAAATAGAAGGGAACAGAGTTATGTATATGGGATAGGCCATTTGTATATACAGATATGTGCAGTGAAGTGCATGTGAATAAATTGAGTATGGAGATAAATGATGTGGTATATACTTCTTACGCCTCACACAGAGTGGACGAAGAGGGACGCAAGGAATTACGCGACCGCGACGCCGACCGGGACAGGGAGCGCGAGAGGGAGCGGCGGCAGAAGGAGAAGGAGCGCATCCGGCGCCAGGACGAGGACCGGAGGAGGCGGCGGGAGCGGCAGGACGGTGAGAACACCTTCAGGAAGCGAGAGGAGGAGGTGAAGAAGGAGAAGGACCGGGGCTGGGAGAAGAAAAGGGGGGAGAGCACCGGCGACTCCGCCGCTCACATGGAGAGGCCCGGCAGGGACAACCGGAAGGAGGAGAGCGTGAAGCGGGATCGTCTGAGGAACAAGGTGAGGAGTCCGGGTTCTCCCCGGGATGAACGTTTAAAATAACAAGTTTCGATCGCAGGTTTACCATTTCTGTTTATTAAAAAAAAAAAAAAAAAACGTATGCGTCCGCCGCAGGATCGCCCTGCCATTCAGCTGTATCAGCCGGGCGCCAGGAGCCGCAACAGACCAGGAAGTGAAGGTGGCGGCGGAGGAGGAGGAGGAGGAGGAGGAGGAGGAGGAGGAGGAAGAGCTGGAGCGGGAGCGGGAGGAGGGTCGGAGGCCCACGTTGGCGAAAGGAAGCCGGAGGGCGAGTGTAAGAGGGCCAGCGACAAGGGCAACGACTGACTCACCTCCGATTAAATTGTACGTTAACTCAGGCCTGCAGAGCTCAAGAGAGGAGGATTGTGGGACCGGGTAGTCACAGGTGCCGCAACATTCCATCAGGGCTGCATCCAGTGCTGTGTTAATACGGGCGGGGCGGCTGGGGTGCGACAGCGGTGCCACGCGGTGCCTGAATGTGGAGCCGTTTCAGATCAGAGGGCGGGGAGACGGAGGGGAAAAGCTCGGAGGCGGCGAACGCCATGCAACTGGCCTTCGGACGCAGTAGTTAATGCCAAAGCTTCCTCGCTCCACGTTATCTCAAAGTGACCTTATAGTAGTATCGTTATTCTTCCACTGTTCGTCGCAGAGTTAAAAATCCTGGGACTTCAGCTCGATAAGCGGTGCGTCAGTGCCATACCACTTAGAATTAAAATGTAGCGCAACACGCCTGTCCTGTCGTTCTCTGTTAGCGTCCTGGGTGAATCAATCGTTTCTTGGATGTGTTTATTTACAGGCATTGTAAAACATTTACAGTGCCTGTAAATATGAACAAGTTCTGATTTTTCCTTTGTTGACATAGTTCCCTTTAAACCAACATCACCGTTGGTCCGTTGGTTGGATAAAAAAGTCTTTCTTGTGGGATGTGAGATCAATTCAGCTGATGGTTCATTCATACTGCGAATGAGGAGAAACAGCCATTTATGACTAAAAACAACTGTGAGACCAATGCCTTGTTTCCAGCCTGCATGCGATCTTTAAACAGTGTCATCGATATGTGGCCTTCCCCTTTTTGTATTTGAGATGCCTCTCCTGTTGAAAAAAAAATATATACATCCAATAAACCAACAATAAACAATGTTGCTTATCAATTGTTATGTGTTATTGTTTTATCTTCCTGTATGCTGAAGATGGGAAGATACATGAACACTTAAGATGAATAAGTATTAGACAAAAATCATGATTTTTATATGTGTGTGTGTATATATATATATGGGAACTCTGTTTGGTTTCCATAATAATGTAAGCCGAAACAAAGAAAATATCTACATATCTATATACAGAAGTCAACAAGGACGATACCGTAGCAGTACGTGTTAATGCTATGAATGGTAGTACTGGTAAATGTGTATCATCACTACACATTTTCACAGTTTGCATATATTACTCTACTAGTGTAACGCACAGTAGATTTGTGTACAACCAATATTTTATAAATATATCTAGTCTGGAAAGTCTGAAAATAATTACTATAACAGCATTCCTGATAATAACAATAATAGGGTAAATCGTATTAATGGTGATAATTATAAAGTAATAGTAGTACTACTACTACAGTAGCAGTAGTAGTACTACTACTACTGCTAATGTGCTCTCTTAATATCCGCGTGGTGTCGCTGTCTGTAAAACGGCATAGCTGCTTGGCGCTCGCTCATTGGGCGATAATAATTACATCGCTTCCTGCTTCCGTCCCTTCCCTCTCTTCGACCACCGCCATAGTGGGGACAGCACTGTGGCCACAATGGTAAATTGAAATCGTCAAACATCCTTGCGATTTGCGGGTTTTTAAACTGCATCTGCAGTCAACGTGAACGTAGTTAATTTGACCGGTACCCGGAATGTGTAAATTTATGTCATTCTACCATACGCGTTTTATATTTGTTCTGACGTTGTTAGGCGTAGAGCGGAACCCTCTCTGCGCATGTAAACCGGCCAGCTCGTTGTGCCCGCCCTGCCCCGTGCAACGTGCACAACGCTGTTGTTTTTAAAAGCTACCGCTGTATTCGTCCCTGCGGGGAGCCCTGTTTTATTCAGCCGTAAATCCCGTGTGGGGATGCCAGGTGCGTGGCGGTGGCGGTGTTGAAATGCTTGTGTTTACCTGGTGCCTAACGCTGATCTCCTGTGTGTAGTCGTCCCACAAGACCTTCAAGATTAAGCGCTTTCTGGCCAAGAAGCAGAAGCAGAACAGGCCCATTCCTCAGTGGATCAGAATGAAGACCGGCAACAAGATCAGGTGAAGCCGCTGGGGATACTGGGCTTAGGGGCTTTGTGGCTCCTTCGAATGAATATAATGGGAGAATCGTGTTACCAGGTTCATTGATTTTGTTTTATTTTTTGTCAAAGGTGCTTCTTGCATCATAGTAAACATTTTTGATGCTCTAAAAGTAGTTTATCGTGAACCCATCCGCTGAATCGTTGACCCAAAGAAAACCAAAAATGATGTAGTTCATAATTTGACCTGTTTCTACACTTGCGCCATACCAAATGCTAGTACTTGCCTTCAGTACTTTTGAGTAACAGAAGGGTTGTACTGCATTGGCAATTTTGCAGCAACTTCTAGTACAATTTGAGAATATAATATTTAAGACTTACTGATTTCTAGCACGCACAACTATTTATAAACTGCCCGCTTGTCTAGATGATGGACTTGTCACGTTGTGTGGCCATAGTTCAATGCATTTCAATTCATTTATCCACTTAAATGTCAGTGTCCCCTCAACCCAACCCGATCTAGTAATGACTGGTTGGAGAAGGACACGGGCTTCTTTTAATCTCTGTGACCATCTTACACTAGAATATTTGAACAGACCCCAGACTAAATGTAAAGCTGTTTGTATCTCTGTTCTATAAAGCAGGTCTGCAATTGCAGTACTTCAGTTTTGTGGAGTATTGTCATTAACCCTGCTGAGAGCATCATTTCGCTATGGACACCTTCTTCTTCTTCAGTGTTCGTGATGAGGAGGCGGCTCTGTGGCTTAGACATGTTGGAAGTGCTCGATCAGCTTTTATTCCAATTGACACTTTGATTTTTATAGTGAACTTGGGTATTTTTTAATATTCAGAACTCCTAGTTGGCTATCAATCTTACCACCATCACTTGATTACTGATGAAAGTCACTATGGTTTATGCTAATGTTTCTGTTGATCATTTCAAAGGGTTGACAGAATTGTTACAGCTTAATATCATTGTTGGGATTTTTAGGTGGTCATTTTATAGACTTAAACTTAAAGGTTGGACTTGAATACATTTTAATTGGTTGGTGGATACTGTACTTCCTCCCAGTTGGTCAAAAGTGGTTTACAATGTTAAAACGTGAATTGCTCTACTACAACGCATGGCCCAAATTAAGAATTCCCTGCTTCACCATCGAAGACTCCAATATTCCATAACTGAGGAGTTATTAAAGTTCAACCTTATTTACAAATTAAAGCATACACTGCCCAGGTTGCAACATGTATGGCCACAGCTATGTTTTTGAAATGTGAAAATATTGCACTAAACCAAGTCTCTACTGGTTCCAAACATTGAACATGACAAACAAAACTTGTCATGGCTTCTCAGCCACCTGGGTGGTCGAGAGCCTTGCTCTGTTGACATTGCCAATAAAAGCTGTGACTGACAAATGTTTCTTTGAGCTCATGTGAAATTGTTTTGCCTTTTACGTTTCAGGTACAACTCCAAGAGGAGACACTGGAGGAGGACCAAGCTTGGCCTGTAAACCTGTGGCAGTTTGGCGCTGCAGCCTCCCCTGCGCGTTACATCCGCAAAACCCCCTGGAGACGGGAGAGAGCCATGCTGCAAAAGTGGTCTTTTTGTACAAATACGCTGGTTATGGTTGTTTGACAATTAAACGTATAAGATCAAACCAGTTTAAGGTTGTGTTTTATTCTAATAGAGCAACATCTGTGCAGAACACAATGGTATAATACCGTTGTTGGTGTGTTTTTTGGGAGGTGGCCCGGTGCCTTTTGAAATGTTTGCCTTTTCAGTGGAATGACGTTCTGAGTCATAACTAGATCTGCAGAGGGTTTTTTTTTTAATTTTTTGGAATGAGGTTGGGTTAAGTTTACCACTGCCCTGGAAAAAAAAAAAACAGAAATTTTGCACTGTAGCCCCGTCACGGAATATCAAAGAATTCCCCACACTGCCCTGGAAAAAAAACCAAACCTTATTCCATCTGCAACTATTTCAGGACGAATGTATAACTGTCTGAGAGGCCTGTACACCCCTAGCCCCTCCTGAGAAGGTCTAATCAGCAAAAAAGAACCAGGGGGGGAAAAAACCTGTTAATGGGGTGAGACCCTTCCCATGACCCTGTGTTGATTCCTTTCAGCGGGAACCATGTTGATACTGTGCTCCTGGGGAGCGTCGGGGTCCCCTCAGTCATTACCCTACGAAGGAGGCGATCATCTGAAATTAGCAGGTTAATAACACAGCAGCTGTTAACAAGACGGTCGCGGAGTTTTGAATCAATGATCCGGAACTCCACAAAACGGTGAACGTCGGCCGCCACTTGTGACTCAGCACGCACAACACCGCCGCGGCAAGGGCGAGCGCTCTGCTGCAGCGTCAACTTCTCTTTCCGAACAGAGAGAAGGAGGAGAGGACGCTTCTGAATTCCGAGAGCCTCCAGCTCCCGCTCCTCGCCGCCCTGGCCCCTGCGGCGGCCGCTGCTGCCACCGTGGGCGGCATGGATCCCACCGCATCGTTGACATTCTGCTCCTCGTCCCAAGCGCCGAGCAGCTCCCTCATGTCCGCCGGGGCGTCTCCCCGCAGGTACTGCCAGGCTCTCCTCCCGCCGTAGTCCATGGCGTCTACGTCCGCCCCAAAGGCGCCGACCAGCAGCTTCACCACCATGTACTGGCCGTGCGCGGAGGCGACGTGCAGCGGGGTGAGACCCCCGCCGCCCTTCAGGTTCACGTCCACCCGGACGCCCACGCTCTCCGCGTGTTTCAGCAGCTTGACCAGCGAGTCGTCCTGGCCCCGCTTGGCCAGCCAGTGCAGAACCGAGAAGCCGCTGATGAAGTCCTTCCTGGTCAGTAAGTAAGGGTCCTCCGCCATGAACTCCAGCATGGTTTCATAGTTCCCGTCCACCGCGGACAGCATCCACGCGTGTTCCACGGGGTACAGAGCCCATTCCGTGTCCCGGTACCCCCCCTCCGCGGCGGACGGGACCCCGCACGGTGCCCCGTGAGAGTTGGCGGTCGGCGGCAGCTCCTTCGGCGGCCTTTTACGCGCGGCCGACGCGAGCGAACTCCGCTCCGCTCCGCCCGCGGGAACCCAGCTCGGCGCTCCCGAGTCGCCGGCCGCTCCTTCCCTCTGGAGCCTGGACCTCCGCGCGGAGGCGCCGGGCATGACGTGCACGCCGTACGCGGACAGGCGCTCCGCGAGCCCGCGTCCAGATGTCCGGCCGTCCGTGTTCCGGGCCGGTGGGCGCGCGGTCGCCTTGCTTTTGGGAACGGTTCCCCCGGAGAGGTCAGTGTGCGGGGAGTCGCCGCACTCACCCATCATGTAGTCGTCAACCACGGAAATACCGATTTGGTTTGACAAGACAATGCTTCCCTCTTCGAGAATAGGCTCGTCCTCTGCCCGAGGGAGGGGGATAGACAAATACAGACCTAATTCACACAGAAATTGCAGTCTTTATTCAAAAAACAAAAACTAGTCTGCTGGACGTCATTGTCGACCAACACTGCAGGTGTGGCTCACCTGTTACTGCCACTCCTACTATACAGGACCAAAGTAATGATTTCCATGTTGCAAATCTCCATATGCTGAGGTTATAAAAGGCGCAAATCCCAACTGTCACTCCTCTTCCCCATTAGAGGAATTGAAACAAAGTACATTTGAGTCCCCTGGCCGAAACCCAGTGACACAACCCCACATGTGACCACTCACTGGCTCCTGGGAGGAGGAAGTGCGGGAGCAGCCAACCAGCAGGCTGACAGGCACCCAATTCATCACCTATGAAATGATAAGGAGAGTCCGGGGAACAACACTTTCATACCTAGCGCCATTTTAAAAACACTTTATTTCAACAGAGTAAAAGGAACAGAACATCAAAAACACCAAAACAACAACAACCCCCATTGAGTGGGCACAATCTAGTCAGACTCTGGAGGGAAGTCAACAGTCAACTCGTTGATTGTCTGAAGAAAGGCACCGAGCTCTGCGGCACCGTAATCTGGGAGAGAGAGAAACGGGGAGAGGTCAACGGTAAATGTGTCTACCTTCCCAAAAGTGGAATCAATCCACCACAGCAAACAACCATTTTACTTGAGCGATACCTGAACATGGCAGTTTTACTGGGGACTGAGGCATGTATGGTTCAAAGTCTTCCTCGGGTAGGCGCTGAGCCGGTGGAAAACGAGTCAGTCCAGGCAGCGCGAGACAGCCAAGACGAACCAAATCCTCGGGGATGAAATCTTTTTCAAACTCTGCAATTCAAATACAAAAACCCTGAAGAGACTAAAAGTCTGGAAAAAGGAAAAGTTACAATTTGCAAGATTTATAACGGCCAGCAAGTTATTCTTTATCAAAAGGCGGATGCTGAAAATGCATGCTCCGAATTGTTCCATGAGCAGCTGTCTATTAGGTTTAGATGTCAGCTTTTCAAATCAAGCAAAATCAATGTCAGTATACCCCACCATTAAAAAAAAAAAAAGAGCCATTCTACAAGATACTTGCATGAAAAGCATCCTGTTAATACATTAAAGAAAAACATGAATTTGAGGTCACTGCATGAAAAAAATAGTTTAAGAGAGCCAGAGTTAATTTACATTTACTAGCGGCCATGCAGTATCCCGGTAGGTGCGACTGTCACAGTCACCTAAAAATGCCAAGTGGAGGAGTTTCATTACTGAATTCCCAGAAGTACAAAAACTACAAACAACGTGGGAACCTGAAGCCGTAGTCGCCACAGGGCAGTTTCACATCTCTACCAAGAACGACACTTTAACCCCTCCACCCCCAGAGCGGAGGCCTAGGTTTGAGCAGCTGGTGTTCTGGCGCGGCACTAGGTCCCCAACGGAATAAATAAGTAATGCGCCGCCCTTTAACGCCCGGTCAGGGCAGCAGCAAGTTCTAGAGTCCACCCCCACCCACCCACGACAAGGCGAACCCATTTTGAGCAAAAACAGAACAATTTAACGTCACGTCAGCTCGGGCAAAGTGAAAAGGTTCGGCCCGACAATTACCCAGTGGGTCATAAGATATGAATCTCTCAATGGCTTGGTATTCCTCCTCTTTGCACTGCGGAAGACTCTTGATTTTAGCTCCCTGCGGTGGGGAGGGAAGAAAAAAAAAAGTAAGCAAGTTAGATTTTCATATTCTTTAGAGCTCAAAAGATGTGTAAGAGGCAGTTGTCAGTTCCCCGTATCCAGGAGCACGTATGAGCACTCTTCCAGTTCGACCAGCAGAGAGACGACGAGGACCATTTGAAGACCCTGTGTTTATCAACTGCTTTTCTTCATGCCGAAGGAAAAAACGAGAAGAAAGTAAACAAGTTTCGAAACTTGTTTTGCAGAGCGTTTGCGTACACAAGCACTGTATCTGCCCCCCCCCCCGACCTGAGGCTTCTGGGCCTTGACCTCCCGCCTGGCCGCCGCAGGCGTCGACGCGATGTTGTTGACGGTTGTCAGAGCCTTGCGGCCGGACTGCAGAGGGGTGTGGAACCTCTTGGCGTGTATCGGGGTGGTCAACATGTTCTCTGCAGACAAAGCACAGCAAGGTGTGACAGACGCACGTCAAACCGGGGTTAATCCTGGAATTACCCAAATTAAAGTCAAGGACTTAAGTACTTTTTAAAGCACCATTCTTACATTTTCAATGTGATCTTCATGGAAATATGACCCAAGTCATTTATATCAGTATATCTACTATATTATATTCATCTTATTGTCATCTACTCTGATAAGTGTCTACATCCAATAACGCTGGATTCAATTTACATTTCCCTGCATTACTTTCCAAGCACTTCAGCACCAATGGGGCTATTTTCAAGGCGTTGCAGCGCTTTACTTTCTGAGGAGTCTAAATCCAAGCACCCCGGGGACACGGTAAGAACCCGTGTCAAACCGTTTACCCCAAGGCTGACATGTACCTGGAGCAGAGTGAAGTCTGTCGCGCAGCTTCAACGCGGCTCCGTGGACGTTCGCGTCCTCCCTCTCCGCAAAGACCAGGTGCGCCATGCTCCCCGCGCTCGACCCGCTGGCGCTCGTCGGTCAAGACGGACCCTTCGCAGCGTAACGTAGACCTCGACGCGAGAGGGCACGCCTATCACTCGGCAGCGATGGAAGTTCAAGAACGTACTCCCCTCAACATCTTATTCCAACCAACCTGGGGAGACAGAAAAAAACAACCTGAAATGTTCTCTTTATATTTCAGTCGAACCAGCGTAACGTGATAACGGGCAGCGCCGCGCAGCGCACAGACGCACCCGCTCGACTCGACAAAGCGCGCGTTCTGTGAGCTTGTTAACAGGTCGGTTGAAAAAATATGCACGTTCTTAAAACGGTGGAACTCAAGAACATCGGAATAAATTCGCGAAACAAAACAAACAAAAAAAGCCAAACAAACCGTTGCGCTGTTCCCTGAGCTTGTTTTGCTTTGAAGCAGCGGGGGCGTGGGCGCTGCGCCTTGGCGGCGTGTTTTTAAATGATATCCCATGATGCAATTGGTTCACTGACGCTGCATTCGAGTCGTGTGGGAATTCAGGCTCCTCCGAGTCATTCGGTCGCAAACAACGGCTTTTGACCTCGTCTGAACCAAGGGATTTTTTTTTTTTGTGTGTGTGGGGCGTCAAGTTGGAGACGTCGGGGTTCGAAGCAAAACGCCGAGTTTTTCCAAGTAGTATTTACGAATTGAAAGACGACGTGAACCGCTATTCCCGCCTGGGATGCTACCGATTACGATCTCTCCTCTGTTATGAATGCAGCGTAACATTAAAACCGACACTAATCGCTCAAAAAAAAATTAAAAAACAGCAAAAAAAATCTTTCCCCGTAATACATCGGTTCACTACTGTAAACGAGTATTGCTCCTTGCTTCTGCTGCAAAAAAACCCCCCAAAACAATTATATTATTAAATTATAATATAGCAAACTTTTTATGATATTCATTGTATAATACACACATACAACGTGCATCAATTGACAGCCTCGATATGCTACTATCCAAGCAACACATACAATCAAAGAATAATATAAAATAAATACGCACAAATAAGTCAGAGGGTCAATAACATAACTCCAACAAATACAGAAGAAATAAAATAGATGAACTATCGTTTGTGTGTGTGTGTGTGTGTGTGTGGGTGTGTGGGTGGGTGTGGGTGGGGTAGCTTTCCACGTAATACATTTAGAACCCTATTCAAGTTCAGGGTATTTTTGCATTCAACTTGTTAAAATATTAGTAAAAAATAAAAAATAAAAATAAAAGTTGATAAGTTGATATCGCGTCTGAAAGCAGCAAGTGTTGATCCAGCAGAGTATCCATCGGCTCCGGAGGAATCCATCATTGCCATTGATAGGGGGCGCAGAGCGGATGCTACGCCGATATTTTACAACAGCAGCCGCCGCATGTAATTAATTATTTACATGTTTTCTTTCCAATTTTACACCGTAAAGGAAACCCCCTTCATCATATATAGACATTAATTCCTAGTTCCCCGCGTGCTTTTGTCTAGGCGACCCCCTCCGACGAATGGTACAGTCCTGCCGGGCCTTCTCTCCGGCGGAGCTTCCTGTGCCGCCGCTGCTCGCCTCAGTTTGAACCATGGCGTCTACAGAGATAGCCAGGCAGGCGGTGAGTATCCCCTTTCACGATATACCTTCCCTTTGTCATGATAAATACACACTCCCCTTATTCTTATTGTTTATTTGTATGGCGCGGACGTTTCGGCCGTTTAAAAAAATATATAAAAAAATCGATTTCAGATACGAGGCCTTTGTGGTTTCCTATTACTAAAAACGGTGCTAGCGCTGGTATTAATTTCCTGTGTCTTGCGTGATCTCAAATTGACACACGTTGTGTGCCCGAATGGCGTATTATGACCGGGAATAATCCCAACACAGTATCCGCACCGTGTTGAGAAGTTCTCCTGCCAACATGTCCGGTGGGATCATTCATTCTCCGGGCTGCTCTGATCGCCGTATCCCATCACGCTCCATCCCGTTATGTTTCATGCCCTGCTGCGTGTAGTCGGGCGTTGTCTGAGATGCACTGGAAACCCGGAAAACAAGCTTTTATCTTCTTCTTCTTTTTTATTTTTATTTTGGTAATTATGGCCGAGGTGTGGATCAGTGCATGGGCCTATGTTCTTCATGCACGTTTGAGATGTGCCCTAGATCAGCATCAGAATCTGTTTATTCGGTCAAGCATATTTCCATATATAAGGTATTTAATTTGTCCGGGTAAGGGTTGGTGCATGGTTGGCAGACATTTGTCATAAATAAACAACATATACTAATAAACATGATATGCAAAGTGTGATTAAATGCACAGGATAAATTAAATTAAAAGGCCAAGGCTTGTGTATAGAAATATAAATGGGGTATTTCTGTGCAGGATAATAACAATCCATGACTCCAATGGATGAGTAAGTCTATAGTATTGTGATGTTATTACAAAATTGTTTCAAGTCTGAATGTGGGGTTTTTTGTTTTTTTTTTAGGGGAGAAAAAATATCTAGAGGAAAGCCGCTCAGGCGAGAACATTCCTTAGAGGAGCAATATAGTTTTAAGATCTTTCTGTGGCTCGGGGTTGAAACCCACTGAATAGTTGGCTCTGGTTGTTTAGAAGAATTGGGACTTGATGCTGGAATGTTGCCCGTGCAGCCGGGCAGTGGGGTGTTTGTCCAGCTACATTCAAACAAGCCCCTCAGCTGTTTAAACCCCATTCTAGCTATCCAAATAATTCACAGATGTCCACTAACATAACCGTGTGTGGTTCATTTAATCTCAAACTGAGCCTTTTTCATAGAGTGCCTAAAACTTAGGCTATGTTTAAAGGGAAAGTAGTGTTATATTAAGCCACATGATTGCCGGGTTGCAGAGGTTTTGGTTAAAGATTTTGGCTGTTCCGTGTCATCGAAATTCTTTGCTGTGCTTTCCTTCACCTCACAGTAGAGACCTACAGTAGACATAAACGGGAGGGATGGAGATGCTTTGACACAAATCACAAATTTCACTTCGATTGCAATTCCTCCCCAGACATAGACGACACAAAAATAGTGCATTGTTGGAATTGAAACCCAAATTGTCGGCTCAACTAAGGCAAATCTGTTTTATATCACGACTCGCAAAGCGTAATTATACTCTTTGAATTTTGAACGGTTATTTTATCAAGCACGTCTTAACATGGAGGTTTGTGGTTTGAAAATTGTGTCTATTGTGACTATACAGGAAACGAATAACACTCAGTTTAATGGTGTTTTCAAGGGTAAAACACTTTGAGGAGACTGAGTAACTGCACACCGGCAACTGCACACCGTCAGCACTTGCTTAATATTAATTTATGAAATTTGATTTAGGACCTTGTTCAGGCATGTGGTTGCAAATGTTTAACTCGGGCACTTCATGCCAGAGGCAGGGCCAAACGTGACAGGAAGTGAAGAGATTAGGAAACCGCAAAAGCTATCCACAGGACTCATGCTTTTCCAAGTGTAACAACAACAATAATTACTTTGTAAATAGGTGAACGTTACATATTTATAGAATGTGTTTCATTTGACCTCAGGGTGAGGGTGCCCGTGCAGTGCCTCTGGCTGGCCATGTCGGCTTCGACAGCATGCCCGACCAACTGGTCAACAAGTCTGTCAACCATGGCTTCTGCTTCAACATCCTCTGTGTTGGTGAGTGTGTCATGCTCGCAACCACTCTTCCTTGCAAAGACTCAGTAGCTCCGGTTTGTACCAGTATTTTCCACTCAGTGAAGATTAATTTATGACCCACACAAAGAATATGAATGGCTGTTGTTTGAGCGGAGTGCTGAAGTTCACTGTGGCAGTGCAACATGTGATCCAGTCTTTTTTTTTTTTTTTTATGGGCCCGTAGATTAACCTCTGAATCTTCTTTGAAAGTCATATGCATCCTTTTAGGCATTCTGAAGTCTAATGCACATCATTCCATTCTGCTGTAAAAATGATATTCAATGTAATCCTAACTGAGGAGTTAATGAATGAACACAGTGTTTATCTGTGCGCGTCCGGCTCAAAGCTACAGCAAGAAACTTAATCAGGGAAAATATTATGATTCCCTGGCTGCAGATTAGACAGCAGTTTCCGGTTTGAAATAGTTTATCTCAATAAATTGGAGGAGTTTGAATTTGATACGGATTATATTTGTAATGTAACATATGTTTGAGAAAAATAATATTGTTATGATCCCAAGACCTTTGTAACTGCCACTACTTAATTGTGGGAAAAATATGGTCAAGACGGTCCTTGCATGGTCAACATGCAGCCCAACACACAATTTGCTCTTGTAGTGGACAAAGGGGCCAAACATAAAATTTCATACAGTTGGAAAAAAAATGTGTTTGACAGTCCTATTCTGAAGGGTTTGGTTGAAATCCCAGATTTTTTTTTTTTCTTTTCTTTCTTTCATTCGGCTTGTCTGCCCACACTTGGTCAGGGCCTGGCCATTATCCAAACAAGACTCTTCACCCTGCCAACTAGTCTCAATGAAAAGAGGGTCCTGAGTGATCTGGGCTGTTCTCAGAAATAGGAAGAGAATGACCCTGTTGACCAACACCCCTCCTCACAACATTCACTGTGATGTGCCGTCCAGATGGAAGATGATGGATTGTCACATATACATATTTGGGACAGAACTAAAGTGGGTTTGTGCACAGTCGGAGCAGGGTAAAGCGAGTGAGTCATTTGACAGCCACCAACGGCATTAGATGTCAGAATACATCAGGATAACAGCTGGTTAGTCCCTGCTTCTTCTCTACACTATGGAGATTTTAAAACCAATTACAAGCCTAGAATTGTCAACCTATACCCTTTTAATCCAAAAAGAAAAAGCATGTATTGTCTAGAGAACTCTACGACGTCTTGTATTTTGGCTCCTGTGGTACGTTGTCACTTTGTTAACAGGGATCCAGATGGCACCATTATTATTCGTGAAGGTGGGGATGGAGGATTTCCTCCTAAAAAAACATAAAGAAACTAGCCGCCTCAATGCAAGAGAGCTAGGACAGATTCTCCATAACTGCGATCTTGTTAACCTGTGTCCTCCAAAGGGGAGACGGGTCTCGGGAAGTCCACCCTCATGGACACCTTGTTCAACACCAAGTTCGAAGGCGACCCCACTCAGCACAACCAGCCTGGAGTGCAGCTCAAGTCCAACACCTACGAGCTCCAGGAGAGCAACGTGCGCCTCAAACTCACCGTTGTCAACACGGTGGGGTTTGGAGACCAGATCAACAAGGAGGACAGGTGAGAGAGACTCTGAATCTGTCACATTTATTTACAATATGACAAAGAAAGCCTTCAGTAAAGTATTGCAAAAACCCAATGTGTACCATTATTCCTGACATGGATTTACCCTCTGCCGACTATCATCCATGTGCACGCTTTGGGTCGTTGTATTTGCTGTTTGTTTTCACACAATGGGGGCTGCGGGATTTCGCCCTTAAGACCTTCAATCGGGTTGGGTTTGTCTAACCTGTTTGGGTGATATTCAATTTCAAAAGGGTTTAAACATGGAGGGGGTAAAAATGAATCCTGATATTACCAGAATCACTCTGGACCATCATCTCCATGTAAAAACAATTGTAGATAAATTCCTGTTTTTGAGTTGGGTGAACCAGCAGTCAGAAGAGAGGAGTGCGCCTTATATTTTTATTTATTTTATTTTTATTTATTTATTATTATTTTATTTTTTTTATATATTGGGTATCAGAATCAATCCAGGGCAGCAAAACAGGAGTTTTCTTTAGTGATAAACAGTATCTCTGATTTTTTCTTTCATATAGGAATTTGTTATATTGAATTTTAGAAGTTGGTTGATTTTCTACCTCTTCCTTCTTCTTAAAAACCTGCCCGTTACTTCCTGGTCTCGTGGTTGGAAATTCACCTGCTTCAGAAGCGTTTTCCCCCCCGAATACAAGATCTTGTTACTGATTGTCATCCTTCACAATGAGATTTCTAAACCGTTTTTTCTAGTGGGAAGATCAGCACAAGGCGGATTTATTTTCAAGTTAGCTCCCAAACTCTGAGAAGAAGTTTAGAGTCAGCATCTGAGGCCCGAGGGAAGGAGTGTTCTGGTTACAAGAGCCCTCTTTTAGGTAGAGAGAGAGAGAGAGAGAGGGAGAGAGCACAGAGGGAGAGCGAGAGCACGGAGGGAGATAGCGATAGAGAGACTTCTACAGATGTTTGTGTCTTCAGCAGTTTAAGTCCTGTCTATATGAAAGAAAGAGATTGCTGAGAGTGTCTTTGTATGTTTGTTGCACTTTTGGGGAGGGTTAGCAAGTTGACCACAATATTGCTTTGGGGGCAGATGTCTTGAGCTTCATCCAGTCAATAGTGTCTGTGCTAAGATCTCTTTTTCCTATTGGCTGGACTTTTCAATGATTCTACAATAAAAAATGAAAAAAGATTCCATTCTGAGGGTTCAGCAGACTCATGGCTCCTTTATGGGTCATCTCGTCCCTTATGTATCCCACCACTCTAAGCTATAGAAGAGACATTATGCACATTGACAATTAAATGAAAGTATTGTCTTTCAAAAATAGATAATTGAAAACAATAAATAAACAACCATTTTCCCCGACAGCTACAAGTCCATAGTGGAGTTCATCGACACCCAGTTTGAGGCCTATCTGCAGGAAGAGCTGAAAATCAAGCGCACGCTACACAGCTACCACGACACGCGCATCCACGCCTGCCTGTACTTCATCGCTCCCACCGGACACTCCCTCAAATCCCTGGACCTGGTCACCATGAAGAAACTGGACAGCAAGGTGAGCTTTGATAACTCTGGAAATGAGCTTCGATGCCGGTTATTTTAGGTTCTGCGATCCCCGCTTGCAGGTTGCAGGCTCCACTCCAGGATCATTTGGTGTCGTAGTTGAAGAAAATGTCACATTTGGACATTTTTTGTTGTTTATCACTGTACTTTATGATTACATCACATTTACTAATTTTTTTAAATTCTTTGGACTTGATGAATAATGAGACGATAGGATAAACCTTGATCGTATTTACCTTTTGCCCGGTGTTGTGATAATCTCTGGTGCTCGTGCAGCAAAATCGATTTCAAATAAACAGTTTTATTAAGGACAGACTTTGCTTGTTGTGGAAATACATGTCCATTGGTGCAGCTCTGTGGGTTCCATCTAGTGTAAGTGTTCCGGGCGCGGGTTGTTTATTATCTTCCCAAGGGGCTCCAGTCTTGTCACTGTGTGGGAGTAGGTCAGCTGTGAAATGCTGTCGTCTGTGACAGCCACCATTGTTTTTTCTTTTTAGTTGTTATTTTTTTTTTTTTTCTGAGGTCGCTTCCTGAAAAGGGGTCTATTTGCGTCAGCCTTCCCGCTTCTGATCAAAGAACCCGCTCACTGTTTGCCAGAGAATCTGTATTCACCGTTCCAATGCAGAAGCTCAAGCTTAAGACTCAAAAATGTAACGGAGCCCAACACTGGATGTCCTGTTATCTGCGCAGTCACTGTTTTTTACCTGAACCTGCCCCTTTGACTTCGCCGTCAAGGGGTTTTTTATTTTCTCCAGATAGCCCTTTGAGTGTTCAATTATTATTATTGTCAATTTCCAATATGGCACACTGTCAGACAGCGGCAAATTGCTGGAAGCGCCCATTAGGCCTGGGTGATGGTTGCTGTGTACAGTTGAGTGAGCTCCCCCACCATTTATTTTTCTTGTCGTTTTGGTAAGAACTAGTACAGTATGTTGCAAAGCACGGCACTGGACCGGGATGGCGGGGGTGGCAGGGCTCACTCAAACACACCCACTGTTGTGTGGGAGTAAAAATCTTTGGCTCTGGCTCAGTGATTTATCTCTCCTTTCTCCATGATTTTTATTTTTATTTTTTTTTATCAAATTGAAGCTAAAGCGGTCTCCTCTCTTGCTTTTTCTTTGTCTCTTTTGTGATCGTACCAAACACGTTTATCCATAATTTGTTAAAGTTGTTAGGTTTCTGATAATCACCGCCATGTTTGGAGAGCTTTTTAAGAGGGCGGTGAAGCATGAAGAGAGCCCAGATGAAGATTTCCTGCACTCTGCGTTGCCTGTGCTATATTTGTCTCCGTGTTCAAGGCTGTGGGATTGTCTGAAACACACTCATAGGCCTGATTTTCAAACATCCCTGGAGCAAGAAAGAGGCCTTGTGGTAGAATATAAACAGACTCCTATTTCCAGCTTTCATGCGCTCTACTTTTTTGGAGGTGAAGAAAAGAACCTTTTTCCAGTTAAACCCAGGCATCCTGTGTGTGTGTGTGTGTCTGTGCATGTGTGGGTGGATGTGTGGTACTGGATACTTTAAGCCGAGATGCTTAAGCAGCAAAAAAAAAACAGCACAAACATCACATAGGAACAATACAATCTAAAATGTATAAATACACAAGGAAAATATAATGAAGGCATTCAAATCTCCCCACTATACAGTTACTGTATGTACAAACTTGTGTGTGTCTGTGTTTGTGTGTATTTTATTGTGCAGTAGTAAGATGTTTACTGGTGTCATTATTATCCAGGGTGCTAAGCACATTTCTTATTATTTATATATTTTTGTGTTGTCAGCATGCTTGTCGTACAACACAGAATATGCCATTGCGCCTACAAACAGAATTAATCTGCTCAACTTCTCAACCTGCAATGCATCTCTCTATTCTCCTTCTTTCATCAAGAAGTTCTTGCAATAACTCTGTCCTGTGGACGACCTGTGGGGTGACAAGAGCACAGCTTCTTTTGTTATGCAAGACCACCACCAATCCCCCTCTTTGGAGAACAATCTTACCGTGTTTTGGACTGTAAACAAATCATCATTACTACTCTAAGAGGGGGAGTGTGTGTGTGTGTGTGTGTGTGTGTGTGTGTGTGTGTGTGTGTGTGTGTGTGTGTGTGTGTGTGTGTGTGTGTGTGTGTGTGTGTGTGTGTGTGTGTGTGTGTGTGTGTGTGTGTGTGTGTGTGCGCGCGCCCCCATGTGTGTGCGCCCGTGTGTGCCCGTCCACCAGTGAGTGCACAGGACTGGTACGCCAGGACCCAATTAGTCCTGGCGTACGAGGTCGGAATTATATCGTAAGGCCATCAGCCACCCCTGACCCCCACAGTCATATATACAGTACACTCCACCACCGCCGTGAGGACCATGCCCTGCAGCCACAGATGACCCGCCGGAGAAGCCACACACTTCTTCTATGTTACGTGATATGTGACACAGTGTTCGCTACTTCCTGCATGTCTCCAACTGATGCACAACTTTGCACAATTGCGGTCGAGTCGTGGTCCAGACAGAATACTTCACATCGCGGTTTCAGTGGCTCTTCATTCATGGTGTGGTATTTTGGACGCGTTTTCTTGTGCTTGACAAAACAGCCGACTCGCCAGCTTTGTAGTTATTGTCACCGCCTTCTGTGTTGGATGATTCGTTTCAGGCGTCAGTCGGCTCCTTTTCCAAATTTAGACCATTCATTTCAAAGTGAGAAAGAGGGCAGGAGACACTTTTTTAGATTCTCACGTCAAAAGTCGTTTTCTGTACCATGTCATTGCGCCAACATTCATTTTTTATTTTTTTATTGTTATTTATTTTTTATAAACACAGGTGAACATTATTCCAATCATCGCCAAGTCGGATGCAATCTCCAAGAGCGAGCTGACAAAGTTCAAGATCAAAATCACCAGCGAGCTTGTCAGCAACGGCGTTCAGATCTACCAGTTCCCCACCGATGACGAGACCGTCGCCGAAATCAACTCCACGATGAACGTAAGATGTGGTCTACTCCAGCTTTCTTTGAGGCTTTCTGTTTTTTTTTTTTTTTGCATCATTTCCAAGATGAAGAAGGATCTTTGTGTTGGATTTAATGGATTTCTCGGCTTTGAGTTCTAAATATGCATGTCATTTTAGCCGCATGACATTTTATTTTTTTCCTTTTGAATGCCGTAAACATCATGTGACGCAGAAGCAGCACGCGCGCCATCTGCGTCCGTCCTGCTTGTCAGGAAGCCGCGGTGCTTGGGGAGGGCGTGTTCAGAGAAGTACAATCGGCTCCGCGCTGCAGGAAAGGCCTCATCCGACACTGACTCACAAACTAGTGCTCGCTCTGCCGCCCGGCATGAATTAGGGAGAAAATGCCTTTCTTCCCCTGACTGGTTCTGTTAAGACTCCAGTTGTGGTCATGGCTTCACGCGAAACATGAATGCTTCATGACCACGGAGCCTCCAAGTCCTCAAAAATAAATGAACTATGATTTTATTTTTGTAGATGGATTAATGGATACTTTATTCTTCCCCAGGGGGGAATTGTGATGTCAGAATGGCTTGCATAAAATAAAATAAATAATTGGCAGTAGTAAAAATAATTTAAATTGTAAAAACTTGACAATAAACCTAAAATGTAGCAGTAAACAATGACAAATACCTCAAAAAATAAAACAAAAACGATGGCAATGAACATAAAAATTAACTTGAGGATAGAAAAAGTTTGGCAGTATCATTTGTCGTAAAATAGTAAAACCATAAACCATAATACCATTCTGAGGTATGCAAAGGAGCTCTGAGATGGTCTTTCGAACAACTATCAGCCCCCGCATCTCTCTTAGTTGGGTTTTTTTTTAATGTGTAATGTAATTTGTAAGATGCATTAAGCAGGAGGATTCCAGTACAATAACTGATAAAGAGACCTTTATTTATTTACTTTTTTTTTTACCCCCCACCCACCGATCACGTCCCACATACAACACAACTAAGGCATTAAGAAAAGGAGAAAAAAATGTGTGAATCAAACAATTTGAATCAAATAATTTTTAGAATACATAGGGTGGACGGCCCTGACACTCATTACAATCTCACAGAATCAAATATACAGTATAGACTATACTGAGAAGTTCAAATGGATTTGAAGCAGTTTTATTTCAAGTTAGAATAACACACCATTGTCTTTTACTCCTGAACTTTATACTGAGCCAAAAAGTTAATCTAAAATGAAGCTTACCCTTGTTCATTAAAATGTCAATACATCGTGTGCGTGTGCGTGTGCGTGTGTGTGTGTGTGTGTCTGTGTCTGTGTGTGTGTGTGTGTGCTCTCCTTCGCCTCTCTGCAGGGCCATTTGCCGTTTGCCGTGGTGGGGAGCACAGAGGAAGTCAAGATCGGGAACAAGATGGTGAAGGCTCGGCAGTACCCCTGGGGGACGGTGCAGGGTAAGCCCGGGTCATGTCCTGCACTGGCGTGAGAGCGAGACTGCTGTCCCCCTATATCATAGCAGATCATGTTAATTGTCCCCGTAGTAATAATTTGTAGAGCCACTTTTCTATAAAATGTTAATGTTTTTAAAATCAACAACAAAAGGTACACGTTGCATCAGAGAAACCAGAACAGCCACGTTCAGGGCACACGCCTCCATATGAGTGTGGGGTTTTAGTTTTTTTTTGCTCAGGGTAGAAGGTTATAGGTGGAGTTTATAACAAACTGAACCAATACAGCAGAACAGTCCTGGAAGGGGAAACAGCATGTGTGATTATATAACCTCGTTCAGTAGCGTGTTGCACACTGCACCCTCCCCCCCATTCACCACATTATACGGATGGAAAACAGATGCTGAATACAATGATTGAGTTGATTTTATTTATTGACTTTTGTGATCAATACGCACTACTTAATTGACTGTAGTAGTTAGAAGTGATCAATTTACGGTCATGGTCTCTGTAAAGACTATGTAATACATGTCTGGCAGGTATGAGGCCTTTATACTGCGTCTGTAGTATCTGCACATATCTCCTGTGTCAAGCTGTTCTTGTTAGTTCAATCCTTCCTCTGTGTGTGGGGGTTGCTTCTGTGCCGTATGTATACATGTAGTTCCCTCTCTACATGCAGAGCACAAATACAATAGTTTTGGCCTCAGGCTTCGTGTGTGTGTGTGTGCGTGTGTCCATGTCTTTCTATTTACAGACAGCTAGTGCAAGTGAGGATGTCTGCTTGTTTCCGAATCTAACGTAATGAATTCACCACAGGAAGCGCATTACTCTAGTCTGCTTGCACAGTATGCTGTCTGTACATACCTATTGATTTACAATTTCCTGTGTCACTATGTGAAGCCCCTTTCCCACTTGCACTGAAAGCCATATACTACTGCCAACTTAGCAGAAGCCGGTTTCGATGTTCCATAAAAGTCGTTCCGCAAATCTCCCCAATCTCGACCTGGTATCATTTATGGGAAAATGCCTGTAGGGCTGTGAACGGAAGTGTGTGAATGCGAGAAGTAACAATATGCAAATATTTCAAAAGTTATTTCTTTTCGGGAAGAAAAGAAAAACATTCGGAAAAATGGCGAGTCTGAACCGTGGCACTCGGCTGCAAAGACGAGAAACCGAAACACGTCCAGTCTCTACGGAGACGGGTCTTTTTTTTTTTTTTTATTCTTAAAATGCCACTCGGACCCTAGATGCGTCTTTGAGAGTGAGGGGTGCGCTGCGGGGACATCGAGCACAAGCGCTTCGCTTTCCCGCTGGGTGCACCGTAGAGGGAGCGAGCAAACAGGGAGAGGGAGAACGGGTGGAGAATGCTCCTTCTCCGGAGGCATGGGAGTGTAGGACAGGCTGAAAATGATCACACTGCTTTGATAACAGTGGGGGTGGGGTCATTGTGTCCTGGCTCCGTCAGCCGAGGGAACGGAGTCCGTCCGGGTGGGGCGGGGAGACGGGGACCGAAGCGCCGGTCTCTGAGAGCCAGGAAAAAAAACTAAACCTGTTCAGATTGTACGTCTCACTGGACATGAGGCACTAACACTAAACCATCAGGTACTGAATCATAACAGTCATCTAATGTGGGAACAGACTCCGTACGGAACTTCACCGTAAGGGAGGCCAGTGTGGGAATGACTAGGTACTGCCCTTGCCGAATTCTTTAGATCCAGCAATGTTACGCTTTCCATGTGGGACAGGGGCTCAAGGTATGCTTAGTGTGAAATATTACATCGTAAAACCGTCCCTTTCAAAGTATTGCGGCTCGTTTGGTCTGTTTGTGACTGACTGTTTTTATTTTAAAAAATTATTTATTTTCTCGGCTGACAGTGGAGAACGAGAACCACTGTGACTTTGTGAAGCTGCGGGAGATGCTGATCAGGGTGAACATGGAGGACCTGCGGGAGCAGACGCACACGCGCCACTACGAGCTGTACCGCCGGTGCAAGCTGGAGGAGATGGGCTTCAAGGACACGGATCCAGACAGCAAGCCCTTCAGGTAGCCCCGCCCTCCTTAAAGCCCTTACGGATCATACCTACAGTATCTATCACCGTGCCTTTACACCCCAAAATAAACTTTTCAGGGCATGAGATTTAATACCACCCATGCGCATCGCTGAGCATGAAATGGAATTCTTCCCTTCAGCTCCTGTCCTAGCTCCTGTCAAAAAGACCAAAAGTAAAAGTTGTACAATATCAGCTAACGTCCGTTGTGTTACATCTCTCCCCTGATATTAAACTGGATTTAACAACTTACGAGTGAAGTAGTAAAAATGATCCATGACTTGTATTGTGGTGAACAAAAAATGTAGTAATTTCATGATAATGATGATTACAATATGAGGGTTTTTGGGGCTGATGTAGTACATATCGGTCAATGTGGGTTTTTTATTTTTTCGTATTTAAATTTTTTTTATCATATCTAGGGCTGGGCCCATCAAGAAATTTTTGCTACCGATCAGTTGTCACCAAAAAATCGATTTGATTGGCATTATAACCCTCAAGTCTGCCAACAATATTTAACAACACTTATTTCTTTAAACAGAACAAAGATCTAACATTTTCAAACGTTTTGAAGTGAATCAGTTAAATGTTTATTTTTACAATGCTAAAGAAAGTAGGCTATGTTAAAACGAAATACAACAGACCGGCATTGCCTGTCCAGGGCGTCCTTCCGACTGCGACGATTGAATGAAATCAAATAAAATTAAACAGCCTCAACATTTAAGTATGGTAGTGTTAAATAAATAAAAGAAAATCAAATAGATCAGCATTGCCTGAAGGGATGAGGCCTGGGACAGTCTCTGTTTATTCTGCTTGTCCCTGTTAAACAAACAAACAATAAAATGAAGTGTATAGCCTGTTTGATTTTCACTTGACTTCGACTTCGTCGAGGTTCTGTGCAAGAAGATGAGCTGTTTGAGCTCCTGTTTGAGGCGCAGGGGGGTTGTGACTAAGTATCCAGCGGTGCTAAAAACCCAGTCGAATGCAGTAGTAGTAGCCAAGTTGTTGTTTTAATTATTATTATTATTATTATTATTATTATTATTATTATTATTATTCATAATAATAGTATAATATTAGTAAAAGTAGTAGCCTAGTTTATTTCATTTATTAAAAGTAATATTTATATATTTTATTATTATTATTACTATTAGGCATAGTTTACTGCAAAGGGGAGATTAAAATCAATGCTTGCTTTGCAATAATATAGTGGAGGAGCACGGTAAACTGCGCACTTCAGAGTACACTGTGAAGTATTGTCGTCGTTGTTTTGGAAGGGTCATGTGGTATTTTAAGCATACATATTATTTTATATTATTATTTTATACAGATTGTTTTATACATTTTTGAAAAACATTAACAAGTGGTGATTATGATGCTTTTTTTGCGTGTGTCGATGATAACCGCCAATCGCCCGATTCTGAAATAAGCGGCCCCGCCCTCATCATATCAACACTGTTGACGTTTATCTTTTACCTTTGTCTCTCTCCCAGCTTGCAGGAAACCTATGAGGCCAAGAGGAACGAGTTTATGGGTGAACTTCAGAAGAAGGAGGAGGAGATGAGGCAGATGTTTGTCCAGAGGGTCAAGGAGAAGGAAGCCGAGCTCAAGGAGGCAGAGAAAGAGGTGTGTGTGTGTGTGTGTGTGTGTGTGTGTGTGTGTGTGTGTGTGTGTGTGTGTGTGTGTGTGTGTGTGTGTGTGTGTGTGTGTGTGTGTGTGTGTGTGTGTGTGTGTGTGTGTGTGTGTGTGTGTGTGTGTGTGTGTGTGTGTGTGTGCGCGCGCGCGCGATCCCTTTCTTCGATATTTTATTTACATCCGTATGTAGAGCATCTCTTTGTCGGCCAACCCAGAGGTTAGCGCTCCGATTGGCCCCAAAACTGAATTAGTTTTTTTCGCCATTGTGTTTTGGGTTGATGCATTTCAAGATTCAAGAGGTTAATGTGTTATCCACTGAGATTGTACAATAAATGTGCCCGGTGTTGCTTAATGGGATCATTTCCACGGATAAATGCAAGATATTATGATTGTTGAAACATAAATGCAACTTTTCAGTAAATTACCATTATTGTGCTCAAACAAACGACTCAGCACAGGGTTCAACCAGCACATGACCGCTACAGAAACTGCTTGCTAAAACTTTTTTTTTTTTTACAGATCATCACATTTCATATAATCTAATTAGACGGAGACAATATATAATGGATGTGAACAAAACAAACGGCGGGAAATTAATGTGATTTTTGGTCAGGGGACTGTAAGACGACAACCAGTCACGCTCTATTCTTCAAGCATGTAACTAAATAACAACACTGAAACCCCAGACAGGTACTCCTCACTATACGACTATACTCACTACCTGTTTAACGACTATTCTGACTTACGACCAGCTCTCTGACCAGTCTGTATCGTACACTGCCTACGATACCACGGTGTCTCAGCGTCAAGCATCTCATCACGCATCACCCCTTGTACACTATATACACTATATGTACTATATACACTATATACACTGTGTATACTACATACACTATATATGCTTTATACACTATATGCACTATATACACTATATATGCTTTATACACTATTTGTACTGTATACACTATATATATATATATATATATATATACATATACATATGTATATATGTGTATATATATATATATATATATGTATATATATATATATATATATATATATACACACACACACAATATATACTTTATATACTTCTTTCGGTTGCTCCCGTTAGGGGTCGCCACAGCGGGTCATCTGCCTCCAATACCTTGTGTAAATATACTATATATACTATATACACTATATATATCTCATCATCGCTCTGTCTCGTTCCCTCAGTCTGTCAGTGTCACTACACTAGCGTTCTCAATGGCCACGCCCCCCTTACCGTGAAATAACACGGGTCCTCGCTTATCGACCATTTCACTTAACGACCCGTTCCTAGGAACAGAACTCGGTCGTGGAGTGAGGAGTACCTGTATTCTGTCCTCTCCACGCAGCTGCATGAGAAGTTTGACCGTTTGAAGAAGCTCCACCAGGACGAGAAGAAGAAGCTGGAGGACAAGAAGAAATCCCTGGACGACGAGCTAAACATGTTTAAGCAGAAAAAGACTGCAGCGGAACTTTTACTGAACCAGGCGCAGCAGGCGGGGGGCTCCACCACGCTCAAGAGGGACAAGGAGAGGAAAAAGTAAGTAACGCCCCTTCTTTTGTCTTTCTTTCTGGTCCTGATAGTAGAAAGACAGAATAACGCTCTCTCTCCCCCGATTGCCAGCATTTCATGTGGAAACCTCATTTACCAGAAATCAACTTGCCTTTCAAACTTGTGTTTCAATTGTAACTGTTGTTATTGTGCTGGAGTTTTTTTTTTTGTTTTTTTTTTAAGACGCCAGTTTTCTTTGAATACTGAACAATCTCTTAATGCAAATTAATCGCAGGGATTAATGGCCCTGCCTAATCTCTGAGGCTCTTAATCCTGTCTGCATCGCCTACAGACGCATTTTAGGACTTTTTCCAACTCATGAGTTCCTGCGTATGTGACTTTTTATCCTCAGTGCTTTTCAGTCGGAACGCGAGGCTCCAGTTCACCTGGTGTCTTTACAATAGACGGGTTTCCTGATAACACCATTTTGAGATGTGCGTGCACACAGGGGCCAAACATGGAAAGTAATTGATATCGATCCGAAAGCTGATGGGTAGAAAATGTTTGAAGATACCGATGTCAAATTGAGCTTTAGTCTGTTTAATAGTCGGCAGACGCGTTTCACATTTCCCCTGACCATTCTAATAAAGATGGCGTCACATTGTCTCTATTTTTTTCGTTTTTTGAAAAATAAGAACAAGATGGCGAGAAAACTTCCTTAAAATTAAATAAATAAATTACATTATAATATTTACATTAATATAATACGTTCATTTTTGTCATAGTTACTACATTTTTCCGTGTTTGGTAATGCCCCTTGATATGGTGCAAGCTCCATTGCTTTGACAAAGTTAGGTAATTATGACAAAAATATGAATGTTAATCTGTGTGCTGACGAATAAACAGGGTAAAGCTTGACTTGACTTGGTATGGTCCTTTAATAAACCTATTTCATCATACGTGTTCTATGAAATGCTGCGACTTGATCAGCATGTTGCGTCCATTTTCCTCCATTGTGACATTGACCAGACACTCCAGATTTAGGTTTTTCTGGCCCCATATGTGCACACATCCTCGATGTTTAGCAGGAAGCCCATCTATACGTTGCTGGACGGGCTGCGCTCTCTGCCCAGCTCTGTTGGTAATCACTTCTGATTGTTTGTTCAAGCTGATGCGACCTCTCCCCCCTGCGCCCGTTATAAAAGGAAGACATCTTTTGCACTGAGAAGGTTATTGTTTTTCCTCTTGATTTATCCTTGTTTTCAGCCACTCCTTCACTTTTCTGTGCTCTCACTTGAAATGTCACTTATAACAGGAGCTTGTGCTCACGTGGCTCTCCTGCACATTTTCCTCTGGTCTTCCATTGATGCCTCACAATGATGAATGTCACCTGGGTGATAAAGTCTGCTTTTTTTGCTTTTTTTTTTTTCCCCCTCAGATGTCAGCGCTTGACATCATTGATGCATGTTTTGAAAATGTGTTTCTCTAAGTGCATGTCACCTATGTTGCCTCCATGTTTTCCAGTTAACTCCTACCCCATTTGCGGCATGCTGCATGTGACACTTTCCTGGTAAGGCCTTCTTAAAACGTGCCCTGCCTATAAAGAAAAAGTGTGTGTGTGTGTGTGTGTGTGTGTGTGTGTGTGTGTGGACAATGCTCTCCTTCGGGGCGCTGTGTGTATATTTTATATAGTATTTTAGTCCATTTAGAAAAATCAGGTAATAAATAATGGCATTATAAATAACATTTATTATTAAAAATAAATAATACCTTAAACAAAATAAAGCATTTAAATATGTTAAGCCTCCCCTAAATTAGCTATTTTTTTGATGTTGTTAGAAAATGGATTGCTTCCTGCCTTGGATACAGTTTAACAGTTCCAGGGAATGACGGTGTTTGCTGCAGGTCCTTATTTACTCGTGGGTGAAATCTGCCGCAGCGGTGGAGTCCATCCCATCCTTGACTTGGCCGCGTTCACAGTCGTGCCGAGCTCTAAATCGTCCAGTTTATTCGTCTCGCACAACCCTTTGATTGACCCCCAAATCCAACAACAATCTGCTTCTGTGATCCACCCCAGTCCCAGTCCCCACCGTCGAACAAAGAGCCATTTAGCCATTTAGTGCTGGAGCTCCGGGGACCCGCCTGTTCGGCCGCCGGCCTCGGGGCTTTCCCGTGTTTTATCGCGGTGACCTTTTTTTTTTTTTGTTGTTTGTTTTGTTGCTGCTCTCAAAGCCAGATGATGCTCCCTCTCTCATGTCGGTACAAAGGACGGATCCTTGGAGAGGTGCGTTATTTGCTGAGCGTGAACCGCGAGAGAGGCGGCAAGAGAAGGAAGACATCTGTTTTGCAATCTGTGAACGATTGGGCCAGCGCGGCGGCGTTTAAAGCGGAAGCGTACGGTCTGTTCCTACACCGGGGGAATTTTGGAGACGGGCCGTGAGAAAACCTGAGCGTCAGCAGCAAGCGGGGGGGGAAAGCGCACATTGTTTAATTCGCGGCTTCGGGACCGGAGCGGAGGCACGTGCGTAGTCGTTTCAGACGCAGTATTCGACGCTCTTGTTTTGGCTGCACTTTGCAAAACGGCTTCCGCTTGTCTACATGTCCAGCGCTTCCCTCCTCTTCCACACGCCGACACTAACCCATGTGCCACGTACGCGTCATGTCACCTGTTCAACTGGGATGTGTAGCGACGACGTCTTAACCCCTAGAAAGCAATAACCTCCCTTCTCTCTCGTTTTCCAGTTCAGGATTCCTGTAGAAAAGTGCTCCCTCAACCTGCTGTGAATGAGTTCTCACCCCGTCGTCCTCCCCCCTTTACCTCGTTCCAACCCCGCCCCGCCCCCCGCTCTGTGGAAGAACAAGCGGCCACTACTATAAGTGGAAGTTCCAACTCCAAACATCAACTGAATGATGCTTGTTGTTGTTCTGCTCTGTACAAGCAGTTATTCACTTTTTCTTCTTCTTCTTATTTTTTTTTTAAGTCAAGGAAAAAAAAAAAAAAAAAAAAAAAAACCCCTCTCCCTCGCTCCATGTCTTTTATATTTCTGTGGAGTTGTTCTTTGCATGATTAGACTGAGTGTTCCTTTGACATTAACATGCATGACGCTGTGATAAGAAGCGTGTGAAGGCTACGGTGAAACATGAAGTCCCCCATACTGTATGTGCGAGGGGGGTAGTTTTACGTTATCATTCAACGTTTGTGGACCAAAGAAATATTAACTGTAGCAATCATAACCTATGGTTTATTCATTATGATATTCTAGATGGAAATTAAAAAAAAATAAAAAATAAACGATGGGGGGGAGGGGCACTATCATCCGAAGCTGTATTTTATTGGCTGGAAATTTCCCATTTTACGTACACTCCAGTTCCTATTTGATAACCCTGCATCACTTATATAATGCTATGGTATGAATTGAAAAGTAGATTTTATTGCAGTGTTTCATTTTAGCCTCGTGCATGAGTAGTTGGTAGTTCAATGTCTCATCTCCTACCATACCTCATTCATTGTCGTGTTGATACGCGCATACTTGTATTAGCCCTCACATTGGCTCCTAAATGTGATAATATTTTTTTTTATTCCTTTCATATTATCTTCGAATTGTAACTTTTTTTTTCTATTTACTAAGAAGGCACATTTACATGGTTTATATTTGTTATAATCCTGTTGGAAAATAAATTGTATCAGTGTTACTAACGGCAGCAATCTCAAAACAAAATAAATTCTTTTTTTGCACCAAATACAGCAATTTTGGCCGCGATCATTTTACATTACCAATATTGACATATATTGAGCTACGTGTAATCTGAGATTATTTTGCCAATTTTTGGGGGGGTTTTCATGGGAAAACATTTGGCACGGTATTTTCTGTATATGGCAGGAAACTAATTATACTAAAAAGCTCCTTTTCAGTTTCCTCATCTTTGACACCTGCTATTGCTAAGAGCCTTTTTGTCATGTTCAGAAAATTTGTTTTGTATTATAATTATCTTTTGTTTTACAATATAATATTTGCCCCTGCCGGACACGGTGAATGCCAAACTCCCCGCCGACATCCAGGGTCGTCCTTGTTGACCGACACATGGCCTCACGCTGTGCAGGTTGTGATACCATGGATCCTAACTCATTCCACAACCGTTTGTCATTCCTTTGGGTGCAACAGGGAGTTCCAGAGTGACAATGTACATCAGCGGGCGTGGCGCTCCTTCACATCCACATTAATCCTCCGCTCACTGGTCCGTGTATATTCACTTTCCTTTGCAGTAATCCGTGGCTCTGCACTGAGTAGGTCTCCGGCCCTCGAGCTTTAGGGGCGTCCCAAAACCCCGAGTGAGAACCGGACCCCGGACCCCGTCCTCCGCCCTGCTCTGCATAACGTGTTAACACAATTATTATTCAATGTTTTTCTATATTCCTTTCACAGCCGCTCTAACCTCCCGCTTATCCTGCGGCTCATGCTTACTCTGCTCATGCTTGTTTGCTTATTTTCTGTTGTTTTTCTTCCTGGGGTTGTTTGATGACCAACACGTTTTCCTCACTTGTCTGAGAAGTAATACTTGAATATAGTCCTATTTCATGTGGTGCTTGGATTTGAAATTGACTGAGCCCCGTTTCGGTGTCTTCCCCAAGAAAATGTAGATTAAAAAGAACGGTTATCAGCAATTATAAGATCACGTCATGATCGGTCTTTGTACTATTATCCCGCGCCATCTAAATTCTTAAACCTGTCGCTTGCAGACCTCCTAACCTGCCTCTCCCCCCCCCCCCCCCTCTTTCTCTCTAGCTTCTTTTAACCCGTCTTGGCCCGGCTGAAGAGGGGGACTGCAGATTCTGCCAGAACTAAAGCACCCCGTTCCTCCTCTCTTCTTTCACACTGCATCAACCTTTTTAACCCTGCATCTTACCTGCTCTGTTTAAATATGGCCTTTTGTGGACTTGCATGGTATTTATATTTTAGTAAAGTCAAACCCAGGCTGAGGGCCGCGGAGCCCTTCAAAGTTGCCACTCCGGTTCTTAAAGAATATAAAGACTACCTTTTGGGAAAAGGAAACGGGGAGACTGTTGGGTGTTTGTGCCTGTTACATGACGTTATGCCATGTACTGGTTCAAGCAACACTGCAATATACTTCTTTACGTATCGTCACCTTTTCAGTAGTAAAGATGCTTTGTAATACAAAGTGCACTCCACCACCATGTTCCTCCGAAGTCAAGTGTGTTCCAAACTCTGGATTACAGCGACAACTTGATATAACCATTTACACTGCACTCAGTGCTGTCTGAGTGTTTATGCTTTTGAGCCAGATCCTTTAGTTTAAAAATGGCAAATTCATACTTTGATTCATAGGAAATTCTGAAATCTTCAGACCAACACTCCAAAATTGGTGAAACATAAATTGTTGTTAAAAACCATGCAAACCAAAGCGATAATTAAGTTTGGCACCGAGTTTGAAATACTTCCTTTACCTATTGGATTTCATGCTCCTGATACCATGGAGGTCACATCAAATGCCCTTCACACGTTGTGCTTTAACAGCCGCCAGCCTATTCTGTATTTTGCATGCATACTTTTTATTTCATTGCCCAAAGTGATCATGACCTTTTTACCGTCTTTGTTTTATTCCTTGATTAATTGCAGCCTATTTCGCATTCATTGCTTTTTAACAAATGGTGCATAATATTGTAAATTTGTGGTCTTAAAAGTTAGAACCCATTTTGCCAAATGTTACTATAAGATGGAGTTGAACCGAACCCCTGAGAAAGAAATACTGAGAAATACTTGTGCATTTATATAATTTATAAGGATATATTTTGTGTATTGAAGTGGAGACCTGTTTATGGATTATGATTTTTGAACGTGACCTTCACTGTAAAGTAAAAAGATTTGGTGTCAGGAATTGTCATACTTTTTTCGAGCATCTGCCATGACCTCTTGTCGTCAAATATTCCTCCACAACCACATTACTCCACCTAACTGTAGTTTGATTCTGTTGTTGTACATTTTCAATAAAAAAAGTGATCCCAAGTCTCCTTTTTATGTCATCTCACTATCCTTTTTTCAAGCATGAAGCCAAATGGCATAGGCTTGGTTTTCCAAGGCTGCACAATCCAGGAGTTAAAAGAAAACAAGATGGATACGAATAAATGTGGGGGAAAAACAACACTTGAGTGATGCATGTTTGTCTGCATGCAAAAATAGACAAACTAATGTGTAGGTATCAGAGTTACATATAATTGAAGACAGATTTTTTTATAAACACCGTCTCTGATTCAGTACAGTACAATTGCTGTGCTGCTCACACCACAGCTTTCTGTCTTTTGACCGTGAATCTTGAAGACGTTGTGGTTTCACACATATCAGCAAGTCGAAAATCAGGCCAGAATTACGTAGTTTGAACTCGGCATTAGTACTATGTATATATATATACACACACACACACACACACACACACACATACATCAGTCAGCAACAACATTAAAACCACCACTAATATTGTGTAGCTCCCTCTCGTGTTGCTTAAACAGCTCTAACTCATCGAGGCATGGACTCCACCAGACCTCTGAAGGTGTCCTGTGGTATCTGGCACCAGGACGTTGACAGCAGATCCTTTAAGTCCTGGAAGTTGCGAGGTGGTGCCCCCATGGATGTGGCTTTTTATTCCAGCACATCCCAGAGACGCTCGATTGGATTGACATCTGGGGAATTTGGAGACCAAGGCAACATCTTGAACTCTTCGTCATGTTCCTCAGACCACTCCTGGTGTGGCAGGGCGCATTTTCCTGCTGAAAGAGGCCACTGCCATCAGGGATTATCGTTGCCATGAAGGAGTGTACTTGGTCTGCAACAATGTTGAGGTAGGTGCTACGTGTCAAACTAACATCCACATGAATGCCAGGACTCAAGGTTTCCCAGCAAAACATTGCCCAGAGCATCACGCTGCCTTGTCTTCTTCCCGTAGTGCATCCTGGTGCCATCTCTTCCCGAGGTAAACGACGCACATGCACCCGGTTATCCAAAAAAAGAAAACGTGATTCATCAGACCAGGCCACCTTCTTCCATTTCTCCTTGGTCCAGTTCTGACGCCCGCGTACCCATCTTAGGCGTGTTCGGTGGTGGACAGGGGTCAACATGGGCACTCTGACCAGTCTGCGGCTACGCAGCCCCATACACAACTTCAAGAACTGACTGTTCACTTGCTGCCTAATATATCCCAGCCCTTGACAAGTGCCACTGGAACAAGACGATCAATGCTATTCACTTCACCTGTCAGTGGTTTTAATGTTGTTGCTGGTGTGTGTGTGTGTGTGTGTGGTACTGGACAGAGTAGCTGGGTAGAAACAGGGAAGGTGAACTATTCTATGATTCTATGAACAGTTATGATGTTATGTTTCCTTTAGAAAGCAAGGTAAGTAATTAGGAACTGGAATTGATCTAACCAAATATATAATATAATATAATATAATATAATAATAATAATAATATAATATATCATATCAAATATCATATATCACATCATATATCATATCATACCATATAATATATATCACATCATATATCATATGACATATCACATATCAGATCACATCACATCACATCATACAGACCTCCCGTCACACCTGAGCCAATCTTCTCCTTTGGGCTTCTCCCGTTAGGGGGCGCCACAGCGGATCATCCGCCTCCAACACCTTCTGTTCTGCGCATCTTCCTCCCTTACACCGACCGCCTGTGTGTCCTCCCTCACCACATCCATGAACCTTCTCTTTGGCTTCCTCTTTTCCTCTCGACCTGGCAGCTCCATCCTCAGCCTCCTTCTCCCAATGTAACTCTCATCAACCATCTCAATCTGGCCTCTCTCACTTTTTCCACCTCAACATCCAGCCTCCAGTTCAGCCACCTGCCTTTTTGTCAGTGCCACCGCCTCTAAACCGTACAACATGGCTGCTCTCACTACCGTCCTGTAGACCTTCCCCTTCACTCTTGCTGGAACCCTTCTGTCACAGATCACACTCTTCTCCACCCACTCCACCCTGCCTGTACTCTCTTCTTCACCTCTCAGTATTTGTACTCATCTGCCTTCTCCACCTCCACTCCTTGCATTCTCAGCTTTTCGCCGCCCTTCCTCCCATTCAGGCACATGTATTCTGTCTTGCTCCTGTTAACTTTTATTCCTCTTCTCTCTAACGCATGCCTCCACTTCTCCAGGCCCTCCTCAACCTGCTCCTTACTCACGCTACAGATCACAATGTCATCTGTGAACATCATAGTACATGGAGACTCTGCCTGATTTCATCTGTTTACCTGTCCATCACCATTGCAAACAAGATAGGGCTCAGAGCTGATCCTTGATGCAATCCCACCTCCATTTTGAATGCCTTCGTCATGCCTACTGCACACCTTACTACTGTCTGACTGCCATCATACATATCCTGTACCACTCTTACGTAGTTCTCTGCCACCCCCGACTTCCTCATGCAATACCACGCTTCCTCTCTCGGCACCCTATCATATGCTTTCTCGAAATCCACAAAGACGCAGTGCAACTCCCTCTGGCCTTCCCCGTACTTTTCCTTCACCATTCTTAAAGCCAACATTGCATCTTTAGTACTCTTTACTGGCATGAAACCATACTGCTGCTCGCTGATCCCCACCTCTCCTCTTAACCTAGCCTCCACTACCCTTTCCCAAAGCTTCATGCTGTGGCTGATCAACCTTGTTCCCCTGTAGTTACTACAGCTCTGTATGTCTCCCTTACTCTTGAAGATGGGTACCAGTACACAAACAGTCTTAAACAGTCTCGTTAGGAACGCCACTGCCATCTCACCTAAACATTTCCATGCTTCCTCAGGTATCTCACCTGGGCCAACTGCCCTTCCACTCTCCATCTTCTTTAATGCTGTTCTCACCTCATTCTTGCTAATTTGCTGCACTTCTTGGTCCACTATCCCCACAACTTCCACTCTTCTCTCCCTCTCATTTTCTTCATTCATCAACTCCTCAAAGTACTCCTTCCACCTTCTCAACACACTCTCCTCACTAGTCGGCACATTCTCATCATTATCCTTCATCACCCTAACCTGCTGTACATCCTTCCCAGCTTGGCCCCTTTGTCTTGCCGATCGGTACAAGCCCTTTTCTCCTTCCTTACTGTCCAACCTCTCGTACAACTTGTCGTTTGCCTTTTCCTTTGCCACCTCTCTCTTCGCCTTGCGCTGCTTCAGCTTGTACTCCTGTCTACTTTCTTCGTCTCTCTGACCATCCCATTTCTTCTTCGCCAACCTCTTCTGCTCTGTGCTCTCCTGTACTTCCTCATTCCACCACCAAGAGTTCTTGTCTTCCTTCCTCTTCCTGCATGACACACAGAGTACCTTCTTGGCCGTCGCCCTCATCACTTCTGCAGTTGTTTCCCAGTCATCTGGCAACTGTGCATTCCCACCTATTGCCTGCCTTACCTCTTCCATAAATTGCATGCAACACTCCTCCTTTTTCAACTTCCACCATTTTTTCTTTGGCCTTTCTTTCACTCTTCCTCTTCTAGGCCTCCAGAGTGTGTTGCTAGGCAGCATCGGATGGTGGTCTGTAGGATGATACAGACCACCATCCGTTGCTGCCTAGCAACACACTCCCCTACCACCACTTTGCAGTCACTAATCTCTCTCAGATTGCACCTCCTGCGTAAGATGTACTCCACCTGTGTGCACCTTCCTCCACTCTTGTATGTAACCCTGTGTTCCTCCCTCTTCTTGAAATACGTATTCACATCAGCCAATTCCATCTTTTTGGCGAAATCCACCACCATCTGTCCTTCCACATTCCTCTCCTTGACACCATACCTACCCGTCACCGTCTTGTCACCGATGTCTCTGATCCCTTCGCCAACATGCCCATTGAGATCTGCTCCAACGACCACTCTCTCTCCCTTGAATGTTTATAATTTTTATAATGTTTATAATGTTGATAATATTTCTAATATTCATAATGTTTATAATATTTATAATGTTTCTATTGCTCATGTTTGTAATGTTTCTAATATTTGTTTATAATATTTAGAATGTTTCTAATATTCATAAAGTTTACAATGTTTCAAATATTTGTAATGTTTATAATGTTCATGTTTGAAATAGTTATAATATTTGTAATGTTTATAATATTTATAATGTTTATAATGTTTATAATATTTATGCTTGATAATGTTTCTAATATTCATAATGTTTATAATATTTATAATGTATCTAATGTTCATGTTTGTAATGTTTCTTACAGTTATGTTTATAATGTTTATAATATTCATAATGTTAATTATATTTATGCTTATAATATTTATAATGTTTCTAATGTTCATAATATTAATAATGGTCATGTTTGTAATGTTTATAATATTTAGAATGTTTACAATGTTTATAATATTTTGAATGTTCATGTTTGTAATATTTATAATGTTTATAATATTTATAATGCTTCTAATGTTGATAATGTTTATAATATTCATAATGTTTATAATATTTATAATGTATCTAATGTTCATGTTTGTAATGTTTCTTACAGTTATAATGTTTATTATATTCATAATGTTTATTATATTTATGTTTCTAATGTTCATAATATTTATAATGGTCATGTTTGTAATGTTTATAATATTTAGAATGTTTCTAATGTTTCTAAAGTTCATTTTTGTAATATTTATAATGTTTATAATATTTATAATGCTTCTAATGTTGATAATGTTTCTAATATTCATAATGTTTATAATATTTATAATGTATCTAATGTTCATGTTGGTAATGTTTCTAACAGTTATAATGTTTATAATGTTTATAATATTCATTATGTTTATTATATTTATGTTATAATATTTATGTTTATAATGTTTCTAAAGTTCATGTTTGTAATGTTTATAATATTTATAATGTTTCTAATGTTCATAATGTTTCCAATGTTTCTAATATTTATAATATTTATAATGTTTCTAATATTTATAATATTTATAATGTTTATAATATTTATAATGCTTCTAATGTTGATAATGTTTCTAATATTCATAATGTTTATAATATTTATAATGTATCTAATGTTCATGTTTGTAATGTTTCTAACAGTTATAATGTTTCTAATGTTCATAATGTTTCCAATGTTTCTAATATTTATAATATTTATAATGTTTCTAATATTTATAATATTTATAATGTTTATAATATTTATAATGCTTCTAATGTTGATAATGTTTCTAATATTCATAATGTTTATAATATTTATAATGTATCTAATGTTCATGTTGGTAATGTTTCTAACAGTTATAATGTTTATAATGTTTATAATATTCATTATGTTTATTATATTTATGTTATAATATTTATGTTTATAATGTTTATAATGTTTCTAAAGTTCATGTTTGTAATGTTTATAATATTTATAATGTTTCTAATGTTCATAATGTTTCCAATGTTTCTAATATTTATAATATTTATAATGTTTCTAATATTTATTACATTTTGAAAAGCTCCTGGAGGCGGCACAGGACCAAACCATGCTGCATTCCGCGGACCCTCGGAAATCGGTCATTCCGAGTTGGAAGTCACCACTTCCTGCTTCTGTTCGGGGAAAAATAAAGGACGCCCGGAGCACATTCCTACACTTTTGGGAAGCTCGTGAATTCCAAAAACTAGGAAATGTATCTCACCCCAACATTAAAAAAAAAAAACCCAAACAATGTTCATTCAAAACGCGACGTTGGACGTGTTTTAAAATTCAAAAGCGACGCAAAGAAAAAAAGGGGACTTTCACCACCGTTGCCGTGCGCGCTACCACGTGACTGTGACGTGTCACCCGCTGGCCTCACTTAGGCCCGAGCGACCCGGTCCCCAAATTCCCGACACGGAATTCCCAACTCGAACGGCCGTTGCCCCCCGCGCTTCTCCGGGCGGGAAGGGCGACTTTCCCCGGACTTCGGGGGGGGAAACGCAAGCGCACCGCGCTCGGCGAGCTGCGGGCCGGCGTCCCAGCGGGGGGCCGCGCAGTGCATTGTGGGCCGGTGCGGTCGCCGACAGCCGCCATGATTTCGCCGTAGCGAGACAGAAAATGGACGCCGCGGAAGAGTTGGCGGAACAGTAGCTGCTTCGCGGCGCGTCGGTTGGCTTTCGCAGCGAATCCGCACGACATGCGGCGCGTCGTCGATCCGAACGGGGAACAAACGGCGGCGCGTGGAGCAGTAACTTGCGGGGCGGTCGAGTGTGCGCCGCGGAAGGGGACTGGTGCCAAGCTAACGGCTGCTAGATCGGCTAGCCTAGCCTAGCCGAGCAGGCGTCCGGATCACTCCCACGGAGAGTCAGGGCCAGAGGCTAGCTAACTGCTAATGGTAACATTCACAGGGAGTTCCCACCAGAGGCTAGCTGGCTAATAATAAACATCGGCGGGGAGTTAGCATCAGAGGCTAGCTAGCTGCTTATAGCCATAATAATAATTATAATAATATAACAACAACAACCCGCTGGCTGCAGTAACAACGACAGAGGCAGCGCCGGGGGATTCGCCGGACCACGGGCTGCACCCTGAGGTACGACTCTAAATCCACGTGTTCGCCTTTGGTAGAAAAGTCCAATAAATCTCCATCTTGACGAGCACATCCCCGCCTCAGCAGCGGACGGAGCAGCTGGCCTCTTACTGCGTCACGCCTGCTGCAGGCCTGGTCTGGTGTGCACCACGGTGCCCCTTAACAACAACATAATAATAATCATCATCATCATCATCATCATCATAAGCAAATATGGCTGAATGTGTGATGTCACTCGTGCCATTGGCGTAGGATGGTGTCCAACAGCGCGTAAATCACATTTTCCTGGATTTGATAAAGGGCGAATTTCTGATTTATAGGTTTTGTGCTAATTGACCAATTTTTGTGTGTTGCATATTGGCACTTTTTTCTATTTTTATTACCTAATTCTTATTGCCCATTGTTTTGGTGTTAGCTGCCGCAGGTTCCATCCAGGGATGAAAGTATCTGGTATCTCTACAGTTAGAGGTCATGTTGGGAGCGTTGCTTCTTCATCTGTTTTCTGTCCTATTTAGAAAACCCCATCACGGAGGTTGTAACACATTCTTTAATAACAGGTATGGCCCCATTCTGACTTGGAATGTGCTGGTGATGGCAGAAGGGATTGACATAGGCGAAATGCCCTCCTTTGACCCGATTCCAATTTCTGAAGCAAAAAAGAGACCTACACCGTCTGATGGCAGTAAGTATTTATCTTATATCTCTTCTAATCTCATTTAAACTTCTTAACTGTTGTGTTAGCCTGTGCTACTTCGGCCACTGGACATCGCAGTTTGATGTAAACGATCCTGTTTATAGAACACAATTTGTATGTTCTCTAAATTCTTTAACACTGTTAAGATTCATGCTAATTGTCTGTACAACAATACACTAACCCTTAACAAGAGAAATTCCTTGTGTACGAAAATTTCCTTGGCCAAATAAACCATTATGATTTCGATGACAGTCTTGAGGCTCATAACTATTTTTGTTGTATTGTTTATTCCAGGAGAAGAACCCATGAGGAAAATGCCAGTGTCGAAGTTCGGTTCCAGACCGCGATTTGAGCCCGTACACTTTGTCAGTGGTGGCTGCAGCGGAGGGCCTGGCACTGATGAGAAGGAAAATGACAAGGACCGTAGAAGAGGCGAGTCACATGGTGCGAGACAATGGGACTCTGAACAGCCTTCCTACGGCGGCGGTCGAGCCCAAGCCTCCGCCTCCACAAGACCGGCTTTCGACAGAGTGCCGTCGTATGGATCAGAATCTTGGGGTTCTCACAGGGATAGAGATAGGAACAGGGAAAGAGATAGAGACACGTCCTCTGGTAGCGCAAGTGGTCTAGGTTATGGAGGCCGTGGGTACGCTTCAAACTATATGGCCAAAACGCAGCAGGACTACACAGCCAGATATGAAGCCCACGGTTCTTGGAATTCGGATTCCTACTCTCAACCCAACAGACACAATAGATATGGGGGAGGAAACCGACCAGGTGGCTGGGATTCAGGGCGTCAAGGCCTGGGCTATGGTCATCAGGACCAAGCGTCCTCCAGCAGGCCATTTAGCAGAGTTTACAACAGCCCGGGCAGGAACAGTCCCGGCACTCAATCTGGCACCGTATCACAACCAGTTTCTATATCCCAGTCGGCCCTGGATGAGAAGCAACGGTTGGTCTCTAGTGTAGCGTCTGCATTAGCGGTCTCTTTCAGAGACCCCATGTTCATGACTGGAACGGACTCCCCCAATTACAATTTCATGTTGAGCCGCAGCATCCAGGCCTGCAAGACCAACCCCGAGTACATTTACGTCAACTTGAAAGATATTCCTCAAGCTGACCTACCGAAGAACCGGAAGGTACCAAGCGACGGCTACGCTTGTGAGTTGAGATGTCAGTGTGTGTACCTCGCTACGGGATACTCGGGCAGTAAAAACGGGGCCAGGGACCGCGCCTCCGAGCAGGCCGTTAAACTCTTCTTAAAGCCGGTCGAAGTTCGTGTCGTGCAGCGCAGATTTAGACACTCTATCGTCACTGACATTGTCGTATGCCAGATGCACAGCCCCACCCCCGCCTTTTTGCCGGCCCTTCGTAACCCGGAGGACAAGGTGGCGCCCAGCTCCAAGGGCCAATATGAACCCGACAAACGTAAACACTGGACAGAGTTTGTGGTTGTGGATAACGCTCACGATGCGATCTGCATACTCAACAATTCCGCCGCCTTCAACCGCATGAAGATTGACTACAAGTTTGACTTTGTCCCCAACAGCAGCGCTTGGCTCTGTAGTGTCTTCCTGCAGGATGAGCTGGTAGCACAGGCTATGGGCACCAAGAAGAGCTCCAAGCACGCCGCGGCCGAGGACGCCGTGAGGAAGCTGCGAATGAACCAGGCGGAGCGGCAAACGCAGCAGCAGCAGTCCAAGTATTCCAGAGGGAATTATCTGCCGGATTCCTTTGGTGGGCGCTTTGGACAACCGGAAAGCAGGAAGAAGCACCTCAGTGAGTTGGTCATTCTCGAAAACTCTGACAATGCCATCTGTATCATAAACGACACTGCTCAGTTTAATAAAGTCGCCGCCGACTACAAGTTTACAGTTTTGCCTGACCACCGTTGGCGGTGTGAGGTTTATTTGGAAGGACAATATGTAGCAGCGGGTATTGGACCAAAGAAAATTGTGAAACACATTGCGGCGGAGGAGGCCCTGGCTACTTTGAGACAGACTCAGGCTGTGGTGAAGTCCAACCTCAGGAAGGAGGGTCACGCTGACGCAATATCACGTTACCAGATACTGGCCCGCTCTGGTGAGGAGGCCACAAAGCAGGAGATAAAGGAGGACAACATCGGGAACCAGCTTCTCCGTAAAATGGGCTGGAAGGGCGGCGGATTGGGTCGAGACGGGGACGGCATCTCAGAACCCATTAAAGTTAAGGAGCAGTTCTCCCGGGAAGGCCTGGGTATGGATATGGACAAACCGGGGAATCAGCTGAGCAAACGCGACATCGAGGACATTATCCGTAACTACGCCGGCTCCGACCGTCAAGATGATCTGCGTTTCTCCACCGACCTAAACAACGAAGAACGCAAGCAGATCCATCACATATCTCAGAAATATGGCCTACGGAGCAAATCATACGGACAGGGCAAGCAGCGCTTCCTGGTTGTCAGCCGCAAAGTCCAGAAAGACCAGCTGATTGGTCAGCTGCTACAGGAAGGGCAGGTGGGACGATACGAGCTGGTCAAGCCTCAGGCTTCTCACTGATGTGCATGTAGAGTTCGAAAACCAAACTCTTTGGCATGGACCTTGAAACAAAAGTAGAACTTAATGTTCATACTTTTGAGTGACTCTTGCAACATAAATAGTACGGTATCTTTTAGGAAACTACTCAGATGTTTCTGCCTTCCTTTGCCATTAATTATAGTTTAAGTTGAAGCCTCTGCAGGGGCTTTTGAATAAACTATTTTCTTGTCTATTGTTTTCTCCTGCCATTCCACAAGTAATCTACTTTGCTGTCTTGATCATAGAGTTCTTTCTTGATTAAACACCTTAAGAGTTCGGGCAACAAGTGTCTTGTTCCATTTGGTTTTTCGGCAATATCAGGAACGTAGCAGAATATTGACATCATTGAAATTTTTTTTTTCTTTGTTAAAAATAAATTACATCAGGGCCAAGGTTACAAGAAAGTACAAGCAGTTTCAGTGAACTGTACCTGCTTAGTCAGTGTTGACTCATGTCCATTTCCTAATTACCTCTTGCAATGTTTTCTGCTCATTTTGGAGCCAGAGGTCATTCTATAAATCAAAGCTGTCACCATCCGTGAAAATACTATCTTCACATAGAAAGTGAAAGCTGTGATCAATGTTAAATGTGAGGTGTATTGGTTTATGTGGATATAGTTAACATGTCTGCTTGTTTTACATCTGTAGTTGAATAAAATGTAACCAAAAACAATCCGAACTTGATTGAGAGGTATATTTACTTGGATATAATGAAAAGGCCAGAGCCAGATTTCACAACTGATGTATATTTTATTTACAAAAAAAAGTTTGTTACATGGGTCACCAGTGCAAAGTTATACTGTGAAGACAGCGCCTTAGAAAATTGGACAGTAAAATACACTCATGTTCAGACAAGTTGAATCAGGTTGTGACGGCTGATATGTAAAGTTCTGATAAAAAGTATAACATTCACAACCCATAAGTTGTCAGCAGTGAAATTATGTACCTTGAGTGAAGGCATTTGCCCAGAATGGGCACGGAACCTCTTCTCTCAGACACATGAACCAGTCCCGGTGTAAAAAATATACCCCCGCCCCCCAAAAAAGAATTTTATTTCTAACAGAGTTGAAGGCATGGCTTGTACACGCAGGCCAGAGACAGGACCTGACTCTGGCCCGATGTACCCCAAAGGCATAGATTGAAAGATGACTTGTCAGTGGGATGGATGTCGGTGCTGGCTACATCTTTTACCTCACTGCCGCGCTCTCTTCTTTTTACTCAGCGTATAACCCCCCTCACATGGCATTGAAAAGGCTAAAGAGAAGCTAGAAAGGGTGACCGCAGAATCAACCCCGGGAAGAAGAGCCATGAAAAGACTTCTTTTCACGGCGCCTGTCGACCCACGCGGCACAGCACACTAAGCAAAAGAAAAATGTTGGCTCTCCAACTCGCCGTCCAACTCACTGATCTGGTGTCAGAGAAAAATAAAAACACGACTCGACAGACTGGTACAAAGGCGACGGCTGAAACAGATGAGGTTAACCTTTTGTTAAAATGTGCAGGGAGAAGGCGTGTCGCAAGTAACCCAAATGTAACGCACATTGACCTCAACGTATGCTTTTTTCCAACGACAGCATCCCCGGGGGAGGAATGCCACGACACAACAGCACACAAATTTAGCAACAGCCTTGGGACACAAATACCGAGAAATAAAAAGATGTGGTTTTATTTGTGTGATACGTTTCTTTCCGTCTGTGGTTTCATTTTGGGCCGGACATTGTTCCTATTTTGTGCACGGTCACAGGGGTCAACAGTCACGCCAACTCTGTTCGACAATAGCAGAAACCCTCTTCTCGTACTCTCGCTTGTTCTCCTGGTACAGCTGGGCAGCCTGGCTGTTGGCCGGGCTGTTTGGGTTTGGCTCGTCCAGTAAAGACTGAATATTTGATGATAAAGGAGAGGCGGTTCAGAGGCTTTTCACACACCGTTTCACAACCATGCGGCAAATGTAAAAAAATAAATTACACACACACACACACACACACACACACACACACACACACACACACACACACATATATATATCTATCTATAAAAAGACACTGTTCAGAGTGTGTGTATGAAAAGCATAGTTTTAAGCCCACTAAATCCACTTCCCCCCGAGCGGCAGTGTTCATTTTTGTGAATCAGAGAAGAGTTGAAATTCAAAAAATAAATAAATAAATAAAATAAAAAATTATGCTCAGCAAACCCTGTGGATATTGTGCGGCTGTTTTATTGGGGAGGGGGGCATTTACAACATGAACACTTATGCACATTTTCCCCAAATCCCTTTGGATACGAGTGTTGACAATGTGCAGAACAAATACCTGTATTGAAGTTAAGATTGAAGATACATCATAAGTCGGACTCCAACGATTCTGAAGAATGTCTAAACATATGCTGCCGTCCGCATAGACTGCAAGAGAGAGAGAGCGCAGGGGAAAACAAACAAACAAAAAAACAAGCTTTTGAAGTGCCGCTGAAAAACAAGCGTCTGCATTGAGTGTATAAATACACCAAAACTACTTACCATTAGGATGAAACATTTTGGAGACAAAACGCACTGTCGGAGGTTTATTTGGATACTCCTCCGTGAATTCAATAGTGAGCTTGAATGTTCCTACGGGCAAGAAACGATAACAGCCCAATTAAAAACACAGATGGAGAAAACTGCTTTGAACCAGTGCACCAAGCTCTGTAGGATAATGGGCAAATCTCAAATGCATCGTATTCCACCTCAATATTAAAAGGTTTCTAAGTAAATATTTTACTTGATGTTAAGAGTGAACTTAATCTATTGTCAATATTTTAAATATCCACAAGAAATTACCCTGACTAAATATTACACTTATCTTGAAAAAAGGTCTCAAATTAAGAAAAACATTTCGAAGTTATGCACAGTGTTTCTCCTATAATTGTACAGCCAGGCCAACGAGAAACTCCCACCAGGCCAATTTTATTATCATTTTTTTTTAATTTAACGCCAAAAAACAACGGCACCTTGCAAAATAACTTGACATGGCAAAGTTTTGGTCTGAGGTCTTTTTCTTCCTCACATCTGGTTTAACCATACGACAAACTGATCAAATGGATTGTTTTCTCTTCAATATAAAACTTAAAACAAAGAAAGACTTTGTTTGAAAATATGCCCCCGGCAAACAGTAAACTCTAAAACTCCAAATTCCAAACCATTTGGGTAAATGAAGATAGAGCAACAATGCAAGGAGTTAACCGGAACGTCAGAAAATTGTCATTGTGAGGTTTAAAATGCACATAATAATCTGCCATGTTGGCACAGGTGGAACGGAAAATGAAGGGAAGTGCTGACTGAATGTTTGTGTGGTAACTTACCATCTTCAAAAGGTGTTCCCTCTGGTCTAAAGGAAAAACAAAATATTCAACTAATAGTCAACTCAGTCAACTTTTCAAATCCAAATTTTCTCTCTCACACTAACCCCTGATAAAACAAGATTACAAATATACACTCACCGGCCACTCTATCAGCTACACCTTGCTAGTACCGGGTTGGGCCCACTTTTGCCTTCAGAACTGCCTTAATTCTTGGTGGCATAGATTCAACAAGGTGTTGCAAACATTCCTCAGAGGTTTTGCTCCATATTGACATGATAGCATCACGCAGTCGCTGCAGATTTGTCGGCTGCACATCCAGGATGAGAATCTCCCGTTCCACCACGTCCCGACGGTGCTCTACTGGATTGAGATCCGGTGACTGCGGAGGCCATTGGAGTACAGTCAACTCATTGTCATGTTCAAGAAACCAGTTTGAGATGGTTTGAGCTTTGTGACGCGGTGCATTCTCCTGCTGGAAGTCGCCATCAGAAGATGGGTGCACTGTGCTCGTAAAGGGATGGACATGCTCAGCAACAATACACAGGTATGCTGTGGCGTTTAAACCATGCTCAATTGGTTCTAAGGGGCCCAAAGTGTGCCAAGAAAATATCCCCCCGCACCATTACACCACCACCAGCCAGAACCCCTGATTCAAGGCAGGACGGATCCATGCTGTCATGTTTTTTAAGCCAAATTCTGACCCTACCATCTCAATGTCGCAGCTGAAATCGAGACTCATCAGACCAGGCAACGTTTTTCTAATCTGCTATTGTCCATTTTTGTTGAGCCTGTGCCAATTGTAGCCTCAGTTTCCTGTTCTTAGCTGACAGGAGTGGCTCCCGGTGTGGTCTTCTGCTGCTGTAGCCCATCTGCTTCAAGGTTCCACGTGTTGTGCGTTCAGAGAGGGTATTCTGCAAACCATGGTTGTAACGAGAGGTCATTTGAGTTACTGTTGCCTTTCTATCGCCTTGACCCAGTCTGCCCATTCTCCCCTCGAGATGGTTGTGCGTGAAAATCCCAGTAGGTCAGCAGTTTCTGAAATACTCAAGACCAGCCCGTCTGGCACCACCAACCATGCCACGTTCATAGTCACTTAAATCCCCTTTCTTCCCAATTCTGATGCTCGGTTTGAACTTCGGCAAGTCATCCTCACCATGTCTACATGCCTAAATGCAATGAGTTGCTGCCATGTGATTGGCTGATTAGCTATTTGTGTTAACTAGCAAATTAATAGGTGTACCTAATAAAGTGGCTGGTGAGTGTATATATACAGTATTTATCTCTCGCCACACACACACACACACAATTTTAATAAACAAGTATCAAAACGTCTAACGTGCCTAGTTGTAGTTAAACATGTTGTTTTGAAATCACCTGAACTTACCCGAATATGACAGCATTCCATACCATGATATTGTTTTCTGATGGGGCCCCACTGACCCCGGCCGGGGGGTCTTCCTGCAGCCTGCCACAACACAACACATGCAGAGTACATAAAAGCAGGACCACAGACTGGTTACTCACCGATTCGCCAGGTGCGATGCAATCAAAACGCTGCCGTTTTAGCTCCCACCATTGAAACAAAACACAAACTCCACAGTTTACGCGGCGTGTTTCAGTCTCCATATGGCGATGAACCCTTTAGTACCAGTTGCCAGTCTACTTCTTTGGATATGCTGCACATGTATGACGTGCATATATATATATATATGTATGTATGTATGTACGTGACACATAATCTCTTGAACATTCTCAATAATGCTTAATACTGATCCTAGCTATTTTCCTTTTTTTTTTGTTATACTTCACGAGTCAAACTCCTACGTGTAAGCATAATTGGTCGTGATGACGAATGACTCTGAACCTGCTTTATGGTTCACAGATTGGCAAAAAAAACCCCCCAAAACAAAACAAACCCCATCAAATTCCTCTCAATGGCCTCTGCGATAACACCGACCCCACTCTCACCGCTCTGCAACGCAACACGTTCTCTGACCCCCCCCCCCCCCGGCGACTCAACGCCAACACGGCCGTTAAAGCACGTGTCGGGTGGGGGTTTCAACCGCCGGGAAGCGGGTGAACGGCAGCCCCAGCGAACGGCGTTTGAGCGACGCCAGGGGACGCGTGGCGGCTCCGGCGTCGACGGTGAGTTCCGCGCGGACGTGATCGCCTCGCCACGGGAGCAGAGCAGCCGCCGGAACGGGCGCGCCAGCCGAGCAGCCCGAGGCGACCACTGCAAGCGAGCGTCCACGGCTCCATCCGCGACCCGTTTACCTACGAAGGGTCTCGGCGTGTACGCGGTCCGGAGCGGGCACGGCCGCCGACGCCGACAGGGGGCTGGTAGTGCGCGTCAACCACCGCCGGCCTCAGTTAGCCCGGCTAGCGGCGGCTTCGCCCCCGCCCCCCGCTTACCGTTTAAAATCCCTCATCAAGCGTCGCCTTGCCGGAGTTGACATCCTGCTCACACGGCAACCCCGCCGCTAGCCGCAAACACGCGCGCCGACGCTAATAGAACGGAGGTGTTTCCGGACGCTCCAGCCGGGATCCAACTGCCGCCGTCCGGTCCGCTCGCCTCGGTCGGCTGCCGCTGCTCGGGCGCCGCCGCTGTGGGCGAAGCGCGTAGGGAGGAGGAGGAGGAGGGGGACGAGGAGGAGGAGGAGGAGGAGGAGGAGGGGGACGAGGAGGAGGGGGACGAGGAGGAGGGGGAGGAGGAGGAGGAGGACGAGGAGGGGGACGAGGAGGAGGAGGAGGAGGAGGAGGAGGACGAGGAGGGGGACGAGGAGGAGGAGGAGGGGGAGGAGGGGGGCGAGGAGGGGGACGAGGGGGTGGGGATCGATTAACTCGAAATTGTTGTGGGTTTCCACCCAGAACGCGCAGGCACCGCACATCATCTTCCACGCCGGGGGCTGTAAAGAAGCGCGATCGGCGGCCCCCGAGGCGGCGGCGGTGCCCGCGTTGGGAAACGAATAACGTGTTTTATCCCGAGCCCCCCCCCCCCCCCCCCGCCGCCTTCCGACGTGCGCGGTTCCAGTGGAAATTACGTCATTTGTTTGGCAACCGGGCCGCCACGTGACGGCCACGTGACCCGCGCGTCATCGTCGGAGCGACGCTCCAGTGTCGGAGCGACGAGCGCGCGGGCTGCGCCGAGCGGAGGGGGCGTCGCGGCGCACCAGCGTCACGAGTCCCGGGGACGACGCGGGCGATCGACTCATCAACGACAAGAGTTCACGCACGTTCCACCAATTCACCGAGTTCGTCCATTGTCCACTAGATGGCGACTTCTCAATACTTGTTACATCTTTTTTGAAAGCGGAGTCGTCGTCGTCGCCCCCCCCCCCCCCTTCACTGGCACTGGGTGGTAAAATAAAACGTGGTTAACATCAAAGATGTGCTGTATGCTCGTCCGGGGCAGCCCCTCAAAGTGCCCCCCACGGGTACGAGTATCCCCCCATTCGAGAAAGACCCATCTGGACAGAGAGAGACGGACGTTGACGTGTGTAGATTTTTGTAGGGATCTTACATGAGGTAGGGACACTACACGTTAGCCGTGCTCCCATATGGTCTAGCGGTTAGGATTCCTGGTTTTCACCCAGGCGGCCCGGGTTCGACTCCCGGTATGGGAACAGGAATCTTTTTTTTCTTTCCTCTCCTCCCCTCAAACTTTCTACGTATAACACACAACGACGCTGCAGTGGAGTCGGTTGCGCTCCCGTCGCTGCGGCTCGGTAACCGGTGTATTTTCCCCTCGTGTCAGCGCGGTCCGTGCTACGTTGTTCCCCCGCTCCTTCCTACTACTGGTCCCGGCAGCTCTCAGCCAATCACGTCCCAGGAAAATGTGACCGCTAGGAATCCCCCGCCCTCCACCCTCCACCCACCCTCCACCCACCCTCCACCCACCGCCCCCCGAGAGAGCGCAGCCCAGCGCACGGAAAGTCCGAGCTTGGGTGGGACGGGGACGGGGACGGGGTGTGTGGTGATGCTGGTCCATGGCTCCAACCCGCATTGAAGCACCAGCCTTGCTCGCGTTATCAGCGACGCTTTCGGACACTTTTGCCGGGTCACGACGGGGGCGACGGCGTTGCCCCCCCCCCCCTCCCCTTTTTGTTGTTGTTGTTGTTGTTGTTGTTTTTGTTGTTGTTTTGTTGTTTTTTTTCTTTTTTTTTCTTTTTCTTTCAAACTAGACGAACATGGAGACACGGGCGTCAACTTAGCAGGGTAAGTCCGCACCGAGGTGTCTGTACGTACACAATGCGCGTTTTTCGGTGCTTATTATGGGGAAATGTCCATTTTGGACGTTGACATTTTGGAGGACGTGGGATTGCGCTCGCCACCAATTTTTGTTTTCGTATTTTTTGAAGGCTGTAGAATGAGGACCACCGGCAGCACCGGACGAGTGAATACATTACAGCATGTACAACCCGTGTTTACCGGTCTGACACAAGTTATCCCCAGGTTATATTCATATATTACAGTAAACTGCCCACTGGCTTGGTCTGCTTTCCTCTCGGAGGCGCGACTCCACCACGTCTGGCATGTGACACTAGTGTGTGTGTGTGTGTGTGTGTGTGTGTGTGTGTGTGTGTGTGTGTGTGTGTGTGTGTGTGTGTGTGTGTGTGTGTGTGTGTGTGTGTGTGTGTGTGTGTGTGTGTGTTGCGTGTTTTGTGTGTGTGTGTGTGTGTGTGTGTGTGTGTGTGTGTGTGTGTTTGCGTGTTTTGTGTGGGTGTGTGTGTCCAACTCTTCATAAAAAAAAAAAAAAAAAAAAAGGACCCTTCATCTGATACCCTTTTGATGAGATTTTGTGGCTGGGACGCCGATCCAAGAAGATTTTGATTGTTATAGGTGTTGAGTCCAAACGTCCACACCTGTCTATAACATAGTTACAGAGATGGCAGTAAAAGTGGGGTCAAATCAGTCATTACTGTATAGATGGTCGAAGTTGAACTGCTTGTCATTTTGCCGGTTGACCGCCTGGAACCTCTTGAATGACCCCTGGGCGGTCCCCAGACCCCATGTTGAGAACCACTGTGTAGCTTGGTGGCATGGTGTTGCTTTTGTCCATCTTTACACTGTGAAAATAGAGGATGTTTTTGCGAAAAACATGGTAGCTCTTAACTACAGGGTACACCATTAATGCAGTGATTTATTGACTTTGTGTACATCTGTACACGATTAAGAGAGTCAAACGATCCTCACTAAAGTGAGATTCTTTGTCCATTTCAGCTTAGGAGGAATGAATGAATGAATGTTTGTCATGTAATATTCAAACTCCCAAAGCCATCTACATCATGAATGAACAGCACGTCTCTATCCATAGTAAACAAAGCACCTGTAGAACATGAGCACAGAAGGACACCTTGGTGTACAGTCTCCTGCTGTGGAACTACACACGAAAGTAAGGTCAGAGAGTAAAAAGTAAAGAAAAAAATTGTCAAATTAATTGTCTACAAAATCGGTGTATATAACAGTGTTTCGCAGAAATGTTGTTGTCTCCAATAGTTGCTGGGTCCAATAGTGGACCCAGCCCTCTTCTGTGGGGAGTCTAAATGTTTGCCAGATGTTTACATTTTTGGGTTAAGATGCTTGTATCATGGGACAGAGTGACTGCCTCTCATTGGTTAACGTCGGGTTGCTGTTGCTCGGCTAGGAGAGCGCTGACGTTGAGGGCAGGGAAGAGATAGGAACTTTTTTATTTTTTTGGCTGCCGAGCTGAAGAGCAGCTGGAAAGGCAAAACCTTTTCCTCCTGGCCCTTCCCGGCCTTCCCGGCAGTTTCCCATCAAGGAGACATTGTGCTGTGCGTGACTGGAAAACCGCAGTCCAAACCGCGTGGCCTTTCTCACCGTCACTCGGTCTCGATTGTCACTCGTAATTAACCTCGAACGGACGTTGACACCCTAAGGCACGGTCGTTGTAACAACTGGAGGCCGACCCTGATCGTTCATGGCCTAAAATTAGGATGTTTCACAATGCTTATTGTAGACGAATGGAATTGCACTCGCTTACCCTTTAAAAAAAAAAAAATAATAATAATAATAATTGTTTTGTTGTTTTTTACCCACACACTGGGAACAGACTACTCTGTGGTGAAGGCTAATGAAATTCCTTGTACTTATCGTGTGACAGTGATGTCACCATCAGCAGTGGGAGCAGCTGAGGAGTGTGTCAATGGCCCGCAGACAATGGAGTGCTGTGCCGGGTTGTGATCCTCTTATTGTAAGGGAGCGGGTATTACTGTCCAGAAGTCGGGCCGGAGCTCCTCTTACTCGTCCTAATGCGCTTCTGGATATTGATTTGGCTGCACAAGATGAAGGATTCGGCTTTTATGCTGCTTGAAAGGCACCGCCAGGGCTTCACTATGGACTTACACATCTTACATTGGGCCTTGTGAGATACAGGTAAGGAAATGATGGCGCTAAACTACTTGTTTTGTTTGGTGTCTTTAAGGAGTGATCCCAGTGCTTTGTATAGCAGTTATATTGAGGATATATTGGTGTCGACACGGTTCTATTCGTGTTACAGATAAAGATGGTTACACTTAGCTTTAACATCTTCATGATCATCGTCGTCATCATCATCATCATCATCCCAAACCTTAAACTCCTGAGCTATAAAGACCAAACGACATAAGATCAAAGCATTACCATATTTACATAAACCAGTCTATGTTTATACCTTACAAATAACCACAAGATGGCAATGTTCATATGTCGTGTCCTGAACAATTTATCTGTGGATGAAATTTCAAATGACTTGCACAAAATGAAGAAACCACCATGTGAGAAAAAAAACAAACGAAAAGTGCAGTACTTCCTTTTTTTTGTTTTTAGAGAAACGATCTCACAATATCTGTTTCTTTTGAAATACTGCAGAGGAACCTACTTTTTTTTTTTTTTTCAAGTTCCTTAATTTCACGCGGCTGTTTCAGTACAGCTCTGGATGGCAGAGCAACGTAGTTTCATGTCCCCGAGTGTATTTGATCCTTTACCACTGGACGTGACGTCAGAGAGAACAGAGAGAAAAGGGAAATTCCACCTGTAACCTCACTCCTCTCCCCGCTCCAAACCACCTGACCTGGACGGCTCATGTAGCCCCAGCTCCGTAATAACGCCTCGGCTCCAAAAGGAACACACTCTCTGTTTTTTTTTTATTTTTATTTTTTTATTTTTATTTTTATTTTTTTAGCCAGGGTCAAAGTATTTTCTCAACTTAATGATGTTTTACTTGGATGTTCCCTACATAACGTTTCCCGTAAGCCCGCTTGGCCTACATAAGAACTGATTATGGAAAGGATAACTGTGGCGTGTTTTTCCGTGGTGATTTTGTAGTTTCCTTTTCATGCGGACCTGTGATGTAATAAATGAAGAAGGCGTCTTGTTTTTTAATCGAATCAGTGTCATCTCGGAAAATAACACAGTTGTATAACACAATAAGAAAGTCGATCTGAATTGGACGTTCTATACTGTACAGTACGTTTGCATTGTCATTAGTAAGTCACATGGTTGTTTGGGGTATATTTATCATGAGTTTGACGCAGAATGTAGGCTAATCTATGCCAAACTATGCTAAACTATGTGTGTGTCAATGCATTATGCCATTTGTACATGTCAGATATGTATTTGAGCTTAAGATACTTGGGGCTGTAGATGTATATAGACAAATCCAGCGGATTATCCCCCGTGCTGGATGGCCTCACTCGTAGGTGTTGTGTAAAGTGGTGATTTCCTGTTATTTCTCACCACATGCGGGGAAGTACTGCGTTTGCCCACCCAGGGTGTGATGACGGCCAACTAGCCTGTTGTCCTTGGTCTGAGTGAGTTTTTCATCTTTAATGAGCTGCATTAGGCCAACTCATATTGTATATATTTTTTATGCTGTAGTGCTGTCAGAAGTTGAGAGTACCTTTTTGTTTTATGGCTTCCATAATCTTTTCCAACCACGTGTGATGTCCAGGTCACATATTTGCCCCCGGTGACGTCTGTTTCAGAGGACGTTGGTCATCCAGTGTTAATTTGTGAAGGCATGTGATCGCACCATGCTCAGAGGAAACACGTCGGCCGCGTGCAACAGGAAGTTGTATTGTCCACTTAGTTTCACACCTGCACCCTACCCTGTGAGTTCCACATGAGTCGGATTCTACTCGCCCAGTGCCGTTAGTCACCCTGGCTCATGCAGCGCACCGTGCACTGGTCACCGGGTGAGAATTCCAGTGTTTTCAAAGGGGCTTCTCGCTGTGTAAGCGGTCTTAACACCCACTGTCTGGCAGGATTATTGTCTGGCAATAAAGTGTGTTAATCATTAAGACGACAGAGATCGGCCTCAACTTGAATTTTTGATGGACTCACCGGGGTTTGCTGTCGTTGGATTTACAGTGCTAGTCGTTCTCAACCTTTTTCGCATCAAAGACCCTTAATTTGGGTTAAGGCCACGGGGCACATTTGATAAGATTTTGTATCTCTGGGAACCCCAGTCTGAGAAGATTTTTATTGCTAGATACAATAGTATAGTCCACACTTCCATGCCTGTATATACTATAGTGAGAGAGTCAGTGAAACAACACTCAAAACAGCCATTAGATTGTGTGTCAGAGGATTAAAGTTAAAGTGGGGGGAAAAATCTGATGTGCCTAAGTCCTACTTGAACAAATTATATTAAGTGGTGACCCATAGTACTTTATTTACTTGATTATGGATTTATCTTGCAATTAAACAAAAATTGTTTCCATGTTGGCTTCTTTTTGTTACAGTTCTCTTTTTGTTTTCCTCTCAGCTGTTTCGTTAAGAGTATACATAAGAGTATACTTTGGGTAGGACTTTCTTACAAAATGGGAACAGTCTTTTAAGATAAGATAAAATGCTTTCAGGGTTAATGGGCAAGGCTCCATTCATAGTGTCTCTTTTCAGGTCGACAAAATCCATTTAGTCCCAAACCACATCAGCTTCTTGCCTTATTGCTCTGCTCTACCTTTTTAAATGTGGACATATGTAAAAAAAAAAAAAATGCCGTGCTTGTCTTCAACTCTGGTTTGGCCCAGTACACGAGAGTTGGCAGCAGCCTTATTTTTAGGCTGCAAAGGAAAGGTGTGTCCCTTTATTTAGTCAGCGCGGTCACATGTTCTGCTCACGTCAGGGCTGTTTTGCTCTCGCTCAGATGTCATTCTGGAAATAAAGCGAATGAAAGTGCTCTTGGAGAAAAAGCTTTTTGTGCAACCCCATTGAGATACTGGAGCGCCTCCAATTTAAATGTCATTATATTGGTTTTCCCCGAGAACATGGATTTGATTTGTTATGTGAACGGGTTCTGCTCTGTATTACAGAGATAATGGGAAGACTGATGCAGTCCTATGAGGATGTAATTGTGAAAAAGGCATTTTTGTTTGTAGCCCAACCCATGTAATTTGTGACATTAACAGTAAGAGTCTAGACTTGAACACGGCTCTCCTGTTGCTTAAAGAAAAGAGGCCAAAGGCTCTTTTTTAAATTAAATATATCAACACCCCCTTGAAGATATCAGGAGGTTTTACAAGTTTACTTTTTTTTCCAATCAAGCAAAAGTTATCCAGATGTTGGATGACCACTGCTCTTGTTATTTGCTTCTGGCCTGACTTTTCAACCAATCACAGTGATTGATCAGTGTATAATTTGAGTGATTTAATACTGTACATAAACATAGGTTTGCGACGCTGCCTAGTAAAACAATACCAAAATGTGATTGTAAATCTAAAATACAGCAACAACTATTTTACTGATCGGTAAAATTGTTATTTCTGTATGTTTTTTCGGTGCGCCATTAGTTTGGAATCATTTTCCTAACTTATATGGCTTTAAGCAACGGGTTTAAACTTTGGTTTAAACATGTAGGAAAAACCAAAATGATGAAAGTTTGCACAAACTGAAACGTGAGTAGCAGGATGGCAGTTCATTTTAGAACTAATTTCTTACAAATATCTTTCACGTCACAATGGTCATTGTTCTGTTGGTTTGCACAAGAAAAATATACTTTATGTTCATACATGACAGACAGCTTTGTTTGTGTTGACAAGGTGCAGAGTGAATACAACCTGAAATGGCTTTGCCACGTATCTCCAAGGTGGTAAAACGCAGAAGTCAGAGCTTTGTCCAATCATATCTTCCGGAAAGTTAATCAGCATAATGTTGTTACCATAGTGACAGCCACTTGGATGAGGAAATTAAGTGTATTTCAGAGTATTTTCACTGTCAGATTGCGGTAATTACAGTCTCTTCCTTATGATGTGAAAGCAGGAAAATTAAACCGGCTTCACTCATGACTCTCATCGGGAGTGAAATGTGATTATTCAGGCGGTGTTACTTTTTGTTTTGATTATATTTGGGGCCGTCAGTGTCATTAAGATTGTTCAGACGTCATTGCTGCAGTGCATTGCTATAGGCTATATTATTACTGCATATTACTTTAAGTTATTCATTCATTTAGGGTGGGGCAATTCATTCTGGGAAGGGGCTGACCCGCAACGTAGGTACTGTTTGTTTTGCTTTGTCTTTGTCATTGGTAACATTAGGGGAGATGGCCTGTTTGGCAGTGCTGGAGGTAGTTCTTTTTGAATATAGGTGTATTTTCTACTACATTGAGGAGAAGCTTTTTTGGTGCTTTTAACCATAACAATAAGTTCCCCATTCATTTAAACCGTCCAAGATCATTCCAACAACAGTTTCAGTTTTATACTTTAATATTTAAGTTTCCTTCTTTATATTTGTTTACATCTGTTTTACCATTTTATCCACAGAAAATGTTATTTCATGACTTTCTTGGAGTATTATCTTACATTTGAATCTTAAATAAAAAGATTTTTGTAAGAGCCGTACTGTAGCCTGCCACACTGTATATTCAAATATACATTGTGTACAAATATACAAAAATCAGCCCTATAGTATAAAAATATGCATATGAAAGTAGCCAAAAAGAATGCACTTTGCAGACATTTGGCGAAAAGTACAACAAATGCGTCCTTGGTATTTATTATTGAGAAAGAAAGAGTCACAAAGTGTTTCACTCTGCCAACCATGAGTTCATCTTCTCCCCAACCTGCCCTGGCATCTGGTCACATTTTCAGTGCACGTGAGAAAGACGCTGGAATCCACACTGTTAACTGGTCGGTGGAATTAAATGTATTTTCACACACACACACACACACACACACACACACACACACACACACACACACACACACACACACACACACACACACACACACACACACACAGACACACACACACACACACACACACACACACACAGACACACACACACACACACACACACACACACACACACAGATACACACACATTACTGAAGTTTAGGATTATGAACAAATAAAGCTCCAATGATGAAGTTGTCTGGAACCTTTTTGCATTAATTGATCTCTCCCAATCGCAAAAATTGCTGTAAAGTAAACGGTTTGTCTCTGATCTGTGTTGGAGCTACATGTGATCACTTTTTGTGGTGAAATATTAACTTTCAGCTGCTTCAAAGTGTCTGAATCGTCCCATCTAGACTCCATTGAAACTATGACCATAGCCACAGATGGGGAGACCAATGTAGGTGTAGTACATGGTTTGGAATTAATACAGAATAATATATACGTGATGCATAGGAGGCAGTTGGATTCCAAACGTCTCTATGTCTTAGTACACTTACCCCAAATCTATTATTTAAACATTTTTTACATTTATTTCTATACTCATAAATCCATTTTATTTTTGACTGTGTATTTCAGAATTAATTGGGTCTAAATCAGGTCTTCGGCATTTTAATGCCGACGCAGCATTTTAATTCTAGAAAACAGAAAAACTTTTTTGTTTTCGCAGTATCCACCACAGTATCAGCCTCTTCCTGTTTGCTGGTGGTGTCATTTGTGATAAAGATATCATCAAGTTCTGTCTCCACACATACACACTTTGCAGTGGGGAATTTAAGTCGGTAGTTTACTCTTTATTGGTACATTTTTCGGTTTATGCCAAATGTTAAATTTTTTTAGGTAAATTTGAAATACTCTATTACTCTATCTATCTATCTATCTATCTATCTGTCTATCTATCTATCTATCTATCTATCTATCTATCTATCTATCTATCTATCTATCTATCTATCTATCTATCTATCTGTCTGTCTGTCTGTTTGTCTGTCTATCTGTCTATCTGTCTATCTGTCTGTCTCTCTGTCTGTCTGTCTATCCATCGGGGTAGATAGTATAGTTTTGAGGTGTTGGCAGCAGAAAATGATCATTAAGAGTGGTTAAATAATCAAAGAATACACTATTCTTTCCGTAAATAATACAGCAATTCATATATGATACATGCACATGTTTGGCCTTTGAATTTTGAGGGAGTGAACGTGGGAATGAGAGTATTTTTGGGCACGCTGCGGCTCGGCCCCGGCTCCACTCCCCATGTCTCAGTGCAGTGAGGTCAGGCCGCTCAGTCGATCTTTATGGACCCCCCCCCCCCCCCAGGGAACATAAAGGTTGGTTTATTAGGGTTTCTCCCCACCCTCCCCACCCTCCATCCCCAAAACCCCAACTCTTTCAACTGTCACATTCACGATGCTCAATAGACTTGCAAACAACTAAAGGGTTTCTCCCTCGATCTGACGCGCCGTCTCACGCTGTCATTCCAACACGGCGTTTCTTTCCTTTTCTTAATGTATGATTGCGCCATATTTATTTTCCCGGTCAAAGTCTGAACCAAGCGTACCTGTCCGACTGTATTTATGCGTTGATCCGGGAAGAAACTCGACCTCCTCCCTCTTTTCCCCTCATCCCCCTCCTCCCCCTCCCTCTTTTATAGTCTATTATCCTGCTCAAGGTGTGGCCTGCAGGTTAGACCTCTCCGCTCTCGGGTTCCCCCCCCCCCCCCCCCCCGTCCCCTAGGCTCTAGCCAATCCGCGGTGAGCAGCAGAACTCACCTGAACCCATTTGCATGTTCCAGTCGATCCCAGGCCCCTGATTGGCCGGGCGCAAGCTCTGCGCCCGAGGGCTCTTCCACCAATGGCGACGGAGCTGCGTGACTCACTGGGAGAGGACAAGTTGCTTCACTACACTTCTCCTTTTTTGCTCTTTCAAACAAGAGCCATTGCATAGTTTTTTTTTTTGTTTTTTTTTTTGTTTTTTTCTACCTTCGACCCCCCCCGACCCCCCGGTCCTGTCTTTTTTTTGTTTTGTTTTGTTTTATTGCCGTAGGTGAGAAGTTCTGGGCAAAGCTGCTGCTGCTGGCGGTGGTACTGGTCCATACCTTCGACCACATCTGACCCCTATGCACTCAGATCCACCCGAGGAGGCGCACCTTGGATTATTTTCCCTTTTGCTTTTTTTGTTGTTGCCTGTTTAGTTTTTTTTTGTTTTTTTTTTCTTTTCATTTTTGTTGGTCACTGAGATCTGACACTTCCATCGCTGCCATGGACCCTGACACCCAACTCCAGTTCGTCTGAGGTTAGCATGAATTAATCACTTCACATTTGACCTGTTTTCAAGGATTATTATTTCATGAATTGATCTGCTTGACTATCTAGGATAGGAAGGATAAAGAACAACAAGCTCTTCTCCGCTTACAAGCTCTGTGCCTGTGTCACCATAGCACGGGTAAAGGTTCCTCATACAATTTCCCTCCCTCACATGACATCTTTAGGGCGTGCGCTGAAAGACTTTGTTTTGGACGATATTACATGAAGATTACTCTTAAATGTATGTATTTGGTCAGCGTTTGCGCTTAAACATAGCAGTGTTGAAGCAAATGTTGAAATGCACCGATCACACCCAATGTTCATAAAATGTTAAGTATGTACTGTGAGGTCATGTATGGCACAGGTCTGCTATTTTAGCCTCTTGATTTTCAGATAATCATATATATTCTTCTTAGCTTGGTCTTCAGACGATCCATCAGATTGTTGCATTTGTTGCATAAATCATTGCCTTATATGGTGTTTTGTATCCGAGGGAGGGAACCATATTTTGCAAGCCCCGAACCAAGCCCACACGTGTTTCTGGCTGTGCAGCAATACCAGCAATTATTGGTTAGATCAAATATGTTTTGCTGTCACTCGTCTTTTCATAATGCTATAATTTCAAAAAATTTAATATTGATACCAGCACTACCATTGACGTGGGGGGCAAACCAAACCAACCCATGGTGTCTTCCCCTCTGTGTCTGCGTCCATCTTAGTGTCTTCTTCCACGGAATAGTTCAAATAGCTTTGCAGAATGTTAGTTAGAAAGTCGAGATAGAAACACACGCTTCCTGTTTCCCCAGAAATCTGCTTCACCGTGACAAACCTGTGGCCCACACAAGACATTGTGCACACACCGCTGAATAAACATCGGAGCGGTTTGAGCAAAAGCCATACATCCCACCCAGTTTTTATTGGTTCTATCTTTATACTTAGCTACAGGATGCAGCAACTCTGATGTTAGCCAACCCAGGAGAAATCCTTAACTAGGCATATCTTTAGTTGCCGGTTTGGGTTGTACTTTTTACGCGCCAAATGACCATGCACGTCGATGACTTCATCCGATCGGCATCCAGGATTGATTTTGTTCAAACGTATGACGTGAACGGCAGTGGGGCCTAAGGAAGGCAACAGGAGGCAGATTATGTTGAGAGAGGGAAGCACGGCCGACATCTCCACGCCTTTTGCCGGATTATTGGTCCATTTTTAGGTTATTAACATGGGGGCAAAATTCTGTAGTTTCATCAGCGCTTGGCACCCCCTCTTCACACGTTGCTGAATGGTTTGGTTGCGTCCAGAAGGTGTGGGTTTGCATCCGACCCGACAGCATGTGCCCCGACCCTGCTAATTTGGTTTGTAAATGAGCTTTGGTCAGGTGATCGACACGACAGCAGCACGTTGGGACTCTGCGACGGCCTTTTTGAAAGCACTTTCTGTCTGTCACACTGAGACTGATGGATGGATAGATGGATGGATAGATAGATATATGATAGATAGATGGATAGGTGGATAGATAGATGGACAGACAGATAGATAGATGGATGGAGGGAGGTTTGCTCTTCAATACTGTGTCAAGAGGTCTCAAATGACCCTGAAGTGGAGCAGGAGTCTCATGAGATGAATTTGGGCATTTAGGATTTTTAGCAGAGTTACTATAGTGTGCAATGATTGATCGAAGCAATCATTTTACATTCTTGAAGGTTTATATTTCAAGCTCTTATTTTCAATCATTATAAGCCTTAGGTACGTTTTAATCAAACATCATATAAACGGTTTCAGGCGTAGGGTAAAATGTATTCAGAATAAGACAAATCATAGCTGTTAATGACATAAATCAAGCATCAGCCACAAAAATACATTTACTGAAATAGATCATGTGTAGCCCTTAGCGATCCCTGTAAGTTGGAGTTCCACCTCATCTGTTTTATGTGATATTGATTAGAACGTGACAAATATATGTTTTTTTCAATTATCCCATCTACTGTATGTACATAGTCATCTGTTTTGGTTGCATACAAATTTAGTTTCTCCAATTCCAGACATGGCCGTTTGTCGTCGGTCTGCAGCTCAGGGTTTCAAGCAGCAGACATCAAGAGTGTAAAGGAAAAATAATCTAACAAAAGCTTATTCAACTACTTAGCGACCTGTAAACCACACCTCTGCTAAGCTCCTTAAAACGAGCGGGATGTGAGCGGCTAATGGGCATTAATGAAACGAGCAGCCATACAAAGTTGAAACTTGAATAGTATCTCCAATATTATTTATCTAATTTAATTAATTGGCAGAGATATTCCCCTTTTCCTCGACATTTGTACGATGCCTTCACGGTGGTCAATTCATTTAGTTTTAAATTACCTTAAGAGACTAAAATTAATGACTAGAGTAGTTCTAAGCATGGGGGTTATAGAGGTAGGTAGATTTGTTCGTGGAAGGTGGACACTTCTTGCCAGGATGGGGAAATTTGAGCAAAATTAGATCCTAGGATTCCACTCTGAGAGGCCATTTAGGAAGGTAGTTAACGCTGAGGGCTCTAATTGGTTAGATAGATATAAGGGAACTATTTATGAGCATTGAGAAGCAGACATGAACAAGTTATGGTTAAACAAAACCATCAGGGTTTAAAAAAAACAACAAAAAAAAACATTGGGCAACTCAGCCAATGTTGCAACTGTCTCGTACGGCCGAACAAGCTGGGACTGGAAGCACGTCGTCCCGAGATGAGATGAGAAAACTGAACCCAAACAGCAGGATCCGAGCTCTCAATCTGGAGGAACGAGCTTTGACTTGATTCTAATCGTTCAAGCGGCGGCGACTGTCCAAAGAATTCCTTAAGGGAAGTGTCACAGCGTTTGCCGGCAGTGAACGAGAAGCAGGGGATTTAATGAGATTCCGCCAGAAAAATCATTGGCTTTCCCTCGAATTTCACCAGAATCTCCCCGACGGGTGTTCCGCTCTCACTGTCTCTATCCCCCAAATTCTCTCCTTTTCATTTTGGCACACAAAACCCCCAGGAGCGGGCTGCCATCCTAGTCTCACATCAAACCCCGCTGGTATAAATGGCCAGTAGACAAGAGGGCCGTGTTCCGAATAAGAGAGACAGATTTGTTATGTGGAGTATCAGTTCACACCTCTTGATAACACACCTGGTTATGCAACGCATCAGCTCGCCAGTGTGTTTCACAGAGAGCGTTTCACACAGATATTTGATAAATTCTGTCATGAAAGGCCGACATTGTGCTCATAACATAGTAATGGTACGGATTTACCACAGTGCATCATTTGTATTTAATGGAGTAATTAATTTTTTAGCTCCAGCGGCTAGGATCAGCCTTTTTAAAATCATATATTTTCTTTCTCCAGATATGTTTGTTCCACCCCGCATGATGTAATATGGCTTAGAGAAATTAGGATCCCAACTCGGTGACACATTATGGGACACGTGCAGAGCAGCAGAACTTCTCTCTCTCCATGTCCATCTTCTAACTTGTAATTATCCATCTTTTCCAAATCTGCTTTGTAATGTATGTAATGTAATGCCTTTGGTACCAAACAAGGTTCTTGCGATGGAGCTAAATGGAGTCTCCACAGAGTTCTGGCAGGCTTTTGCCAGACTCTTGGCTCAGAAGGTGTCTGAGCGTGGAGGCGCTCATGGAAAAGCGTCCATGCCCACGATGACTCAGGCATCAAAAACTCCACAGTTCTTCTTCTGTGGAATTCGGTCCAAACCCATGGAGATCAGAGGTGACCTCAAATGGGTGTTTTCTTTCCCTGCAAATCTTGTCCTTTAATTGTTCACATTTTGCTTTTACTTTCACTTTATTTTGAATGGAAAGCTAGTTACCAATTAACAGAAACATACTGTGGGAGTTAAACGTCAGTGCTATAAGCAGTAAACTGCCCTCAAACCATCAGTGGGACAAGAGGAAAATGTACCTGTACATTTTGGCTGTGTATGATATTTACAGCATTAAATCATGAATACTGCTCTCAAATGAACATTGAAATTGAAAAACAAGGTTTTTTTTTGTCTTATTAACTTAAATCAACGAGACAACCATAAACCATGACGATATTTAGTAATGCCTGTAAAACCAGAGCACAATAATTGATGTGATTCTCTGGCAGCCCTGCTACTACATAGGTGGTCTGAACCCACATTTATTGGACATTTAAAAAATATATATTTGAAAAACAATATATACCCCGTATTTTAAGGAGGATCTAAGAACGGAAAGAGGGCTAAACAGGTTCCTTTATTATCATTTTTGCTGTCCAATGCTACCAAATAACACAGTCTGGTGCACAACCTGCCTGAACACCTAGAACATAAAATGGTAAAAATGCAGATAGAGTTGTTTTGTAGTTTTATTTTCATCATTTTTAGTCATTTTAGATTTTTCAACCATAGATGTGACAGAATATGGTGACAGAACTTTTTTTCAAGTTAAAAAGATGATGATGGTTATTATTATTAGGGGTCCAGCATGAGTTGCAGCAACCCTATTGTTTTAGTTTCAATTATTATTATTATTATTCTCCGCTGAAGGTGCCTGGCGCTCAGACAACGTAAAATCCACGGACACAAAACTAAGATGACAGGTTAGCATGTTAGAAACACAAAAAGGAAAGACAAAAATTGTGATTCATCAGCCAGATGGTGGCACAATAACAACCACTTTTACATTTTCTCAAAAAACTTCTGAACCACTGGTCATAGAAACTCAATTCTTGTGTCCATGGATTCCTTATATGATTTGGATGTTGGAGCGTACTCCAAAATTGATCTCGAAATACATATCATTGCTTCACCTTGAATGCATAATATTCAGTGTAGCATCTCTGAAAGCAACTGTCCTTTATAGTCCACCTGCATACAAACTTGATGCTTTCCGTCCTTGGTAGACAACCGGGATACATTTTCTGGAGGTAAAATAATCACGGGAGATTTCAATGAAAATTGATTCAATGCATGTCGCGTTCACAATGTTCCGCAGCAATGCGCATATTCTCAATTGGTAAATGAAGCAACTACCGAAAATGCCACATTAGTCGATCATGGACACATCAAAGATTTTACCACGTCTTGCATTGACGTCGAGGTGACTCCACCATACTTCCACTACCACGGCAGTATTGTGATTCATATTTCCCCGCGATAACTGCTGTTTCCATGAATTAGGTGGGCACCTTAGAGAAGGGCGTTTGGTATTTGTACCATTTGCAATTAATTAAGCATTATCCTTTGTTTTAAGTAAAGCTAAAAATAAACTATAAATGATATATGAAGTATATTTCCATATACAGGTCACTTGATTGAGAGACACCATCTGCTGAGCATAGATGACATCATCTCCTCTGTAGAACTGCATCACAAACACCAAGGACATGGTCCTTTGTGATGTTGCCCTTTGTGAGGAATATGCACAAATTGACAAAATTAATGCGCGCCCACGCCACATGCCCAGAAGAACAGTTGGAACACCGGTCAGGCAAAATGGCAAGTCCGGTGTCACTCCCATCAACATTTCCAAGAAAACACAAAGACCTTTTTCAATTTTTTTCCTGCAAACCTCCTGTGAAGATTTTCACAATGGCGTTGTCTTTTCGTCGGAGAAGTATGGAACGTTGTTGCATGCAGCCAGCAAGCAATCACCGGTGAAGCTGTGAAATGTTCGCAAGAGTTTGTGTAAGTTAATATTATTTGTGGTTAATGAGGGGTTTCCAGTTAACCATGCGTAGTAGTACATTAGTTACCATTTATTTCCATTTTTGGCTTGTTTTCACATTTCTGCATTGCTGCTTGCAGCTCTATTTATTATTATGATTATTATTGGTGACATCAGTATTATATTTTCGCTAAAAACCAATGCCAATATAGCAATTCCAATGGTGGTATCAGATATCAGTTGTTATAAAAAAAATATAGGCTTTGTTACAAACCATATTAAACAATCGAAAAGCAACTAGGCTATATTTTTTGACGCATACAGTAGAAGCATGTTAGATATATATAATATATAGAAATGGATTATATGTCAATCAACCCACTATATATACCTGGTACCTGACGTTCACTTGACCCAGGATTGGTTGTAAAAAAGGGGAATTATTGCAAAAAATACTTTATTAAAATTTTAATTTGATAAAACTTTCAAAATGCATACGTCCCTTGTTCTTATTAACCAAGTCGTTTTCTCCTGCACGGGGGGGTATATGTACACGTGAAATGTCGTGTCCAGCTTGCACTGCAGCAACCTCGCAGGGCGAGCGAGGCCCACCTGCTCTCCTCCCTCTCTCACCAGCCCTCCGCCTCTGCTTGTTGCTAAGCAACAGCCACTCCTTGTTTACCTTTGCCTTTTTTGCAAGACCCCCCCCACCCCCCGCCTCAGAGATGTTTGTCAGTTCTCCTTATTCAAAGTAGCTGTTACATAACGCTAGCGTTAACCTGTGTTCTCCAAAGTGGAAGTGCACCCGAAATACTTAGTAGATCATCATACTGATAGAATCTGTGGTATTGAGAAATGTGAGAAAACTCACCCTCTTACTCCGTACTTTCTACAAATGGACCTTTATCTATATGGACACCTTCATACTTTCCAAATTGTTATTGCAGTTAAGTTAAACCATAATGTCCTATAGACTTGTTATGTGACCGGGAGGTTTTATAAGGCTCATCTGCTCCAACTTCCCCCTGGCAAACAAATTCCATTTCATAAAACTCTTGTGTCGATCGCCCCCCGTTTCTGCTGCGTGTCATAAAACCCTGCACCGAAAGGGACAATTGTGGACTGTCCGCCAAGCCCGGGCTAATGAAACGGCAGCGGCAGCGGCCGCCATGTTGTTTCCACACTTTGTTTGTTTGTTTGGTGGACTTTGTTCAAGAGAAAGGCTGATGGTTGACACGGGGACATACGCTAGCTGATATGGCTCACATCATATGGCCACCATTTGGGCTCATTTTAATCAAATAAGCAAACATTGCGTGACAGAGAACGACGACAGTGACATGATCCAGAGACCAAGTTGCTGTTGTAATGGCGCTATCCGGGGCACGCTAACCACGACTTCCTGTGAAGATGACTTGGATGGTGTTAAGGACCCGTTAGTTCAGTCTCGCAAGCGTTTTTTATCCTTGGCCCCGATCTGAGGCAAGCGCCTGACATCACCCAGCTCCGTCCCTAAGCCACGCCTGGAAATATCTCCAGCCAGAGAAAAATGAGACTCATTTAGTGGCTTTGAGATTAGATATAAATATTGGCCAAAGATACTCAGTATCCCACTAACCCAGTATTGATTTGTGTGAAATCAGATAAGCTTTTCCCTCTTAAAAGGCTCGGCTCTCTCGGTTGGAGTGGTCTTATCTGGAAGCCTCCAGAAGCCGTCAGATGATCTGGAGATTATTCCGCTGCCAAGTTAAAGCTTGACCTGTTGGTGTCAATGAAAAACCTTCCCTAAAGCTCCTTTGGGTGTGTTAAATGCACCTTCGACTTCTCAATCAGTGGCTTGATCGCACTTCAGAGTTGTGTCCAAAGGGTGTTTTTGCCTCTCAAAAGATGAGAGGACAAGTTGACTCCGGCGTCAACATGAAGGGCGTGCTCGTCTTTTGGATGTTGCTGCATACCTGGTGATGGGTGGACACATCAGCCTGTTTGTGTCCGGACCTGTTTGGTATGCAGCAGCCATCCCTGGAACAGCCAGGTCCCCGGCTCACAAAACCCTCAACCCTCAACCCTCAACCCTCAACCCTTAACCCTTGAGATTTTGGGACTTCTTTCTCCACCTCAATCTCTTGACATGTTTGACAGTGTGTCGTCAGGTGGGATTAATCCCCACTGGGAACGATGGCTTTGAGTGAGTTTGTCCTATCAAAACTGCGGTTGTTACGTATATAAGTTGCACAAAACAAAGCTAGACATCTTTTTTTATTTTTTTCCACCCAAGGTTGGTTGAAGGAGTGAATCCTGCTTGTGAATGTGTGTGTGTGTGTGTGTGTGTGTGTGTGTGTGTGTGTGTGTGTGTGTGTGTGTGTGTGTGTGTGTGTGTGTGTGTGTGTGTGTGTGTGTGTGTGTGTGTGTGTGTGTGTGTGTGTCTGTGTGTGTGTGTGTGTGTGTGTGTGTGTTCAACTGGTGTTTTTTGGGTGCGATCCCTCCCCACATCCACAGCCAGTGGTACTGTGCTCTGACATGCCGGTATCGGTATGAATGTAAACACATGAAAGATGGGTGTGTGTGTGAGTTCGGTATCAGCAGCCGTGCTATTTCACAACCGCTTTAAGGCAAGACTGTGTTATAATTAATAATTAAAAAAAAATGCCGATTTGATTAATGTTAAGGGAGTTGATTTAATTTGAGTGGAGGAAGTGTACTATTTAGGTACTATCTGTCAATGTTGTCTGATGTTTTTTTTTTTTTCTTAGTGAGGTTGAGTGGTTCATGAGTGGCTCTCCATGTAGAATAGATAAAAACAAAAACAATAAAAAAAAGGAGATTTTTAAGTCGTGCCATGCATCAAATTGTTCTACCACGCAGCAGCCAAAACAAGAGGGCCGAAATGAAACCTTTCAAATATGTCTGGAGAGGAAACGCAATCAGGACGGCGGGTTTGAAGGGGCTGAGGCAGACAAGGAGAAATGCGTGTATTTGTCCTTGGTTTTGGCCTCGTCCTTTGCAATTTGTAGATTGACAATGTCCCCAAAACAAGCATTTTTTAAAAGAAGTGCAAAGGAGTGATAACACTACAGCTTGAGATCCAAGACACAGTGTAGGGTATTATGATTTTAGTCATTAACTCCATAACTTATTTCAAGAACAAGAACGCCGTTCAACTTCTGATCAGCTAAGATCAGAAGTTGAATGGCGTTGGAGAAAGGAGGAGGATTTCAAATAAAAAATCTTTGCAGCCTTTTACCGACAGATTTGCTGCTGTGAATATTCTTTTCTTTTCTCCCCATGTGTGTTTTATTTTTATTTTTTTGAATCTCGGTTGCTAAAGGGTGAATGTAATAAACGAGGGAACACTGTCAATATCTCAGCCAAAATATACATGGCCGTTACATTTGTTGGTATAAAAATGTAGTACAATAATATTAATAATCAACTTTATTTTGTATAGCACAATTCATACAGGAGATCCAACTCAAACTGCTTCACAGAAAGTAAAATAAAAAAAACCCAAGATCAAACAAATAAAAATACAATATAAATAAGAACTCAATGAAAATATAAATCAAAAATTTTTTTTGGTAAAATACAAAGTCCACAATCTTTCACATCAAAAGAGAATAAAAAGAATAAAACAGCCTGCGCATCAAGCAAGATTTAAAAGAAATAATGCAGAATCTTACACTCTTTTTTTCTGACTATAGCTGATTAAATGCTCAGTTAAAAGGGTATGTTAAAAAGTCATGTTTTCAGTGTAAAACATTTTGTAGATTACTGGATGTGAATCTGATGTTAGTAGACTTTCCAGAATGAGGTAGAGTAACGGAAAACATGTCAAACTGCGACAGGCCAGAGTACAGATGTCTTATTTAGGGCTGTGCTGCAACTTCCTGTCGGGTTTTCACAACTCGAACGGTTCTTCCTTGTAGCGTCACGTCTGTTGGGGCTGTGTGTAATGAGTAATATAGAGATATAACACATAGATTTGGGGCCCATAGTCCACTCCTGGTGAGGAATCAATGACGTAGAAACTTGAACTTATCTGAAGTGGATGATGGTGACGTATGTTTTTTGAGGGTGAGAGAGAACACTCACTGAAGGAAGACGCTGAAAGATCATAGTGTAGCAGAAAAGAAGTGTCTTTCTCAGAATTGGGCCCTCGGAGGCAGCAGGGGTTCATAGGTCATTATTTGTATCTCTTGTTTTGTGGTCAGGTGGATGCTGGCAAAGGCACAAGGCGTGGCCTTTTGGAGGCCTGTTTGGGTTGCTTTTCACTTCAGCAACATTGCCATAAAAACACTCTTGTATTACATGTTTACACAAGTTATAACCTATAAGGACATGTGTCATATACATACATACCACTTCAGCAGATGATGATGATTATTATTATTATTATTCTTTTTTTATTATTATTATTATTATTATTACAGTTCATACCTACGGTTTTTAACTGTATCAATCACTATGTCAGTGGATTTGCTCTTATACTGTACAATGCATGTGCAGGTATTTGAATTGCTCATGGAGAACTGCTTTGTCAAAAAGGCAGATACCATTTCTGTGTGTGTATATATTATATATATATAAAAGTATACGCTGTATATATTTCATATTATAATACTGCTACTAAAATAACTTAAAAAGCATTTATTGAAGATAAATATTTTGAGCACTATCTCAGTGAGTCAGAAGGGAAGGGCAGGGGTTGAGAGAACTTTCCACTCTTACAGCAAGAGAGATATTTTCTAGTCAATGTGGTCTAACAGACAGGAAGAAGCAGAAACCGACTGCTCACTGATGCTTTTCCTGTGTGTGCAAAAATCACAGGTCATTTTGATGGTGTTTTTTCTTTGTTTTTTTCATCTACCTTACACCAACATCTATTTCCAGCTATTTTTACTATAATTACTTTTTCATGCCTGGGATTGCTCTTCTAAGAAAAAGGTTTGGGGATGATTGCAGATAGGACACAGAGACCAGCCAGCGAAGTGATTCTAGCCAGTTACATAATCCAAGGGAGTCCTTGCCCGAAGAGAAAAGGGAACTAATGGAAAACGAACCTCCTCTCTCTTGGTCTAGACAACCACGTTTCCCTTATCAAAGTCACCGTTATATTTCTTTTACCGTAAGTGCTACCGCCAGCAGACCATTAGTTAGCACAATCAGAGAGGCAATAGCATTCTCCCGCAGCCTCAGGCCGCCGAGTGGAAAAATACAAGGCTCGCGAGAGATGAGATTAAATTCCATTCTCCTCCTCGAGGTGACGTTTTTCCTCTCGTCTTCATTTGGCTCAGACACGCAGCGCAGCCTCCCCAGCGCCACAGACGGACATCAGTGCAGAAGCTTGTTTGATCCGTCTGTGCTTCTGATACCCCACAGCTGCATATTTTTTTTATAGTAACACACATGCTCCTTTTGCCTCTTGTGTCTTCATGTATGGCATGGTGCATTTATATATGATACATTTTTTCGATATATATATATATATTCCTTTTATGATTGGCTATAGGCCAGGCCTGGGTTCCTGCCGATACAGTCGAGCGGGAGTCGAAACATGGTGAGGCATGTCACATTGTGCAACCTCTTCTGGTGGGGAAAAGTAGGGCCATAGCAGAATCCTACATTGCATAGACAATTATTATTATTTTTTTTATGATACAAAGACTAAAAAACAAAAACAAAAAAACACACCTGTGTGGGCTCTTTGTCTGCTGTCAAGGAAAATCCTTAATTACCGTCCTCATATGCTGTTGAATTAGCAAACACCTCCAAGTACTATGACCTTTTCTGTGTTATATAATTCACAGTCAACAGTCTGCCAGGTTCTGCGTCCATATGAAAATGTTTTTTAACTGTAAAAGGGAAATTCACGCAATCATCAAAGTTTGGGGAATAACTAATTTGGGGTATGTATGATCTAGTACTGTTGTTTTACCAACAGCAGTACAGGATCGTACCAAAAGCTGGAAATGTGCTTCCAGAAATAACAGCCAGGGTTCTCAAATGCTCCAACACGAACTATCGCTAGGTTTCAGGACCCAACTGAAGCTTTATTATCACTGAGTCATTTCCTTTGCAGGATCCTGAAAAAACAGCACTCTTTTGCTGACACTATTAAGTGACCACGTAAAAAGAGTTGTTGACTCTACTTTTTCCCTTACTTGCAGAAGGGTGATTCACTCATAACCCTTTAGAGGTGACAAGGTCTTTGGGCGTAGTTTCAGGCCAAACCTGCTCTAAGTTCGCAGCAAGGACCATAACAGGGTCGTGTGTGATGACCTGTTTCGAGAACTTCTCTCGTCTTGGACTGCAGATGTGGGGAAGTCTCTTGACTTAGGCCCAGTTCAGTGTTCCCTGGGCTATCTGTTCTGTCTAACCTTGTGTCGGAAAAAACAGGAATGTTCTAAAATTCCAGGAATGCCACTCGCTCTTCTTGGCTAGCAGGAAGAACCTTCAAATGCCTCCCCTTTGTCTTCCACGCTGCTGCTTGTCCAAAGTGCTTATCACATCAGAGATATTCTGAGATTCCTCTCTCCTAGAATGCTGACTGCACTGTCTGTGTTCTCATTGGAGCTGTAGCATCACCTGCGATGGCTCTATAGCAACCACCTCGCCTCTGTTGTGGGGGAACATCTTGTTTCTCGAGGAAGATATGCATTCTGTAACCTGAGCTGTAAACGCCAGATAAGTATAGTTTGCCCCGGTGCTCTTACTCCACAATGTGTGTGCTTACCACATTCAGGGTGACTCATTTCGTAGTCATTCAATTGGCTTAAATTACCTCCTTTCATGGTCAACAATGAGCTCAGCTGAAGAGACTGAGGAGACGAAAGCGGGGGAAGTCGGGCCTTCTGGGAATGCTACATTTGTTCATGAATCTCAACTCTAATTGGTTGTTATTGCGACTCACAGCCATTGCGCTAAGAGGGGGTGGAGTAGGGCAATGTTTGCTTCGTACTGTTCCCTCTGCGCCGCTGCATACAAAGGCATAGAACACACAATCTACAACGGGCCGGCAAGCTGGGACGAGGGGATGGGAAGCAGCTCAGCTCCCTTGTCACCTGACGTGAGTCACAGCATGGTAGCAATACCATATAAACCAGAGTGAAACGCTTATGTTTGTCCTACGAGGCACCACCCAGGCACAGCCACAGACAGTCTGTTTGCTGTGTGGAGCGTTACACATTGACTAAGCCTCCAACCGAGTCCCTCCCTCCTGTCTCTCACTCCTGCTCTCCTCCACCTCCTCCTCCTCTGCTCTGAAGCTGACGTAGCAAGAGCTCGCTCACAGCGCTGCCTCTGTGTTGGGAGAAGGCAGCTGTTGTCATATGCTTTGGGGATAATGTGCAGGCCGTGTGGGCCTAATGGGCACGGTCCCGTTGTATCTAATCCTGCTCAATGCCAACTGGACCATCCAGGCCAAAAGGCACTGGCAGGAAGGTAGGTGAAAAACCACAGACCAAAATAGTACACGTACAGTACCGCAGATTGATTTGATAACGTTTCCTGTCATCTAATCAGCCATCCAAGCCTGTGTTCTAACAGGCCAGAGTTGGTGGAACTCGCAGACTATCAGTGGTGGAAGTCAGTTAAGTATTGGGGAAGCCTGGAGGATTTGGGTTATTTCTCTTTTTTCGTGCCTAGAAAAGAGGTATCGGTTCTGCCCAATTTTCATATGACCCAGATCCCCGGATGCCGACTTCTGACCATATGGGGTCATGGAGAGCGAGATGGGTGGGTGCCTGGTGCCTCCATGTCACTCTGCATGTGGAGAGTCACTTAGTAGGGTGGACTTACGGGGACATGCTTGCTCACAGAGGGTTTCAAGAAGATCTGAGCGTATTTTCCCCTTAAAGAGACTTAAAGAGACCTTGTATATTTCCCACCACTCCCCTCTCCCCCAGTCTGGTCCAGCCTGGCTCACCCTGCAGTGGGTATGGCAAGGGGACCAGGCACCAGTAGTGCCAAACAACAAACAAATCAAAAAACACAAACAAGAAAGACAGTCTCCCCACAGACGGCGGCATCCAGCTGAGGGACAATAAATAATAATAAAGGTTTATTATAGGGAAGCTTTTGGCTCTATCGCTCCTGTTCTCCCCAATTGATGCTTTCCAGAATGACAACACATGTTGTTATTCCCCTTAAATACACACACACTCTGTCACACACCAGTGGTGGAAGAAGTACTCAGATCGTTTACTTCAGTAAAAGTACCGAATGGAAACGTCTACTAAAGTAAGTATAGTACCCGCTCTTAAATGTGCTTAAAGTATTAAAAGTAAAAGTACTTGTCAGATCCAGTGCCCTGATACAACAGATGGGAGCATACAAAAACGCGCACACAACTATATTATACAAACACATACGCATTTTCAGTCCACACACACAAATAGATACACACAGGCTGACACAGCTATATGAAAGTATGATGTTCTGACCTCAGAAACATATTAAGACATGTTTTGTAACAACAAATCGGTGCGCAAAAATGAATCATACTGTTGATTCAGTAATGGGTAACATGCACACATACATAGATGGGGAAACACACACACACACACACAGACACACACACAGACACACACACACACACACACACACACAGACACACACTCTCCTCCGATCTCCAATATCTTTCCCACTATTAACGCCCAACACAATTGGGCCTGGAATGTAACTCGGTCAGTTCCACAGGCATTTCAAAGCAAATAGGCCCCACCCTGCAGCAGTGGGAATGGAGTGGGTGAAGGGGGTGGGGGTGTTACTAAGCACTGCCATGTATTCTCTCTCTTGTCTTGTCAGTCTCTGGTGTGTGTGTCTGTGTGTGTGTGTGTGTGGGGGGGGGCACAAGGACTGGCAAGTTCTCCCACTCTCCATGTCTTCCTTCCAGTTAAGAACCTGACGTTATCCTCACGCTTCCCTCGGCCACACAAACCTGTTTTGGCTGCACTCACACACACACACACATCCCGGGACACACCCGTTCATGCACACACAATGACACACACACTGACACACACACACACACACACACACTCACACCCACACACCAATGTGGCTGTAGACACATGACCTGAAGTTGTAGACCACCCCCCCACCCCAATGCAATAAGTCACTGCCTGAGGGGCCTGTGGGACTTGGGGCGTGCCTTCAGAAGTGTGTGTGTGTGTGTGTGTGTGCGTGCGTGTGTGTTTTTATTTGTGTGTGGGTCAGAGAGGGGGGTGCAGTGTGTCTTTCAGATGCTTTCCACTTCAGAAGTCAGTCATGTGGTGTTTGCAGCCTCCTGGTTCGTGCTGATTGAGCCTTATGATCAGGGGACTGAATGGGTTATACATCAGGGAGGATTGCGTTTATGTGTGTGTGTGTGTGTGTGCGCCTGTGTGTCCTTATGTCTGTGTGAGTGCAGGGAGGTACAGTAGAAACAGTTTTGAGGCGGGAACGCCCGCTGTTACATAGCAGGGGCAATTAAAATAAACATTTCTCTCCCATGCCGCTAACCTAACCCTCACCTAAGGGTTGTAAATGTGCCGCGCAAACAGTGTGGGAATTAGTCAGGGATCCAGTTTTAAATGTCGTTTTTTTTTGCTAATGATGTAAATTGTGTTTTACTGAATGATTGATTGATTGATTGATTGGTTGATTGATTGATTGGTTGATGATCTTTGTAGTTTCAATATGATATGTTGTTTCAATAAAAAGTCATATCTGTGCATATGTGCATCTAGTCTCTAAAGACAACAAATGGTGGAAATGGATGCTGGTTTGACGACTGACAGTGCCTTTAAATTTTTCATTTATTTTAACTGGTGGAAATGCAGCACATGCATTTGGAATAGATTACAATTTTAAAAGAACATTAAAGCCTGATAAAAGATTACGAGGACGCTAAAGAGTCCTGACAATCCCGATGTTCCATTAAGGCTGGTGTGTGTTCGGGTGTGTTTAAACATCCCTTTAGTCTTGGGAGTCTCAGAGTTGAACTGGTCCAGTTTTTTTCTCCTGCCCTCCGCCTCTTATTCTTCCTCTGGTTCTTCTCCTCTTCCTCCAGGTGTCTCTGCATCGGGGAGGGACGAGGCCGCTCCCGCCTGAAAGCACGCCCCGGGTCCAGTGAGAAGCCGGCTGGGGAGGGTCGGGGTCACACTCTCACCGAAAGGAAACCACTTGGTGCGGTTGGACGGCTTTTTTAGCGGGGTGGGTTTCCACCACCGCCCAACCTCCTCGCTGACCTTCGTTGCCATGACGACTGCAGTCCAGCCCAGTGAGCTGGTGTTTGAGTTCGCCAGCAACGGGATGGATGAGATTAACCAGGTAGCTATCAAAGGGAATACTAATATCAACAGTTCCAGTGTTTTTAGAAGCTGCATACCATCTAGATAGATAGATCAAAACACAACAAACTATCTGAAACACTAATAAAGGAATAAAAAATAAACAATAAATCATAAATCATATATATAAATAATAATCAATCATAAATAAACAATAAGCCATAAAAATAAGCATAAAATAAACCATGAACAATACATTAAATGCCAGTATTTCATAAATCTAATGATAAACAATAGACAATACAAATAAACATAAATATTGACCAAAACAATAAACAAACAACGATAAAATAACAGTAAGAAGAGACAGAATACATACTATTGATACTATTGATAAACCAATAACAATAAAAAATCTAAATAAATTCCAATATACTTAAAAATAAACAAACAAAATAGAAAAAAAATGTTGGCAATATACAGTAAACATTATAATAAACCTCTGTATCAACAGTTCACATTCTGACTAAAACAAATGTATAAATTAAGAAAACGGGCCTTTGGATGTTTGTTTTTATTTTGTTAGTTTTTATTGTCTCTCCAGATGCACCTCAGTTGGGATCTTGTTTGATTAATGTCGACTTTTCATAGCAAGAAAAAACAAGCTTTTTTTTTTAAATAACATGGCCGCTGGGCCAAAGTTACAACCTCGGGCCAAAGCATCTGATCTATTATCTGATGAGGTCAGGAGGGAAGGACAGGAGTAAAGGGGAGAGGAGAGGAGATTTTCTGGGGGCGGAAAGGAGAGAGAGCAGGCTGGTAGAAGAGCAGAACAGAACAGGGGATGGAAAAAGTGAGAGATCTGCAGTTGGTGCCTCGCTCGCCTGGTTGGTGCGTGGGAGGGGGAGGGTGTGGCTTGGACACAAAATATATTTTTGGTGCGAAAGGTTAGAGAGTGTGTGTGTGTGTGTGTGTGTGTGTGTGTGTGTGTGTGTGTGTGTGTATGTGTGTGTACACCTATGTATTCAAGTGTCTTCAGTGTCCAGCCAGCTGAGGCGTTATCTCACTCCTCCATCGCTGCTTGGGAAAGGGGGTGAACGAGGTGTGTGTGTGTGTGTGTGTGTGTGTGTGTGTGTGTGTCTGTCTGTCTGTCTGTGTGTGTGTGTGTGTGTGTGTGTGTGTGTGTGTGTGTGTGTGTGTGTGTGTGTGTGTGTGTGTGTGTGTGTGTGTGTGTGTGTGTGACGTCAGTGTGAACCCTGAGTGGAACAGGTTCTGGCCTAACCTGCCTGACCAGTCGGAGCAGCGGTTGCCTCTCAAAGCTCTCTCATTGTTCCAGCAGAACCAGCCCTGTTCTGTTCCTCCTTCCACCTGACACAGACAATTCAGCCGTCACTTTTCTTTCACCCATCCCCCAAACGTAGCTCCAGGAATAGCCCGGTGAACGATTTGCTTCTATCATTTTGTTTGCGTATCGCTGTTTCTATTGTGAAATGAAAGATATGGATGGATGCTTTATTCATCCTCTGAGGGAAATTGCGGTGTCAGCAACAGCTTACATGATGTCAATAATAATAACAATAAAGCCATGAAATAGAAGATTGACGAAGAAAATAGCAATATATGGACAGAGGTGGAAAATCTGGGGTTCAGAAAGTAAAATTCCACTCAACTGTTTGGATTTGTCAATCAGCATGAACCAGAGGTCCAACTACTGAGTGAAATCAAATGGATCAGTCAGATCAATACTGTATAATATACAATATACAATATACAATGTACTGTACACAATAAAACATGACATTATGCACTAAACAAAAAAATATACAACCTAAAAAAAAACAATATATGTGTGTATATGTGTATATATGTATTCAAGATTTCAAGATTTTCTATTTGTCACATACATATACATACTTTCATACATATATGCAGTGAAATGTAATGTATATAATGTATGTGTGTGTGTGTGTGTGTGTGTGAGCTTTGAATCAAAACCATGAACCTAAGATGAGAAAAAAACTGTAATGTACTATTAACCTAATCGCAAAACATTACACATAAGCCTAAATAAAACAGCGAATAGAAAAACAAACGTAAAATTAAACACTAAACAGAATGGCAATAAAACCAAAATAAATTAGCAATAAGCATCCACCACTGTATCAACAAATTCACCTTATGGGAGTTGTTCAATTTGTACAACTGGTTTCTTTTGGACGAACGCACACAGTAGCTAACTTTATAAATGATAAAACTAATTCTATAGCAGCTCCCTGCGTTGGTATTTTATGTGGTTAATACAGAAACATACAGTCGTTATTAAATGCACTAGTAAATGCAAATGGAGCCCTTCACATTTTTTTTTTAAGTGAGGAAACAAATGCATTTGCCACGTTTTAGATAAGGCCTTCGATGATACCCCCTTCCTGAAATATCCTTATTATGAGGACAGATGCTCGGTTCAACTTCAGATAAAGCAGAAGAGAAGGGGGGTGTGGGGGAACTGTGACTGCTGCTTTTAACACCCAAACAGGGAACTCAGAAATACATACTGTATAGCGCCAAATTTCTCTCTCCCCTGTTCCCCTATGAAAAACAAAACGAGCCGTGTAGTTTCAACTTTTTTGTGATAAAATAATTTGAAACAGTGCGTTTTTCCAGAACATAGGGCAGCTATTAATTCGGATCTGATACAAAACCTAATATACAGGCCTACCTATAAATCCAGAGTACAGAGAAAGTACTCGTAAATAATGCATATCAATGCGAATCAAAGATATATAGTAAAATATAATTTTATATATTAAATAATTTTTTTTTTTAATATTTTGATTCATTTTTGCGCACCGATATATATATATTTTTTTGGGGTAGATATTTATAAATGGGCTTCTTAACTCAATAGGTACTCAGTAGCACCTCAATAGGATACTACAAATTCTATAATTTGTGAAAAAAAAGTTTTCCTTTTCTATATTTAAGTCGTCTATATGTACTCATTCTGACAACGGTAGTTAGACACAGACATACACACACTCACACACACACGCAATTTGTCATAGTACGTCTCTATGTACATCTTTTTTTACAATCTAGGGCAGTAATCATAAATTTGGTAAGGACCTTAATTTATATTATACCATATATTATAGGAAGGTATCCCTCCAACTATGATCACTAAAAACAATTAAGACGAACATTTTGGCCATTGTGTAAAGCCGTCACATTTCTAAGACCTTCACAGAGGTTGTATTTGGTTTTCGCGGCAGGTTTTCAGTTGCCAAAACGTCCCGTAGTTTGCATGATAACTCCAGATCTGTTTGCAGGGAAAACAACAACAACAAAGACACTGCCTGCAAACAAGGTCCATTTATATCAAAACAAGCAGGGGGGGGGGGGGGAGACGTCAGCAGACTGTGGGAGTCAGTCAGTCTGGCGGGGGAGGGAGGGAGGGAGGGAGGGAGAGCAGTGATGGAGAGAGGGGGGGAAAGACAACACTGGCGTGGAAGCACGGACCAGGGAACTCATCAGAATGAAGTGTGTCCAAATATTTAGATTTACACACACACGCACGCGCGCGCACACACACGTACACACACACACACACACACACACACACACACGCACGCACGTGCACACAGTTTCTCTCTCTCCCCCTCTCTCCCAACCTCCCCCGCCCCTCTCTCTCTCCCTCACCTTCTATCTCCTCTCCCTCTCCCTCTCCCTCCGCCCCCCCCCATCCCCCCCTCTCTCACGTTCTCTCTCCCCCCTCGCTTCCTCCCCCCATCTCCCACCTCTGTCCCACCCCTCTCTCTCCCTCCCCCGTTTCTCTCCCCCTCCCTCACCTTCTGTCTCTCCCTCTTTCTCTCACTCGCTCTCCCCCTCCCTCTCCTCCTCTCTTCCTCCCTCTCTCTCCCATTATCTCCCCCTCTCTTTTTCTCTCTGCCCCTCTCCCCACCCTCTCACCTTTTCTCCCCCCCCCCCTCTCCCGCTCTCTCTCACTCTCTCTCTCAAAGACAGCGAGCATCACTACGTCCTGATAGCGAGTCTACTTTTGTAGAATTTAATTAATGTGAAACATGTGATACATCTCCTCAAACTGAAATCCAGACATTTGGCAATTTTTTTTATTTATATATTTTTTTTAGTTAGTATTTGTTTGATGGTGAATATCTTACATGGGAAATCATACAACTTAAATAAGAATATTCTCAAACTATCCACCATAGCTTTGAGGTCATTTGAAATTGGAATTGATCATTTGTGCGTCAGAGTGTGAGCATGGCCTTGGACTCCACTGCCCAGTCTTCCCACTCGTTCCACTGATCCCACCCCCCTCGACACCTGGAATGCCCCCGTGTCTCCAGCACAACAATGGGGACTTGTGTGAAAAGACAGATAAGCCTCTATCCGAAATGATCCTCCCCCTAGAATTACTGTATTATTTCCCTGTGCCGCTGCTCGTTGCCTTCGTTCTGCCAGTCCCATCATTCTATATATACAAATACTGAGAAAAGGTTAAATAAGCCAGTACGGAGCGTGTCATAATAACATAAAAATATCTATTTAAATGTCTGCCCATTCAGTCCTCCCTCTTTTCATTGACGCCGTTGGTATTATGGGATGTGAATGCCAGGGCTTTGTGATGAACTGAGTTCTAGTCCTTCTTTAGTCAACAATGGTCTCCTTGTAAAAAATAAAAAGTCGTCCAAGATCCTTCCAAGAGTATTTACAATGTACAGTGTGAACGGCATTCTGGCTGAATCTTTTGGATTTATTTTTTCCATCAGAATGTGTATTTTCCGCTTTGTTGTTGTCATGAATTATGAATGAGAAATAATTGCAACAAACTAAACTGCCCCTTTTTTTACTAATAGCTCCGATATGAGATGAGATTAACTTTTAAGTGAAGTCTGCTGCCATCTCCAGGACTGAAACAGGCATTGTCGTCTTAGGAAAACACTAAACCAGCATCGGACACAGCTGATCTATTATCTTCCTTTTTTTGTTGAATTAGGGAAGTCAAACCAGTACAGTAATATCATAGTACAGTAAAATAACTTACACAGAGGACACATGTTAACATTAATGTGCTAATATACCGACGTACTGAAGCCTTGTCACACAGAGCAGGTCCAAACGGCTGGTTCCTGTCTTTTTGACCACATGTGGTTTGGTTCTACCTTCCAAGACTGTCTGTCATGGATGGTCACACAGCTGGAGAGTATGGAACTAGTTTTTTCACTTTATATTGATGGTATTCAGTGGGGTTTGCATGGGGCTTTGCATAAGGCATAAGGATAGATGGGATGGATAGGTTGGTGGGTGGGTGGATGGATGGATGGGTGGATGGGTGGATGGGTGGATGAATACATGCTCTATTCACCCCTGGAGGGAAATTGCACTGTCACAGCTGCTCACATCAAAAATAGGGACCAATAATAATATGTAATAAAAATAGAAAATGAAAATGCGAACATACAATAAACCTAAAATTTGCCAATAAACAATACACCAGAATAATAAACCCAAAAGTAAACAATGAACAATAAAAAATAGCACATATACAATAATACATCAAACAATCGAATTAACCTAATTGTGAAATAGAAGATTGAAAGAGAAGATTGATTCGACAACATAAAATACATCTCAAAATAACATTAAATGAAAAGACATATGAAAGCAAAGAAGAATAAAGGTGTGTGTGTGTGTGTGTGTGTGTGTGTGTGTGTGTGTGTGTGTGTGTGTGTGTGTGTGTGTGTGTGTGTGTGTGTGTGTGTGTGTGTGTGTGTGTGTGTGTGTGTGTGTGTGTGTGTAAAAGCAGATAGACATCACAGTGAAATATAAAAACAGGCCTACAGACTTAAAACATGACAGGACTCGAACCCCAACCCACGTGGAGACTCCGCAGCCCGCCCGGCAGTAAAAAAGACAAAACAAAAAAAGGACAAGAAAAAGGCATAAAAGACGTTTAACACTTTCCTCCGCTGCTTCCCGCCTCCTGCTGGGGCCGTTCTGCGTGCAGCTGGACGACCCGTCCGTCTTCCCGGCGGTTATCGTGGAGCAGGTCCCGGCCGCCGACCTGATGCAGGTCTACTCCGGGATGGAGGCCGACGAGGTGGCCAGCGGCATCATGGTGGACAGCACGCTGCACGTGGTGGAGGAGCCCATCCTGGGCGGCACCGTCGACCTCTCAGGTGAGCCCCCGGGAATTCAAGATAAAGAGAAGAACAGACAAGACTTTGTTGATCCTCAGAGGTAAATTCAGTGAGAGAGAGCGATGCAAATTAAAATTAAATAAAAATACTATCTACACACCAGGATAACATGGAGTAGCACCATACTAACTATTACATTTCAATTTGAATTTATTATACAAGATGTATATTTTAGGGAAATGTACACCCGGAATCACCCAGCTCACCTACATATGTTATTTGTTGTATTTAAAACAAATTAATCCACAACATTAATTTGTGGTACTTTTTTTTTTTTTTTTTTACCAACAGGTAAGCAAGCTTTTGATGCTCTCACAAATAGAAACAAAGAAAAGAAAAAAAGAAAAAAAGCCTGCTAGTAACTTGTGCCCAATGTCCCCGCACCGCACCCCTAACTCTAAAAGACACGTCTAGTGTCTGAGTTTAAGAAGAAAATTAATAACAATTAAGAATATAAAGACCTGTCTCCGCAGAGACTGGACGTGTTTCAGTTTGTCATCTTTGCAGCCCAGCTCCACGGTTCGGACTCGCCATTTTTCCAAATGTTGTTTCTTCCCGAAAACAAATATCCTTTCAAATATTTGTACAAACAAAATATTAGTAAAAACCCAATATTTGTGTTTTTCCGGTATACGGATTCGCCGCCAGCCCTGCTACACGTTCTTGTCCCAGCAATGTAACTGCTCCCATTCCCACATACTTGCATTCACAACTGTACCGGTATTTTCCTGTAAATGATACTAGGTTGAGTTTGGGGAGATTTACGGAACTACTTTTACGGAACATTGAAACCGGCTCCTGTTCCCACATTACGCCAATATGGAACATTGCAAGTGGATTAACAGCTTTCAGTGCAAGGGGGAAAGGGGCCTTATTAACAGGATTTTTTATCTCGTTATATATTATATACATGTTTATATATCTTATTACATAATATATTATTCTATGTACTGTATATTGTACATATTGTTTCTCATTGGGTTTATTGTATTTATATTTTTCATAATTTATATTTGACATTTAATTTTGTTTATCAATATTTGTTAGGTTTATTTTTTTATTGTTTATTGTTAATTTTTTATTTAGTTTTGTTTTGTACATTTAGAATTTTACATTTATCGTTTATCATTATCCCAGGCCCAATAACCTAGACCCAAGACAGGTGTGTCTGCTTATTGTATGCTGGCAAATTTTATTGCTCATCGTTTATTATATTTAGGTTTATTTTCTGCTTTATTGTTAATTTTTAGTTTTGTGTATTATCTGACCATCAGCCTGTCAGTCGATCTATCTGTGGCAGAGCCGCCTGCCACACGCCACCCGAACGGCATTTTCAGGGCCCTCCCACGCAGAGACACAGGCAGAGATGTTGCAAACACACCAGTTTATTGTAGAGAGTGGGAAGATGGAACAAGCTTGGAGCAGACGTACACATGCCATGGCAGAGGCTCTCCCTGTATGTGTGTGTGTGTGGAAGGGTATGCAAGAGCAACAGGCACACAGCCACCCTTCTGCCGGACCCAATTACCTAGACCCAAGACAGGTGTGGCTGCCTAAACCACACCACCTCCACACCACACCATCTATCCAGTACATTGACGATGTGTTGTCTCTCTTTCCACTCAGAAAGCAACATGTCTGGTACAGAGGACAGCATAGAGACCAGCCAGGCGGCAGCAGCTTTGCTCAACATGGAGTCTCCCAATAACATTCTGGATGAGAAACGCATGAGTATGTGACTTTTGAATGTGATAATCACGATGCCAATGCCGTCCTATTCCTGATCACAATAATAAACACCAGTGAATTTCCGTGTCCAGTCCACACCTACGGCCCCCTGCTGGAGTCGGACCTGGCCTACCCGCTGAGGCCTGACCAGATGGACACCGGCGGCCTGGACATCTCCCTGGATGAAGACACCTCGTCCATGGACGACCTTCCCCAAAAGAGTCTTTCCAAACCCCAGAGGAAAACCAAAGGTAACGCAGTAGAATTCCCTGGGTTCTCTGGGTCCCTTGCAACATGAATTTTCTCAAGTTGATGTTCTGCTTTTTGGACACATGAAAGCATGGTAGATGCCTCTAATTGAGAACATGGATTATATGGCAATCAGTATGTTCAATAATCCTGTAATAAGGGTCTAATGCTATACTGTTAGTACTACCTAACTAAATATGTACAGTAAATTCTGTTTTTATTTTTGAAACCAACTCCTTATGAGTCAATATAAATAAAATATGAGTGTACACCATGTTGACAGTTACTCCCTTTTCTGGGAGGAATACACTATTACCAAGGACAAACACAAGCACAGGGCAAGGCAAGTTTATTTATTCATATATGTGGCACATTTCATACACAGGGGCAATTCACAGTGCTTTACGTAAAATAGATAAAAAGTAAAGAGCAAAGAAAAATAAAGAAATTTAAAAAGTATAAAAGACCTGAAAATAATTTAAGGTCACAGTGCATTTTAGAGTCAGAGTGCAATTATTAACAGCATTTAAAGGCACAGGTGAACATAAAAACTGTTTTCAAAGGAAACGTTGGGGCAGATCTAAGATCTTCCAGAAGTTTATTCCAGCTAGGTGTGGCATAATAACTAAATGCGGCTTCACCACGTTTTGTTTTAATCTTAGGAACCGTTCTCAGGTCAGCCCGTGATGACCTAAGAAGTCAGAGAAGTATTTGGGCCCTAAACCATTGAGTGGTTTATAGACAAGTAACAGTATTTGAAGTCAATTATAGACCTGAGAACTGGTGTAATATGTTTAGCTTTCTTAGTTTTTGTTAGAACTCTAGAAGCAGCATTCTGAATGAGTTGTAGCTGCCTAAGTGCTTTTTTGGGAAAGCCTGAGAAAACAGGCCTCGGAGATACGGGGGCGTACAGCGAGCGGATCACGCAGTAGAACGGAGATCGTGGAGATTGGCGGCGCAGCATGCTGTCAACTTTTATTTTTTTTAAAAGGTCAAAAATACGGGATATTTACGGGAAAATAACAGGAGGGCAGTGGGAGAGAAGGGTAAAATATAGAAGAATCCTGGGAAAAAATGGGAGGGTTGACAGCTAGGCAGTAGTCAAACCTACTCGAAATAATAATGAAGAATGAATTATTTTTTCTATGTTTTGTTTGGACATGTATCCTCTTATTCTGGCTATATTTTTAAGATGGTAGTGGGCCAGTTTTGTTGTTGACTTGATGTGGGTGTTAAAATTTTGATCTGAGTCAATAATAATTGCCTTTACGGAAAGGGAATCAAGATGAACTCCACAAAGTGAAACTCTTTCACACTTTAAAGGTGTGTAGAATTTACTGAACAGACTTGGCAGAAATGGAATATAATATTCATAAGTATCTTTTATTCAGTGTATATTCCCATGAAAATAAGACTCTTTGTGTTTGCGTTATCTCAGAATGAGCCGTTTTTATCTACATGGGAGGGGGTACATTAACGGAGGCTGCCATGTTGCACTGGCTCTAGAGAGGGACTTTCACGTTCTTTGCAAGTTTCGCGGTGACCGTCTCTTCTACGGAGGCCGCCATGGGGAGTCGGTGGGCAGTTGGCTGCGATCTGTAAACTCACAGTTAGATGCCACTAAATTCTACACACTGCACCTTTAATTGTCTCATTTCAGGATTTTGAATCCCAGAATTTTGCCTTTGCCTTTGGTAAAAGTTAGGATTTTCTTGTTTTTTAAATTAGTATTTATATTATTTTTTAAATAATTAATTAAACAAATCCAACAAATAAATAATAGAATACATAATTCAATACAAAATGAGTTATCAATACATACATTATAAACACAATTTGTTTTACAAATACACAATATGTAAATAATGAATTACCAAATAAAAGCAATAACCAATGAATAATCTGTTAATTTGTTAATAAATTAATCTGTAAATAAAATATATGATAGATAAAGATAGAATTAATCATGAATTCATCTTATCTATCTTATCTGCATACGTAGTGAATAAACATCTGTAGACAGGGATGTGGGTGAGATTTCCCTGCTGTTGAAACACACTGACGTCTTCCTCCCCCCTCCCCTGCTCCTCACAGTGCGGAAGCCGCGGGCGGCGCGCCCCTGCTCCCCAATCAGCAACCCCAGCCTGCCGCTGCGGAAAAAGAGCAAGGAAGGGAAAGGTAACTAACCCGCATCAGCTAACCAAAACACCCAGCGACCTTCTATGGCAACGGGCAGATGAAAAATAAGGTCTTCCCTCCTCCCAACCCGGTCTAATGTTGTTTCGTGCCCATGTATCTGTTGTTTAAACCAATTCATTTGAATGGGGGGATTTTCACAGACTTTGGAAACGGGGGGCATGGGGAAGTAGGTTGGTCGTAGATACGTACACTAAAACTAAATCTAACCTGAGGGGGGTGTGTGGATGTATTAAAAAATGCATGGGTTTGAATTTCCTTCTATCACAAAATAAAAACGGGATAGTGGTTTTGCTTCTTCTCTGAATGTTCTATCAAATTCAAGCTTGGGTGTGAATAGGGATATAGGGTCATACCCTCAGTATGAATTTCACTCATAGATACAATTTAACTGTATATAATATCAGTGTTTACGTGCCTGTGTAATGCCTGTGTAGTGCCGGTGCAGTAAACATTTCCATGGCGACAGCGAGCTCCACCAATCAGACACGTTTCTGTTACACTTAGGGTCATGGGTTGTGTAGTCTCCATGACATCATTAATGAGACATACTTTTCTGAAAACAAAGTTGATATCATAACTATGATATCATAAAGAGAACAAATACAAGAAACTACAAAAATCATTGTTATGCGTCTTGACGCAATTACCTCATGGGTAAAGCAGTAATTATAGTAAGTATTATTATAAACCTCCATAGGTATGGGTGAAAAACGACATGCATGTATTGCTAGGCGTTAGTTTCATTGGTGAATATACCTGTGTTTGACATAATTGACATATGTAATTTGCAAAATCCTGTTAGGCCATTATAAGTGGCGCCTCCTATTGACACTACCACCCCGCTAAAAGTACATGTCCAGAGCTGTCCAAGACCTTATTTTGGTAGCTCTTTTAACTACTAACTCTTTCTAGTCGTTTAGTGTCAATCGGGGGCGCCACTTAAGATGGCATAAGATATATGGCTTTGCACATATCTATCCAAGATATCTAAACATATCTGTCTGAACACATGCATGTCGTTTTTAACCCATAAAATAGTTTTTTTTTCAGGTTTTTAATAATATAACAACTTTACCCATGAGTTAATTGCATTAACAGAATCTAATTTTTTGCAGTTTCTAGGATTAGGATTACGTTAGAGTTTGAAACGTTTATAAAGAACTGTGTAAATATTACAGAATATATATATAAATTTGTTTTTGCTCCTGTAGAAGCCAGAAGTCTGTGTCATATCAACCTTGTTTTAAGAAACATGTTTTATTAACAATGCCATGGAGACTACGCGAGTAAGTGTCACAGTGACGTCTCTGATTGGTGGAGCTCGCTGTTACCATAGAAATGTTTACCGCACTGGCTGATGGGTATACAGTCGCGCAAACGCCTATTATATACAGTTAAATTGTATCTATGAATGAAATTCATACTGAGGGTATGATCCCATATCGCTATTCTCGCCCAGCCTTGAATGTAATAGTCCATTCAATAGAGAAAAAGCTTGTATTTTGTGATAGAACAAAATTTAAACCCATGCATTTTCAATTTTAATCCATGCACCCCCCTTCACCTCCTCGCGGTGCTGAACTTTCGTCAGGTTAGTTTAAGTTTAAGTGTACGTATCTGCCCCCCCACCCCATCCCCATGCCCCCTCTTCTAAAGTCTGTGAAAATCTCTCCATTCAAATGAATTGGTTTAAATTTCGTTATGTAAAGCTCGACACGATTCAACAGATACATTTTTCGTGACTATGAGCACAAAAAAGTGTGTGACGGGGTTGCTCCTCCGTTGAATCCACATTTCTTTTTCGAGTGGAGTATGCCAACAGTGGCGCTGGTGCTCCACTCTTTTAGAACGCCAGTTTTTCCGAGAGTTAATTGATGAGGTGCTCTCAGCAGTCACCGGGAAAAAGCCAAAATAGAAGCCAGTGTGGAGCCACGAGGCAAAAGAGAACCACCGCTAATAGAGGCACGCAAGCTTGGATAGATGTGGCCTCTGAACGCACTGTATGGGGCCAGACGTAAAATGGAGGACACACACACACACACACACACACACACACACACACACACACACACGCATACAGTATATACACATTCATCACTCTATCATGACATTGGGGGCCTTGGGGGGTCGCTGGAAGTGATGCTGTTTTTAACCACTTCAAGCCGTAGCGCCTCTCGGAAACCAGAGTAATCTACTGCCAAGACCCGCATAATTAATTCCCTGCCAGGGTACACAGACACGCATTGACGCGCACACACACACACACACACACACACACACACACACACACACACACACACACACACACACACACACACAGGCACGAACGCACGCACGCATGCACACACACACACACACACACACACACACGGAGACCCACACACGAGCATATACATAGACATACATATGTCCACCCACACATACACATACATACAGTACATGCAAAAATCCACCCACACATGTGTATGTACACATGCTTCTGTGAATTTATTTATATATGAATATGGGTAGCATAATAGCCAATTTGCATTTGCTCAATTAAATCTATTGAAATGTCCAAATTATACTGAAAATGAAAATGTGTCCTTTTTTTGGCCCATAATTTGTAGGCAACACCATCTACCTGTGGGAATTCCTCCTCGCTTTACTCCAGGATAAAAACACGTGTCCCAAATACATCAAGTGGACCCAAAGGGAAAAGGGCATATTTAAACTGGTGGACTCGAAGGCCGTGTCCAAGCTGTGGGGCAAGCACAAGAACAAGCCTGACATGAACTACGAAACCATGGGAAGAGCGCTCAGGTTAGTAATGCCGAATTCGGACTACGTGATCGCGGCCCAATTTTCTGCTCGCCGACAGGTCTTTTTGGAGATTGCAGAGTAAAGCGTGTGAAACCACGACTCCCAAGATTCCCGACCACAGGACTTTGAAAGACATGTAGTGTGTCCAGTGGCATTACAAAGAAATATGTAAACGAAAAACTCACTTCCTTAACGTATGTAAAGGATAACGACCTGCACATTATCCCACTTATTAGACGGCTAAGTAAAATAAAAACTTGAGACGGAATATTGATTTGAAATGATTTATTACTAGTAGGCCCAGTTTAAGAGCTTCCGCAAAGAAAAAAAACACTGCAGCAACGTAGCAAACTATTTGCCTACAGCAAAACATTCTCCCTACGTACGACTAACACATTTACTGTTATTATGGGACATAAGACATTTTCAAAGTCATCTCTTCAGGGGTTCCATTGTAGTTTCTCTGCAACGTCACAATATGTGTTTGCATTATCATGAGCATGTAGGCGTAGGGATACGAGGGATGTGAATCCAGGCTGAGCTGGGTGGTTACTGGGTTGCCGGTGACGAGGGTCATTGTGAACAGACCAGCCGTCACAATTCAGCAATAACTCAGCGCTGACTGCAGCTACTGGCCAATCAGAATCTAGTATTCCACTGTGTAATGAATAAAATGTGTGGGGTTTTTTTTTGCCTCTTTACGAGTGACTCAATAAAAATATTTGGCTTTTAATTTGTTTGATTCAGTCGATGTCAGTGATTCAGAAGAGTCGGTTTGGCTCTGAGTTGTGAACGGAACTCCCTCAAGAATCATTTAATTTGGACCTTTTCTCGACATTCATTTAATCCACAGTAATTATCTTCAGTAGCGGAGTAACAACCGACTCCATTCAAAAGTTCAAACATTTAAAAGATTTGTCCGCTGCGAACGAATCGTTTGCCGGCATTGCATCACTAGTGTACACTGAACTGGTGATCCCACACTCTTTGTCACACTTTCTCCTCCAGGTACTACTACCAGAGAGGCATCCTGGCCAAGGTGGAAGGCCAGCGGCTGGTCTACCAGTTCAAGGAGATGCCGTCCGACCTGGTGGTGATCGAGGACGAGGACCAGGGCTGCGACGCCAATCCCCCGTACGGGAACCAGAGAAGCGGCGGCCGGTCCGTGGTCCGCAGCGGAGCCCGGGGGAACGGCAAGACCCCCGGTCCACCCCTCCAACACCACCACCACCACCAGGCGAAGCAGGTGAAGAAGGAGCCGAGCGACGAGGGCCTGTACCAGGAGGTGAACGGGCAGCAGGCGGAGCAGATCCTGCAGGCGGTGCACCTCCTACAGCCCGGCCAGGCGGCGGCCATGACGGTCCCAGCACAAGCCATGAGGTGAGTTACACACACTCACACATATATTTGGCTTCGAAAGTCGTAGTATGATGAGAGATGGAGACGCTTGTCACACGTATTCTCTCTGTAAGCCTTTTACTTACAGCACAGCAGCAGTATTTAACGTTGTACTATGTCCTGGAGGAAAAAATAACTGGCCAGTTATTTTTTCAAACACTGTATTTGTGAATTTTGTGTATATGCTCTTACTCTGTACTTCATGTTCCACTCCCGAGCTGCTGCAAGGCGGCAATTTCTTATCTTATCTAATCTAATCTTATATTATTAAGTTGGGGTGCTGACAGTGAGCGAATACTAGCTATGGCCAATCAATATTTGTAACATTTTTTGATTATTTAATAACGTGGAGCAACACAGCTAAATAACTTCAAGCGACTGGATGCAAATGCAGCTGCTTGTTCTGCGTTTTAAAGAATATTTTGATTGCTCTCAAAATAGTATGTTTCGATTTTTGTTTGATTATAAATATCAGGATGTGAATCTTTTAACCTGCTGCTCCTCCAACGTGCTTCTTGTTTTCTTCTCCCCCCTGAAGGACCATGAACGTCCCCGTCTCCCTCCCCATTGTCCTCACCTCGTCGGGCTCCCTGCAGTCGGTTCCTCTCTCTGGTGCTCTGGCCAATGGGGACTCGGGCCACGTCTCGGGCCCTCAGGTCCTCCTCCACACGATGCCCTCCTCCACCACCACCACCACGGCGGGCGGAAAAGACATGCTCACCATCCAGAGCGCCGGGGCCGACGGCCTCCAGGAGGGCGGCCTCCACCTCCAACTCCACCAGCACCACCACCACCAGCAGCAGCCGCTGGTCACCCTCTCCTCCGCCCACTCCACCGTCAACGGCCTCCCCCGCCTGCTGACCCTGAACGGCGTCGGCGGCCAGACGATGGTGACGCAGCAGCCCGGCACGGTCATCGCCACGGTGCTTAAATCCGCCGACTTCCACGGCTTGCAGGTGAAGGAGGAGCTGCTGGACGGCAACTACTTCCAGACGCTGGTCAACGGCGATCCGTCCCTGGCGAGCGGCTTCGACAAAGACGAGCGGGATTTCGGGGAGGCCGAGCTCAATTACCGGACGGTGATCATCGACACCAGCCAAATCCAGGGACAGGACCTCCACGGGGACGAGGCGCCGTCGAACGGACACTTCAGCGAGGGCCTGACGCCCGTGGAGGAGCTGGAGGTGCGCGGCGAGATGTCCCTGCAGCCCGAGCAGGGGCTGAAGGGGCTGCAGGAGCTGCCCGTCTCCATCCAGCTCCCCGCAAACTTTATCCCGATAAAGATGGAGCCCACGGAGGTCTAGGGACTCTTTCGCGCGCGGCAAACTTATCTCCTTCGAAATTCATTACGTCTGACTTTAAGGTTTTTCTTTTTGATCCCCCCCCCCCCATAATAATCTCACTCGTCTGAGCAAGGGATCGTGCGTGTTCCTCTTGAAAGGTTCATGGTCGATACGCCTGGATGCCCTCTGGGGTGTGTATTTTTTTTAATTTTTTTAATTTTTTTTTGTTTGTCTACTCAACCTGCGTTTTTGATCTCGTGTGCAGGTTCTGTTTCTGTGTTTTACGGATGCCATTAGGACTACCACCACCGCAGAGACACACAAGTGATCCTTAGCGACTAGGAGAACAGCCATCGGATAGAGCAGGGATCCCTTTGAACCAAAATGTGCCAGTTCCATTATGTCCTTTTCTACGCTAATCTAATGAGCAGCCTCATTAGATTAGCGCAAATGCATACAGAGACTGTAGCTCAACAGCAGAATGCAACATACCAAAAAAAGCGGGAGGGATGAAAGCCAAACGGTGCAATTAAAAATTTCGAGACTTAAGAAAAAAAGTCAGTTCAGTTCTATTTTTTATTTAAAGAAGTTTATTTTAATTTTATTTTGTTTTTTTTAAAACCACCGCACATTCGATTCTGTACACAGGAATTAGAGATGCAATGCCATGGTGTGAGATGAAACCACACCACAGACATGAACTGAAGAGTGCCTTACAGGAAGTTCAAACAGACTCTGGAAATGGAAATGTCTGGAGGGAAAAAGATAATATGGAGTCGACGTTTTTTTAACTCTCGGAGAATTGTGACTCTTTGGAGCTGATTCATTTGTATTTTTTATTTTTTATCCATGTTTTCAATAATTCTCCCATTACCTTCTGGCCTTAAAACACTGTGTTACTATGGATACGGGCATTTCCTGTCCGCCAAGGATAGACTACTATCTGTTGTGTTTGTAAATAGCTGAGAGAGAGAGAGAGAGAGAGAGAGAGAGAGAGAGAGCGAGAGAGAGAGAGAGAGAGAGAGAGAGAGAGAGAGAGAGAGAGAGTTCTGCAGATGTTTGTGTCTTCAACGGTTTAAGTCCTGTCTATATTAAATGAAATATATATGAGAATATATATAGACGTATAATATCCAATTGAGATTCAATATTAAGGCCACGATAAATGTATTTATTTTTTTTAATTTTTTTTTCTAAATTCTGTCTCGAAAAAATAAGGCACATCTCTTTTTCTTTTTTTTCCGTTTTGTGTTTTTGTTTTCCTTCTTTTTAGCTACATCACGAGGGAATATTACAAATAATGTCGTAAATCAGGAAGACCAGCATTTTTTTCCCCCCCATGTGTAAAGTTTGCCTGTATCGTCGGTGGAGCTCTGCGTGGGACAGAATGCAGCTTCGTTGCCGCTGTCGGATTAATTGTTTATAGATATCGCCCACGGTGGGTCTTATGTAACATAATGCATTTGGTTTCTCCCTTTTCAGCGGACATACTTCTGTTTTCATTTTTTTTCCAAAATGTCCATTAACAATAATGACGTTGTACACTGTTAACAATCAGCATCATTCCTTTTTTGTCCTCTTCTCACGTTCCCTGTATTTTCCATCTTCCTCCCACGCTCCTCTCCTGCCCCCGGTGGGGTCTGTGCTTTCTAATTTGTCTCCTGGTTTGTTAAGGAACTCTCAGGCAACAAGTGTGATTGGCGCAGAAACCGCTGTCAGTGCTAAAGCCTTATTGATCGCAACTGCTGACCGGGCTAAATTTGGTGTATATATGTCGTTTTTTATTTTATTTTATTTTATTTTTTTACTTTTGGAATTGAGGAGAGTGAGGACGGTCAGACACGGTGACCTCCATCCGACTCCGGCATCACGAGAACAGGAGTGGGGGGGAGGCTGCTTTTTACAACACCGGTGTTGCCCCAATGACAATCTGAATGTACACGAACTGGAAAAATACACACAAAAAAAAATAAAAAAGACAATCTATTACACTGGGTTGCATTGAAATCAGCATTAAATCCTCAATTATGTTAGCATCATCCATGGGTGGGAGCTGCTTTTGTTGTTTTTTTTTGCTCTACAAAGGCTTTCTTTGTAAATAGTTTAGTGTCTATACTATACCGCCCTCCGAAGCACTGCTGTGTGTAAGGGACAGAGGTATGTCCGCTCTTTAATTTCTGCCGATGGTTTTTATTATTATTTTTGCATTGTCTTTTGTTGTAGAAGGCATCCGCTATGCTGAGATAGATTTAGATTTTTGAGGAAAGAGATTGTTATAATTAAAACAAATTTTTCCTTTAAACGACGTGCATTACCTCGTGTTTTACTTGCTTCAAAAGTTGGAAAAAACAAAACAAAACGAGGAGCCGCAGAGCGACCGACGTGGCTGGAATGAAGGAGGTAAATGTTTTGCAACAGCGCAACATGTTTCCAATCAAACGGCGACCTTCTCATTTGTTCTTTTTGGGCAAGTGAGGTTCCGTGATAATCTGTCGTTGTTCACATGGGAGCACAGGCCTCCAGACTCACCAGCAGAAACGATCCGCTTGGTTCGCCGTCGCCATAAAACAATGGAAATACCCGGCGATTTCCAAAGGGCCATTGATACAATTTGCCTTCACGGTTCGGATAAAACAATGGAGAGTTCTCTTGCTCTTTCTTTTGCGTTATGTCGCCTGTTCTGAGGACAGAATCCTGCGTAGTGTGTAGTCTGAAGAGTAGGGGAGTGAAACACAGCCATTAGGAAGCCAGAGACTGATTGGACTCCACTAAGAACCCCACCCGCTCCCTCCCAATCTTCCTCTCGTGGCGGTGGGTGGTGAATACATTAGCATGTCACATGCCCAGAGCTGGGGAAAACTGTGCTGGTTACCATGGCCTGCTGAGTGAAGGAGGATAGTGTGTGTGTGTGTGTGTGTGTTGAGGGTGGGGGTGGTGAGTACGTTCTGTTGAGAGGGCTGTCGAGCAGCTGGGCTCATCTGTTGTGTCCATGCAGCCCTTTTCTCTACGCGCGCACACACACACACACACACACACACACACACACACACACACACACACACACACACACACACACACAGCTGTGTGCCACACAATTTAGACTCCTATAGGGTGAACACACACGCACACATGCAAGCACACACACACACACACACACACACGTAACGCTCTCCGCTTTGCAGCGACTTCCCAACCCTTTGCAGGTTTCAATGCACTTCCTGACAGTCTCTGGAGGCACAACACAGAATAGATCGAATAGAGAATATACAAAATAAAAATAAAAAATACATGGAACAACAAATAACCTTCAAATAGGTTTTATTTTTTTCCCCCCCTGCACCGTGGCTGAAAGGAAGCCGCACGGCAAGAGAAGATTGCAACAGATAGATTGTGTGGAGAATGAAAGTCTTTGCAGAGCCACAAAGTCTGCTATTCTCTGGTAAGTGAGTCAAAGACCCTGATCTGCAAGTGGAGTGTGGCCCTGGGAGAGCTCTGTGTTTTTTGCGCCGCCTGCAGCCTGCAACACAGCTCGAGTGTTTATGGCCGCGCCCATCCTGCTTCTCGCGGCAGGAGCCGTTGAAGGATGACGGCTGACAATACTGTGCCTGCAGCCTGTTGCAGGGACAGTACAGGGAGAGATTATTTAACCATCAGGCCACCAAACGTGCGTGGAACAAAGTCGTGGACGCCTTAAGGCCACTGCAGCCTCAGAGTGTTGTGTATTGCCTAGCAACCTTGAGTGCGATAATGAAAACGGGATTCTCAAAGAGGAACTTTTATGGAAAAAATATATTTGTGTTTATTGGAATCACTTAGTATGCCAACACTAAAACTTTGAGGTTGTACAATGATTGCATCCTGGGAACGGAACGCAAGTGCAGTGCACCCATCCCTCCACTAGATGGCACTGCTGATACGTGTTTTAAAGCGCAGACTTCAGTTCTGACTTATCCATCTGCAGAGTAATATAATATATGCAATATAATAACCACACATCGGGTTTACAGAATACAAACTCAAAGAAATTAAACGGATGGATAAGTTATACTTTAAATGAAAATAAACAGCCGGAGGTAAGACGTTTCACCTCCCCTATTTGACGCCTACTATTCACTGGCGCATTTGTGAACCATGCATACCTGCTCCATGGACAAAACCTCTGAATAATACAACAAGTCGTGTTTGATTCGCTCATATTCTTCTTATAGCAACAATAATCAAGTGCTGGAGGTATTTTGCATATGAGAGGCAGATAAGAAATAATATGAAATCAGTTTATTTCAATCTTAGATTAAAGTTTATTTGACGTACTACTGCCTTTTCTTCATATAGAATCAGTCAGACCCACTGTTTGGAATTGGGAACTTTGACCTTTTGGTTCGACGTGGGCGGGCACGGCGAAAAACCCGTCCCTTGACTTTGCGAATCTCCAGAACTCCCATTTAATTGTGAGAGAAAGCACATTAGGATTGCCCATAAGTAGTTTGACTTTCATGGTTTTTACCACACTTGTCCCAACAGGCATGAAAAGCTCTGCGAGAACCAGCTGTGATATCTCTTTCAGCCTCGCCATCGAAGGCTGAGTTATATCGCATTTTAAACTCATACTCAAATGTTCCCATGGCAATTTACTCCCATCAATACCCAGAAGGCCCTTGTGTCCTGTGAGACCTTGCCAGATCCACGGCAAACAACAAACAACATCTTTCATAAACCAGCGCCTTACGCCGTCTCTCAACCTCTCATTCACCAGCGCTGCGCAACGGTCGGAAACAAAAGCCCCTTTACCACGTGGAACCCATAACATTGCCGGATAAAAAAATATCCGCCAATGTCACTCACACATTGCGCCTCCTTTATGGAAAGGTTCCTTTTGGAGTCGTAAGGCAGCTGCAGCGTGAGGCCGAGCAGCTCTCCTCCCGTCGCTGTAAGGTCATGCCGCCGGCGACGGTGCTTCTGTGCACCTAGCGTTTGTGTGTTGGCTCAAAATGGACTGGCTGTTGTGGGTGTGCCAAACATTTCAAACCTCTCTCCTTTTCCATATTTGATATACATTATATAGATCAGGGGTGGAGAACCTATTGCTCGCGAGCCAATTATGGCTCTTTCCATGACGGTATATGGCTCGCAGACAATTTTGAGCCCAGATTTTTCATCACAATTAACAAGTGATAAATAATTATTCGGTGTCATTTTAAAGTAAAACAGGTAAGAGAAATTACAATTTTGAAAATAAAATTCAAAATATAAATGTGGGCGGACAAAGGGGCGTAGTCAAGCTTCTTCCGTTGTAACAACTGACGTATCGTCGGTCTCCTCCGGTGGTTCTTGAAAATATACGGTTTCATCGTCACATTAAGTTTGAAATCCGCTTTTTTGAAATGTCCGGAGTAATATCAGATTCAGCGTCCCCGTCGTTCTCAGCGTCGCCATCGGAGAACTGACTATCATCGCGGAAAATGAAGTCCAGTACGCGCCGCTTACACTGACTTGGATCTATCGCACTAGTCAGATTTAGGTCCGAAATATGATTTAGATCTTCCTCCACCCGCTTCTCGTAATCCATAACAACACAGGGAAATGAAAGTTTTCACAGGCAAGTGAAACCGAGGGATCCTCGTCTTGTTTACGGAAGTGACGTCAGTGACGTCAGCATTTCTTCTTGATGTCTGTGTGTGTGTGTGAAAGTAATACAATTTAAAGGCTGAACTCTATCAAAATGGTTTCACATTTTGACCACTCATCACATGGAATATGGAGGAATGATCTTCACCTGGACGCTCGCTTGAAACCAAATGAAATGAAACCATCGATCGTCGTTGTTCACGCTGTTCAGCGTCTCGGTAAGTGACCCCATGTAATCTAATGGGAATATTTAACTACACGGTTTAACATCTTTCTACTATTTATAAATCAAAATCGGTTTTGAAAGAAAAACCACAAAGGAACACAAATCTGGAAAAATCGAATTTTCTGTCAAGAAAGGTTTTTTCCTGGCAATTTTAGAAATGCGTGAGACAGCGGGTTTCGCTGCGGTGGGTCACTGATATCACGCGAGACACGGCAACAGAATGGTTTCATTTTTAGACCAGCGCTTCGCTCCCCGTCTCCCTGCCACAACTCTTAAAGACACATCTAGGGTCTGAATTGTATTTTTTAGAAGAAAAATAATAAAATTTAAGAACATAAAGACCTGTCTCCATAGAGACTGGACGTGTTTCGGGTTTTTTGTCTTTGCAGCCGAGCTCCACGGTTCAGATGGGATGCGTTTTTTTTCCAAAGGTTTATTTTTCTTCCCGAAAACAAATCATTTTTCAAATATTTGTACGAAATAAATATTCGTTAAAACCCACTATTCGTGATTTATTTGGATATGTCTCCACCCCTACTTTACGGAAATCTGACGCTTCCTTTCCCACACACTTCCGTCCACAGCCGTACCGGCATTTTACCGGAAATGTTACAAGGTCGAGAGGGGGGAGATTTACGGAGCCGCTTTCCCGTAACAGCGACACCGCCCTCCTTACCCACATGACGCCAGTATGGAACGTTGCCAGTATATTTACGGCTTTCAGTGCAAGTGGGAAAGGGGCTAAGGAGTGTGAGCTTTAACAAACACTGCACCATTTGAAGTGAGAAGGAAAGAGAATCTGAACATATCAACACATTTATGAACTTTTCAGGACCGCCTCGGTGGTTGGCAGTGCCCTTGTCAGTTTATTTGAACTATGTTTGCAAATTTGTTCACTAATGCCACTATTTTTACTTGACATATTGCTTTAGGCCATTGACATTATTGATTTAAAAATACAACATGGCTGCTCTGTGAACTCCACAGTTTATCGGCTTATCCATATAACATTAACACACTATAATGTTTTGCCCTTATTTTCCTCCTAAACCGCTTCCGTGTCAGTTGCCATTTCAGTCACTGACTATTGCAATGACATGGAATCCTAACATAATGGCAAGAACTGGAAGGTGGATTTTGTCGATGGCACTCTCAAGAGGGTCGGTGGTAGTTTGGCTCTTACAAAATCACATCCCAGCGACTTAGAAAGGGAACTTTTTAGAGATATCACTCTTGTTGTCAAGAGTTGTCAGAGTGCCGGTTGTTGGAGAATATATCCCTGGAATACAGGTGCATTAACACTGAGACAATGGACAAACCTTACAATAACAAACCATTATGTTTGTTTGTAAGCTACATTTGCTAAAATGCAGTTTTTAAATAAAACCCTGAAATGTTTTTTTATTTTCTATCATTTGGCCAAGCCCAGCTTAATAGTCCATTTCCGTTTTTTGGTCAGGTCATTTAGTCATTAGCCATTTAGTAAGCGTCACTTTCCTCCTCTCCACTAACAAATGCAATGGGTCTGTTTGCTTTCACAGGTACAAAGTTCAGAATATTAGACAAAACTAAAATATTATGACCCCAATACACTCACATAATGTCTTACTCACATAAGTAAACATGACACAACCCAATGCCGTGGACTAAAAAACTCACGAGGAAACTGAGCAGCATCTCCAGCCTTCCACCTGCTGCCCGGATGCTCTGTCTGCAGGCTTCTTTAAAAGTGCTTTTTGAGTGCTTTTCCGCTGATTTATTGCAAATAGTGAACAGGTCTCTCCCATCCACCGCATTTCCACAGGCTTTGGGCAGTTATTAAGGAGAATTTTAACCTTGCCTCGACTCTTCTGTAATTTACAATTACAATCAAATCTAGTCTTGATAAGCAAAAAAAAATGCAAAAAGCAAAGACTTGTCTTGCAACAAGTTAGCAGCTTTCTAATCTCAAACCACCGAGTTGTGTTGGACAACTTCCAATATAACAGCCACATCACAGCACATCACAGACATCAACACTCAAAATCCTTAATGACTGTCATCCATCTAAACATCGACTGAATCATAGTGTGACTTGACATTAGTGCTATTGACACAATGGACCATACAATTCTACTAGACGGACTGGAAAAATGAATTGGACTCTAGGGCATGATCTCCTATAAGCTCAAGTCTTATTTACAAGACAGGGTTTTATTTTGACAGGTTTATTTTGTCTCCCTTGGAAACTACGATTTTGAGCGGACTAACATCAGTTGAGGGGTTCCACAAGGTTCAATCCTCGGGCCCCATTTAGTCAACCTTTACGAGCCCCCATTAACTCAAATGCTGCAAAATAAGCAAATTGCAAGCCATATCTATGCTGACGACACTGAATCTATCTATCCATCTAACAGAGGATTATGGTCCAATAGATCTATGCCATAGTGCATTGAACTACAATGACGAGAAGAACTGTGAGAATTTCCTCAGACTAAATGGACCTGATCTCCTGATCTCCACTCCTCATCTCCCCATATCAAAGATCAACATTTTAATAGCAGCATTAAGTGTGTAAGAAAACATTCTTATTTTCATCTAAAAATATATAACAAGAATTAGAGGATTCATGATGAAATAAGACCTAGACAAAGGTACCCGTGCCTTTATTTGCTCTATGCCGGTGCAGTGCCCTTTTATTTTTTTTCATGTGCCTCCAAAACAAATGTAGTTCACTCCGAACGCTGCTGCTCTAGTTCTACCAAAGAGCAAGAACACCAGACCATTCTTCCAGTGTGTCATATATTTTATTTTAAGATACTGCTCATCGTCTTTAAATCTGTCAACGCCTTTGAGCCGAAATTCCTCTCTGATTGGCTGTCACGTCATGAACCTTTCAGACCTCTCAGGTCACCTGGGACCGGTCGGCTCGAGTAAAGACTAGACAAGAAGAAGCAGTAATTGGGCGACACTACTAACAAGCTTACCACTTTTAAACCCAGGCTCCGTTTATATTTGCAGCTGCCATTCAGTGAGTCATCAGTCCGTTTTAAAATGACCTTTGCGCTCTTAGCTCTGATTTTATTGACTTTTCATCATTTTTTTAATTTCATCATCTTTCCAACATAGGCCCTTTCATACAAGTGGAAAGCACTTGTAGGGAAGATGTGAAGTGTGCTATATAAATCAATTCGCCTTAAGTCAGGTCTACCGTTCCCAGCCACTAGCACCTTGTACCTCCCCAATATGTGGTTTATCTTTTATTTTTCTATGTAAGGGAATTTTCAGCATTTCTGGAATGGGCTTTAAGCTTTCTTCCTTTTCCCTTCCGTTTTTTTTTTTGTGAGATTTTCTTTCTTTTTCGATTTAGACTTAGGAGACAGGACTCAGCATTCGTTCAGATGACAACAAAATAAACTATGATTACATAAGAGGCTGTTTATTGTTGCCATCATGTTCCATTTATTTGATTCGTTTATTTTCTTTACAGGAAAGAGAGAACATGCGTTGCACACTCGAGCTCCATACCCATTTCGCTTTCATCTCGCTGAGGTTTCGGCCCTACAGCCGTCTTCAACACGAGGCAATTACAGCCTAAAAGACAATTACAGCAGCAACACAGTAGCAACATGGTACTGGCACATGGTGATAGCGATTACACAATCATGTTAAACCCCCGGGTGAGGTCGACAATGTGGAGGACTGGAGCCGAACCCATCACTTTTAACGAACAGTGACAGGAAATATATCCCATGTATCCCTCATACCAGCACACAGCACATCCTGGGTTTTTGGAAAAATAGCCTGAGAGTCACAATAAAGTCAATCGCACCAGAAATCAAAACTACTTTCACACTTTACATTGGACTCCCAAGGAATCCCTGGAATTTGCTGCTGGGCTGAAAGACGCATGTAAGAACATTGGGTTTGAAATTCAATATATCCAAGGGAGAAAGCTTTCATTTTTTGATCTACCATTGACTTGTCAGTCTTTTGATGTGCTGTAGGTTTACGTTTTTCATTAAGGATCAGACCCTGAATGTCTCTTTTATTATGTGTTTGATTATGTTAATATGTCATTTAGAACCAATTTTTCTTTGAATTATCTTTGGTAAAAGTTGTTTTTCGATGTCATTCATGTTCCTGTCAAAGTCTTCTTTATGTCTATAAATCTGGCTGAATGGGAGCCTATTATCTTTTATTATAAAAGGTGTTAAATGGGGATCTAAGCCATCCAAGAAAAGTGGTTTGTTTGCAGTTCATAGTAAATCCATAGTGTAATTGTTCTGCACCCTTTTACATAAACATTGACTTAATAAACTTAATGCATACGAAAATATTTATGACACTAATCAGTCTTCCTATGTACAGTTTTCAAAGGTGACCGGAATGAGCAGATTTGGGAAGCTTTGTCGTATTGCCAAACTGGTGTTGATACTTCCACATTCAAATTCTGATGCGGAACGAGTGTTCCCTGTGGCGAGGCTGAACAAAACCCAAAACCTGAAACATCGTGGCTCGACGCCGGCCATCATGTCGGTGAAGATGGCCGGCGTCGAGCCACGATGTTTCAAGTGGGAGCCTACCTCTGTTATCAAGGCATCCAAATCTGCCACAAACACCTACAACATGGAACCGTTTGTAAACCGAAACACACGCACACACACACACACACACACACACACACACACACACACACACACACACACACACACACACACACACACACACACACACACACACTGCTGCTGACCAAGGGGCTGATATGAATAATTCCTTAACCCCATTAATGGGGACCAATTTTCTTTTAGGCTCTGTACTGAGGGTGAATTACACATCCATTCATTTAAATTTTATAAATAAAACAACTTATCAAATTTCCCAATTGTTTTTCATTTCTCCTTGTGAACAAATTACGTGAGCTAAATTATGAAAAACATGGAAAATTGTAGAAAATTGGTAAACATAAATGCCCCCCCCACGAAACACATACCTTTACTCCGAACATTTGGTGAAATTTGGCAGCCCTGATTTAATTTGTTTCATTTGTCCGTTTCTCAAAGATTTTTTTCTGCAATGGCACACTTTTTACAATGAAATAATCCCACAGCACATCACTATCCTGTTGAACACTCACAACGTCACAAACACATAGTGGTGGTAATAGTTAGTGATGCAAGACTCGCTGACGGCTCGTTCATAGCGAACAAATCTTTTTTAATGACTCAGGAGCACGGAGTCACACGCGGCAAAAGGGGGGATGAGGGTTTTACCTGTTGCTCGTTAGACCAATCAATCGATCAATCAGTCAATCAATCAATCAATAAGGTATGCAGCCACTCCGATCCCAATTTCCCAGATCCCACTCAGGTGTGGCTGCTCAAACCCCCCTCATCCCCACACCACATACCCCCGGTGCCAACCTGAGGCCAGGGAGATTATTGGCCAAAGTGAATGTGACTGATTTACACTTTCTCAGTCCACCAAATGAAATAATTTTGACAGAATGAAATGATTCTTGTGAGGATTTCATTCACAACTCAGAGCCGCACCCACTCTTCTGACTGTCGTTCATTGTAATAATATATATTATACATAATATATTTGTTATTTAAATTCAGATTTTATTATAAAATTTTTTTTTTTTTTTTTTACAGCGATCAAGAATCTCATAATAAATAAATATTCCTGTCCCGCGCGTGTTATCCCGTCATTTCTGGTGTCACTTCTCGCGTGTGTGTTTTCGTGACAGAACGTAGTTTGGAGACCCGACAGATTCCCGATCACAAGACAGAGAGTTGTGTAGTGTGTACGGTACAGCGACCTGACAACTTTGAAAGTTGTGTCGTGTGCCCATGGCATAAAGTGGGTTGACCAAGGTCATTCTCCAGTTTCTTCTTTACAGAATTGTGAAAGTGCAGAGTGAAAGCTTTCAAATGATGCGTCATACATTGGAATCTGAAAATATTTGAAGAAGCTATGCTTATTTGAATGTTGGTACACCTAAACTCCTCCAGCAGAGAAAATCCACCTTAAAGATCCTGAAGGTTTTTCACACTTCAGAGGCAGGTAATGTGTGGTAACAATAACTCCACCCCAACCACCCGTCGCCATCTGTCAGCAAACAAACTTGCAGGGCTGACGTGTTTAAATTGCTAAATATAATGAACATAAACTTTGATCGCAAACGTAAATACTATAAAATGTGGAAATGTATATGTAATATGTTTTTAAGCCACTAAACCGTTATACTTTAAGCCTAAGGTATTAAGCCAAAGTGTATATGAATTTTTAAGCCAATACACGGAGTAGGCAATGATCTTGCCCTATCCCAAATTGCAGCACAATTGTGATGTGATTAACAACAGACATAGGATATTCATTCTTTGTCATTTATATGAAAAATAAAAACACCATTATATACGATATGAATAGATGGATAGTTTCTTCTTAACTCAACAAAAATGTCTCTTGAAATAAAAAACAATATCTGGGGGAAAAACAATTTAAATAATTCAATGAATATAAATGAAACATAGAAATTTAAAACTACTGTAATGTCCGTTTTATTTTTGTGTATCGCAAACAATTACACGGTGGGTAATGCATTGTGGGTGAGATGCATTGTGGGTAATGTAGGAGCCCTGTCTGCACATGGCTGGAGGGGGATGGTGGCGACGGAGCGATCGCAGAGGCATTTCATCAACTTTTTGGGACTAAAATTAAACGGAGACAATCCGGACCCGTTGCTGCAAGCGAAATTCCATGTGCGAGGACACAAACACGGAGCAAGTCATCCAGGAACCCCTCACTCCTCGGCGGGTCGCGCCCTCGAGGTCCGCGGTAGGCGGAAAGTTCAGCAGACCAAAGAAAAGAGCGCAATCTGATAAAGTTTTTTATTTTTTTTTTCAGATACGGTCATCTCACTTTTCGACCTGTTCAAAATGTTGAGAAAATGTGAAACCCTCACCTGTCGACCAAGCACAAGCGCTCCACTTGCTGCGCTGTGATGCCTCCTCAACGAGCCTGTTGGGCGTAGCTCGAGAAGTGAAGTCGATATTCGGCTTTTTCATGCAGTAAATCAACGACTTTAGCCTGAGGAACAGGTAAGTACTGATGAGTCTACAATAACATCGTGATGACCGAACGAGGTCGGTGCGTGGATCGGCTCATGTTAAACTCGGTAAATTGGAGCATTACCGGGCACTCGGTCTGATGGGTCCTTTATCGAGGATTTTCTTTCCCGGCTCTGCGGCGCCACACCGGCTTCAAAAACGTCGAGCGCAACTTGCGGATGAAATTTGTCATCTACAAAAAAATTGCATTTCAGAGAAGATTTTCAAAACCTGAGGTTTTGTAAAGTGAAAAAAAAAAAAAAAAGAAAAAAAGTAAAAAAACACAGCCAAACCCTCCCGTTTGACCTCATCATGTAAAAGGAAGATGGAGGACTTCTCTCTCTGGAGGAGGAGGTTGAAGGTGGAGAAGACGTTGCCAGCGTTGCTTGATAGAAGAGCGGGCACGCCTCCCATACTGGGTCAGGGACTGCTTCCAACAGCCTCCTGGAACCTCGGCTGTTTCTCATCTGTGAATAAAAAAAAGCACAGGTTGCGCATACTACACGAGTTTACATTTCAGTCTCTTGTGTGCGTAACATTGACGTATGAGAACCTACTTGATGACTTGAAGTAGCTGGACAGTGCCTCACGCTGCCGCAGATAGCGGGTCAAACACGTCTCCGGGCTCAACCATCGAATGGAAATGTGCTGGAGTATTTCCATATTCTCACTTCCAGCTGGACAGGGACAAAAATTGGCCCTGGCATTTTTCGGGCCTCAAAATTAAACCACGCCCTCGTTTACGGACCCTGTTTCCGCAAGGCAACATTTTTGTTGTTGCCGCCCAAATCACACCGATGCCCACCCGAAGATGACACCTATGCTTACTGACAGGTGCGTTATCCATTGTTTTACTTATACAGTTTCCTCACGGTATGGCGTTTTTTTTTTTTTTTTTTTTGCGAGGCCTCGTTCATCTTTTGATAGATCACTTGAGCTTTGCCGCCGCAGCTATGCCCACTGGTGGTGCGCATATCCAAAAACCTGTGGGCGACTTTTCCGGTGTCAACTGTCATAGACCCGCACAGTGAGTGGGTTTCGTCTTCTCTCGTCCTGCTAATGATAAGGTCTGTCAGATTAAAGCTGCACGTCAGACTGAAATTGTGTGTGTGTGTGTGTGTGTGTGTGTGTGTGTGTGTACGTATATATATATATATATATATATCTTTATATATATATATACACACACATATATTTAAAAAAAAGATTCATCTATGTATATATCTATATATATATATATATATAGATATATACTGAATATATATGTATACATATATCTTTTTTTTTTTGTTTCCCACCCTTTCCAGTAGCTTTCTGTAAGACATGTAAAACATTCCATGAAAGACTAAATGTTTCTTTTGTTTGTTTTATTTATTATTACTTATGCTCCACCGTCTCCTCTGACCTGGCAACTTTTTCGGCAGGGGGCTGACCCTTTCGCCGCCCGGAATGAAAACAGATCTTTCTGCTTCTTCCCTGACATCTTTGAAACAGACACAGTGTTTAATGTATGCGCACCGTTTGATTGCCTGGGCGTGAAAACATCACTGACACATGAAATTGACGATGAGACTTTGAGGATTCGAGAGACGTTTGAATGATAAAAATCTGTTTCCGAATTTTGCTCGTGGTCTAAATAACGTGCCAGAGCGTTCATTACGGTGAAGGAATGAGGTCCCTCATGTCCCTCGTGCACAACGCGAACAGTTAAGGGCACCAAACAAGAGCTAGGGAGGAAATATATACGTAGGAAAAAAGAAAAGGCTATTTTACCAATACTTTACTTTTATTTATTTATACACAAGTTGGAAAAAGGGTGAAAACAAAAGGCATTAGGCGTATTTAGGTACCCTATGAAGGAAGGACCTAATGGTCCGATAAAATAAAGTAATCTGCAACAGTAACAAACAAAGAGAGCAGCGAGGGATCTGCCATTCGTTCTTCCAAGAGGGTGTTCAAGGATTTTTATGTATTTTTTTGGTAGGGCCTGAAATGCGGTGAATAATGGGATGCTCCATTTTTGGGAATATCTATTCTGCATTTCTAGAGGATTTCTTCCTCATTGTGTGTGAGACTATCAAGGGCTTCATGAATAATACTCATAGAAGCCCTGGAAAGTCATTGTGGTAAGAAGGACGCTTTTACACGCTAAGCTTGGCCAATGTGGTTATGTTTTCTTTTCTTTTCTTTTCTTTTCTTTTCTTTTTTTTTATAACCTATGCTCGGCATACAACACGGAGTATTTGTATGCCATTGCATCTAGGACAGAGTTAGTCTGCAAGTAGAGTTCAAGTTCTCAACCTGCAACGCAACTCTTTATAGATTCTTTAATCATCAAGAACTGCTGCAATAACTCTGTCCTGTGGACGACTTGTAGAATGAGAAGAGCACAGCTTGTTATACAGAGCCGCCACCAATCCCCCTCTTTGGAGAACTATCTTACCATGTTTTAGTCTTTAAAAAACGAATAACAACTCCAAGAGGGGGAGAGTCACCACGGGTGAGACAAATAAACATAGAACCAAACAACAGCATGAACATGGAAAAACATAAACATCAGACGACAACCTGTATCGAAAAAACAATTATGAGTTAATTATGTCCAGGAAAACTGGAACAGCAACTGGTCACGTGGCCTCTCCCTGTCATGGTTATGGCAGTAAATGAGGGAGGAAAGGAGAGGAATGTAAGCAGGAGGGTGCTGGGGTGTGTTCAAATCAGGTGCTGGTGGTGTGTGTGTGCCTGTGATGAAACCGCCTGTATGTACAGTATACAGTGGGGCAAAAAAGTATTTAGTCAGCCACCAATTGTGCAAGTTCTCCCACTTAAAAAGATGAGAGAGGCCTGTTGTTTTCATCATAGGTACACCTCAACTATGAGAGACAAAATGAGAAAAAAAATCCAGAAAATCACAGCAGCCCCACTATGAACTGCAAACAAACCACTTTTCTTGGATGGCTTAGATCCCCATTTAACACCTTTTATAATAAAAGATAATAGGCTCCCATTCAGCCAGATTTATAGACATAAAGAAGACTTTGACAGGAACATGAATGACATCGAAAAACAACTTTTACCTAAGATAATTCAAAGAAAAATTGGTTCTAAATGACATATTAACATAATCAAACACATAATAAAAGAGACATTCAGGGTCTGATCCTTAATGAAAAACGTAAACCTACAGCACATCAAAAGACTGACAAGTCAATGGTAGATCAAAAAATGAAAGCTTTCTCCCTTGGATATATTGATTTCCTGGATTCTTTCCCCCCATTCTGTCTCTCATAGTCGAAGTGTACCTATGATGAAAATTACAGGCCTCTCTCATCTTTTTAAGTGGGAGAACTTGCACAATTGGTGGCTGACTAAATACTTTTTTGCCCCACTGTATGTGTGTGTGTGTGTGTGTGTGTGTGTGTGTGTGTGTGTGTGTGTGTGTGTGTGTGTGTGATGTGTGTGCGTGTGAAGTGTCCACTGGTGAGTGTACGGGACTTGTCCAAATTGGTCCGAACCCGCAGCAACGAATGACCCGTGCACCGACAGAACAGGCACCCAGGCAGTCTGGTGTGACGACAGGAGTCCGCCCCCCCGCCGAAGGAGACCACATAAGGAGCCCGCACCGAGCACACCCGGCCAGGATCACGTCCCCGCCCGGGTGACAGGATCAGACGGAACGTCTAACTAGCCCCAGTCCTATGGGCCACCACCCACCGCCCCTCACACCCCCGGTGAGACCCAAGGGACCCCCACATGCCTCAAAACACTGTGACAATGCCACGACTTAGGAAGACCCAGGTATTAGTTGAGTACCCCACATTTCATTAAATGAGTCAACCTTGCTTTTGGATATTGCCAATAGTTTTTAAATTGAGGTGTATTCTATTAATAAATGTAACCATTGGGATGTGGTGAGATTGTCTCTGTTTTTCCAATTGCGTAATATAATTTTCTTGGCAATTGTTAAGCCAATCAAAATGGGTTGGTGGTGTTTAAGTGGTGGGTCAACTGAGGAGAGGTCAGCGAGGAGACATACAGACGGGGAGACTGGAATGCTGTGAATGTTTTGGAATAGGTAAGCAGAGCCAGATGACATGAAAGTAGTCATCTCCGCTATTAAGGGAACAGTGAGAACAAACAGAGTTAATTATGTCCAGGAAAACTGGAACAGCAATTGGGCACGTGGCCTCTCCCTGTCATGGTTATGGCAGTAAATGAGGGAGGAAAGGAGAGGAATGTAAGCAGGAGGGTGCTGGGGTGTGTTCAAATCAGGTGCTGGTGGTGTGTGTGTGCCTGTGAGGAAATCGCCTGTATGTACAGTATATGTGTATGTGTGTGTGTGTGTGTGTGTGTGCGTGCATTTGCATGTGGTGTGTGCGCGTGTGAAGTGTCCACCGGTGAATGTAGGGTGCTTGTCCAAATTGGTTGTGGTGTATGAGGTCGGTATTACATATATCGTAGCGCCTCCAAGCAGTTGGAAAGGCCCGACGCCACCCCCGAGGCTTGCGGCCGTATAGACACCCCACAAGTGCAGGAAAGCCCCGAGCACTCCGCCCCGCAGCCACAGAAGACCCCCCGGCCCCCAGAGAAGCTGGAAGCCCGCGGAGCAACACCCACAACCGGCCCCGAGGAGCATAACCCAGTCCCAGGGAGCGCGAAGAGACCCCCACACCCCTGAGGCGCACACATACAAACCCACCCCCACGTGCAGGCACAAGATGCAGCCGCAGGCGCAGAACACGGGCCGCTGGCGCCAGGCACGGACCGACAAACTGACAACCCGTCCAAACCGTCCCCCCACGGCTGCCAGCGCCCGGCGCTGGGGCGAGGCCCTCCCCGCCGCAACCGGCTAGACGCCCCAGCTGCCACAACGGACCACAGAACAAAGGGGGGCAGACGGCCCCCCCACCCACAGCCCGGCCACCCAGCGACGAATGACCCGTGCACTGACAGCGCTCGAGAACAGGCACCCAGGCAGTCGGGTGTGACGACAGGAGTCCGCCCTCCACCGAAGGAGACCACATAAGGAGCCCGCACCGAGAACACCCCGCCCGGGTGTCAGGACCAGACGGAACGTTTAACTGGCCCCAGCCCAATGGGCCACCCACCCGGCGCCCCTAACACCCTGCTGTGGCCTGGGACCCCCCCATGGCCACAGCACCAAGTGCCACGGCCCCACAGCTGCCGGCGGCTGGCAACCGCAGAGCCCCGGTGAGACCCAAGGGACCCCCACATGCCCCAAAACACTGCGACATTGCCACGACTTAGGAAGACTCAAGTGTTAGTTAATGGAGTTATGTCAGTGATAAAAGTAGCCCATATTTCATTAAATAAATCAACATTGTTTTTGGATATTGCCAATAGTTTTTAAATTGAGATGTATTTTATTAAAAAATGTAACCATTGGGATGTGATGAGATAATCTTTGTTTTTCCAATTGCGTAATATATAATTTTCTTGGCAATGGTTAAGGCAATCAAAATGGGTTGGTGGTGTTTAAGTGGTGGGTCAACTGAGGAGAGGTCAGCGAGGAGACATACAGACGGGGAGACTGGAATGCTGTGACCCAGAAGAGATGATAGCTTCTTGGTGATGTTGGTCCGGAATGTTTTGGAATAGGTAAGCAGAGCCAGATGACATGAAAGTAGTCATCTCTGCTATTAAGGGAACAGTGAGAACAAACATCTGTATCCACAAAACCCATTTTGAACATTTTGATATGAGCTCTGCACAATCTTATGTCGGATGAGTTGCATTTTGGAATTGAGGATCATAGAAAAGGTGTTATTATAAATAAGCTTCCACAGGTTGATCAGTAGAAACAGCAAGGTCTATAAAGGTAAAGTGTCATCTGTTTTTAATAAAAGTTTGTATATTCTGGAAATATTTTTTTAAAATGACCTATATGAGTAAGATGTTCAATCATCGGAGGTGGTTGTAGGATGTTGTTCGTCTATTTGATTTTAACCTTTGGAGAAAGGCAGTTGAAGGAACTGCAGGAAACTGAGGCCACCATTATTATACCTTTGGGGTAAGGTTGGCAAGGATGTAAGCAAATTGTTTTCAAAAATAAGTTCCAGATGAGTAATTCCTTGGGTTTTCCAAGACTGGAAGATTATTGGTCTGTTTTTTTAACCAGAAAATCCACGTTGTGCCAGATTGGGCTGAATTTGTTTGGGGATAGAGTGTGACCACTGATGTTGAGGAATCTCCACCAGGCTGACAAAGTCGTTGCGATGAATGGCTTTTTAAAGCAATTATGTTTCCTCATTGATTCTGTAAGGACGGGGAGATCAGATATTGATAAATCCTGACACTCTGTTTGTTCAATGTCTCACCATCCATGGCCCGTTTGTAACTCTGGTTGTGACCATTTAATTATAAATTGAAGATAGTAGTATCTGAACCTTGGGGCTGCCGGGACTCCGCAGTCTTTGTTTTTCTGTAGTGTTGGTATTTTAATTCTCGGTTTCTTGTGTTTCCAATAGAATTTCTTGATTAATCCGTCCAGAGCAGCGATTCCCAACCTATGGACCTATGGGGAGGGTATTGCAAGTGGGCCGCCAAATCATGGGCCGCTGGAATTTCTCGATAATAAGATCAAGGAGCATCAGGGCGAGAAGAAACGTCGTGTGCGTCCTCCGACGGCCACAGCGACGAGGTGGAGGTGGAGGACGCTCCTGGGGATCTCTCCCCCTGCGACGGCGCATTGAAACCGGCTTCCCCGCAGAAGTACCTGACAAACCCCTGGCTTCATCTCGGGTCCGAGTGTCCCGATCTGACCGACAGAGCTTTCGCGATTTCTGACGCCTTTCCCCGACGACGTGTCTCGCTGAGGCTGGCTTTTCGGCGCTTGTGGCGTTGAAGACGAAATACAGGAATGAACTGAGTGTTGAGCCAGCTCTACGCCTGAGACTGTCGTCCCTGAAGCCAGACATCAATCTGAGTTCGTATCAATGTGCTTTCTGTTGTTGACGTCGGTTTTACGTCGCGAACGTTACGCGAAAGTTCCATAGATATAAAGGTTATTTTTTACCCACCGCTTTTTTTGTTTTACCGCTACTGCACTGTATGTATGAGAATGCATATGATTGTTAAAATATACGTCCTCTGAGTAGGCACGCTTTGGCTCACGTGTTACTTCCGGTCGGATGTGGGCCGCCAACACTTTTTTCAAATGGGCCGTCAGTCCGAACAGGTTGGGAACCGCTGGTCCAGAGTTTTAAACCAATTTACCATTAGTTGGACTGGGGTCATTGAAAATATATAGTTTATTTTTGGTAGTATATTCATTTTCACTGCCTTTTGCTAAGTGCCTTTGCCTCCCCCAACAACCACCCTAACTCAAAGACAAAGAAACAAAGGGTTAATAAAACAGAAAACTGTCTGCCTGACCATACAGTGTTAAATGTGTGTACTTTGTGTAAAACTACCTAAGGTTGAAAGCAAATAAACAAATTCCAAATCAAACAAACCGTGCTGTTATTTGTTCGGATGTGGTTGGCTGAGTGAACCTCCGTGGGTAGCAAACTAACGAAGTGGGGGAGCGTGAATTGGGATAATATTACCATGTGTGGCTGCGGCATCACAGTCTAAAACGACTGCAATTAGAAGAAACCCACTTTGCCTCTAAAATGTGCATTATCACCTCTGTTGGAGAATGTAGAACGAGATGTTTAAGAGCATTGATTTTGTGGTGGATCTATTCTGTTTGAAAAATGATGTTTTTTCTTGTGCTCTGGAACGGATCCAAGCGCTCCTTTCCCGCAACGTCTGTGGCCTTTGTTGGATTTTCACCCCTCCACTGTTAGATTGAGAGACATGAATTATCCAGCGGCCGCACATTTTGTTGAATATATAACATTTCCTTGCCAAGGTACATTGGGATTGAGGAGGTATTGCTTCCCGCGAGGAGGGAACCTGTATATATTTCCTCCTCTCCAGGAGCAGAGGCTATTGGAAGAAATCTATCCTGAAAATGAATTTATAATTTGTTTTCCTGATATATCTTCTGCAAAGTTTTATAATGGGTCTCGGGCTTGGCTGAAGGGAACTGGATCGTCCGCTTCACCCTGAGGAGCGGGAACGCCATCATGTCGCCCGTATCGACTGTAATTACTTGTGTTTCACGCTCATCTTTGGGGGCCAAAACCTTATTTAAATCTGAATATGGAGCTTACTATAGAGTATTTTTCATTTTATTTCTTTACTTCACCCCCCCTCTCCCAATTTGACGGCAAGGGAATGTTGTAGAACTTCAGAATTCCTTTGACAAGGCCGTTTGGGAACCGTGTGTTAAATTGGTTGCATTTGCCAGAGCGCCTTTTCTAGACCAGGGCGAAACGTTCACCCATTTAACCATTCACACGCACACACATTCATTGCTAATACGGAAACTGAAACATCATGGTCTACCACACTCTTCTCACACTATTTAGCATAGCAGTATGTGATGTCTACTGTAAATGCGTGTGTGTGCGTGTGTCTAAATATATTTAGTCATCAAATGGCAGAGTGAGTGATGTTGCAGAAAGCATATGTATGTATGTATGTATTTTTAGACAGAGCCATATTACAAAACAAACAGTTTATTCCTACAATTAAATTTTAATCAGAATAATGGTAGAAATTCACATAACAAAAAGACAAATTTCTAACTTATTGTTTATTTTTTTTCTCCTAAATATTTCAGTCCGACTAATTCTTTCAAATACATCATTTACACGTGAATTGTTTTGCGTATCACTTAGCATGACAGTTCAGATAAAACATTAAATGAGATGACATCACAATCAACACACTCATCGCAGTTCTATAATAAGATCCATTTAACAGAAGAAGCATATTATGTGCCTTTCATATGCAATTAGGTATGATATATACTTTATTTATATATTTTTGAAAGTCTTTATTTTTGTCCTTACTTAGAGCACAATTTAATGAAAATATTTATATTTTTTGATGCAAACTATGCCAATATAAAAGCACAGAAGAAATAGAAGCGAGATTATTAGACTAGATTTACATCTTAAACAAGACCCATGCATAGAAGACATTATTCAGATTTTCTCTCAATTCGGCTAATTGAGCCCCATTCAAAAATACGTGTACGATCAGCTATAATCATAGCTGCAGGGAATGTTTCCACAAACTTATTGGCGCTCATCTGTATTTTTCATTTTCTCGTCTTTGTTATTTGTCACGGTAGAAATGTACATGTGTTCAGAAGCATGTGGGACGGCTTCCACTTAGAATGATTCATGTTAAAATAAATTACAGTAGGCCCTTCGCCAGACCTTACATGAACGACCAAGCGGTTCAGTAGGCTGCATTTGCGGAGCTAATGAGCTCGTCATTATATCCATATCATCAGACTGGTTCAAAGTGATCAATAATACATAAAGAATCCAATAGAGCTGTTAGACAAACACGTAGTGGAGTATTTTCCTTCATTGGAAAGAAAATCGGCTAATTGTGCCGTCCTCGGGGGCTGCACAGATGGATTTTCTGAGAGCGATTCTTTTTTTGCAATTCCTTTTATTTGCACACAAGCCTTATGTCTGCATGGCTTTACCGTCTGTCTACCTATGCATAGCAACATCAACAGGCACTCACATACAGATTGGGAATATTTGGCATCCGTCATATCTGCTGCAACTGGGACACGCACAAAATCGAAGAACTAGGCTTTGTTTTTGAAGGACATACATAAAAGAATCAGACAAAAAAGTCTTGTGAATGAGGCTCTCTGTGTCTATCTTTTTATTATTTTCTGGATATGACAGATATTGTGTGCAATGGGTCGTTTCGGTATCACAAGTGGTCTGCGCTATCGATTGGGGTGGGGGTGAACAATGAACAAACGAACAATCCTAACAACAGAAAGCGAAGAATAATTCTCAGATCCTTCCGAGCATGCGGGCGATCCACCAGTTGCACGGCATAACGATTTGGCAGACCACGTGGCCCCCTCGGTAGAAGTACGGCCAGGGGTTGAAGCCTCTCAGGGGGGCGTGGTAGCGACGGCAGTAGCGGTAACTTTCGCGGCAGTACTGGCAACAGTAACCGTTCTCATCCAGACGGTTGTCCAGCTCCAGTCCGACGTCTCTCTGCAGAGGACACAAGGTAGGCCGGGGTCAGGATCACAGGGAGGCGGGCAGCGGGTTTGTTTCTGTGTGAGTTGGTGAGCTGACGTCAGTTGTTTTTTCCCGGGTCAGGGAAACTTATGAGGAAAGCGGAACAAAAGTGGAAACACCGCGTTTGAAAAGTGAAGCGCGCCGGCAGAGTTGTGGTGGCCGTGACAAAAATGATCAATATAACGGTGTTTCCAGGTCGCCTTGATTTAAGTTCCAGGAGCATAAAACACGATATAATACCCTTGACCTTTCCATTATGCCAGAGGTATTGGGACTCCCACCCGGACGGCGTTCCATTCCTGATCTCGCCGTCCTCAGCCCTCCTACCAGGGCCATCTTCAAGCAAAGACGTTGCCGTTTATTCGTATAATTACACTGCTTTCATCTTTGACCTCTTACTCCCATGGCTGCCCACACTCTGCACCAATATTGCCGCCCCTCCCCATTAGAGCATTCAAATTAGAGCACCCCGTGTCTTCATGCCTCCCCCTCCCGACCTTGACTTTAAGTGGATGGCACATTCCTAAAGCAATTAGCAGGGTAATGATCGCCTAACAAGGGTTCTTTCATTTGCTCTCACTGGTTTCCTCTGAATTTATAGAGGGGCCAAATGAAACCCAAACGAAAGGTAAATTGGCTGGAATTAATGGCCCTTGGATTCTCCATTGTGTCGGTTGTTCCATGCCCTCTCCAGAATCCAGACTTTGATCAAGAGCAACTCCAAATGGGGTTCGCACAAGTGCCACTTAACTCGCCCCAGTAGTTGAGGCGGCAAGTGCCCTCAGTATGCATTTGACCACATTTCAATCTCCCGTAGTAAATGAATCCTCAGAGACAATCCGGCACAGTCTTGTTAAGCAGCGGTGGTGCAGGAGTCCACGGCCTCCCTAGACCCCGCACTCCCAACCCAGCGGAATAACTCTCAGCAGCAGCTCTCGCTATTAGGCAGGAAGGAAATACTGGAGATAGACAAATAAGTGGGGATTTTTTATTTTTTTTTGCCTGTTTATTTATTTATTTATATTTTATTTATGAGAACAGAACCCATGGGAACAAATGACTATGACTCCTTCCACTCGTCCTTTGCGAGCAGGATGGGAAATAAGTGGGAGCCGCTCCTGCAAAGCAGACGAGTCGGTCCGGGATGAAAATCACTCACGATTAATAATTGATAATTGATTGATTCAGTATTTGGGAGCTGCTAGTGCAACACATTCATGCAACAATTGTTTTTAAAAAGGTAATAATAATCGGGGTGATGGGTAACGCACCCTGCGAGTCATGACTAACAAGAAAAACGACTGTGCGGAGCGGTGATAGATGAAGTGAAATTACACAGCGTCACCCCGGACTCACAGCATGTGTAAAAAAAGAAATAAAAATAAAGAAACGGGGGAACGTAAGGCGTGGTTGATTTATCGCTCTGACAAATCCCGGGGTGGGAAATTAATGATCCATTGTTTCGGTCAAGTTTAGGGTCATCGTCATTCTGTGGGAACAATCAGTTTTTCCGAAGCTGTCAATGGATCAATGATAACCTTGTAATCTAACCGCGTTCCCCACAGCAACAATAATCTTCCAGCTTTGGAAACGAGCAAAATTTTGTATTCAAACACCATTGCACTGATGAAAACAAACAGCCAACAGGTAGCACTGTACCTGAAAGACAATTAATTGAAGCTATTCTTTTAAAACAGGGGGCACATATTAATCATCCTGGGTTGGAGTTTCCGCCTCTGGTGGGATGCTGCACCCTGGGAAATCTGCAGGCGCCGCTGACAAACAAGCGGCATTAATGAAGAGTAAAAGTCATTACTCCCTTGCTTCATCTGATTTCATCATTACACATGCATGCACAAGCCTGCGCGCACACCTTCACACACACACCTTCACACACACGCACACACACACACACACACACACACACACACACACACACACACACACACACACACACACACACACACACACACACACACACACACACTCCCAGCGTCATGCTAATGGCGTGGCGTGCGATGTGAAAGTGTCTGCAGAGTAGAAAACTTTGTCAGTAATTCAATAGGACGTGACAAATCAGGGCACAAGTCCCTTCATTTCCACACCCGCTGGCGTCATTTCACACACTGATTATCGCCCTTCATGGGCTCGGAGCACACGCCTGGTTCTCTTATTAAATCTCATCATATTTATTCTAATATCAGATTAAAAAGGCACAACGGAAAACAAGTCTGTTTCATAACCCGCTGAAAGTGAGACTGTGACTATCTATCTATCCATCCATCCATCCATCCATCCATCCACCCATCTATATATTTATCTCTCTATCCAGAAAGAATGATATATATAGTACCGTAATTACACTAGCACTTCAGTTGTGCAACCAAAAAATGCACGGCGATGGGTAGAAACATAGGTTTTTCTAACTGAACCCGAAGAAAAATGTGGTAATGTCAGAATTGGAACCAAAAATCCCAACCAATATCTTTCTTATTTATTTACCACGTTCATAACAGCGTCCACCGCCATCTACCCCTCTGTATGGTGTGTGCACAATGTACCAGTGTGAATGTACGCATAGGAGCAGTTATGCATTAGCACGTAGCATTTTTGCTCATTGCTCAAGTATACATTTTTTTATTTACATAGAATTCTATGGGAAGATGGTGAAAGGCTCTGAGCGAGGAGCACTTCCAAAAGTTCTGAAGAAAGGCCTATATGACATCACCAGCGAACCACTCACGATAAAGAAAAGTTTGCTCAGGAGCCTTGGCTATTGGTCCGTCGCCACGGATACGTGTGTCCTGAAGATGATGGTGAAGATGATGAAGATGATTATCTTTTTCCCCCCCAATATCGGTTTTCCGGGCGAGGTTTTTTCCGCCGCCTCGGAGTTGTCCAGAAGGCCAATGTCAACCCTTTAACACATTGTGTCGCACAATCACTCACTTAATTCTTCCTTCACATTCATTCAACAGCGCGCATATAGTAAGCACATGTATGTTCCACACACACGGTCCACTCCCAAGTGTGTTTACATGTATAGACAATTGTGTATGTGTGTGTGTGTGTATGTGTGTGTGTCTGTGTGTGTGTGTGTGTGTATGTGAGCCTACTGTGGTGCAAGGTCTCCTCATATTGGAAGCTCATCCTTGCTATTTGGGTCAAGGACGGTGCGACCATTCCTCCAGCACTGTCAGATGATAGTTATTCAGTCTGAGATTTCCAGCGCCCCCTGCGCTACCCACCAGGCTCCGACGTGGCAGCCATACTGTAGCTAAAGGTCATCCCCATATATCTGCCAACCTCTGTCACTGGGGCCCTAATGATTATTCTTCTTTTGAAAAGAAGAAGAAAAAAAAAGCACGCCTAGGGGACGGACTGAATTGAGGAAGGATTCAGACCTGTGGAATAAAAAGCTGTGTGTGCGTGGGTGTGTGTGTGTGTGTGTGTGTGTGTGTTTGTGTGTGTCTGTGTGTGTGTGTGTGGTAGATATAGATAAAGTGAGGATGAGGTAGAGCGAGTTCAAGTAAATGGTAGTGCGTGTTTCCACAGTATGTATGTATTGTGTGTGTGTGTGTGTGTGTGTGTGTGTGTGTGTGTGTGTGTGTATGTGTGTGTTTGTGTGTGTGTGTGCATGTGTCTGAGTGTGTGTGTTCGTCCCTGTGTCTGTGTGCGGGGTGTGGATTTATATGAGCAACGGCTCCTCAAAAGAAAAGGGGGAAATAGAAAAAAAAACACCCTGTCATGGATTACCCATGCACCGCCGGCGTCTCCGCCGCCAGCGGCCAGGTTCACACACGCCGCTCCTGATTGGTCATCAAGGCCTTTGTTATCGCCAGCGCCACAATCACTGCCTGGATGCGGTGGTAGCGGCGGCGGCGGCGGCGGCGGTGGTGGCGGTGGCGGCGGTGGCGGCGGTGGTGGTGGTTAGGACTGCATATTGGGTTGTGCATTTCCTCTCCCCGATAGATGTGGAATATTTTCATTTCTTTCAAAAGGTTAACCGGCATTTTTAATTTTTTCCCCCTCTGGTATTTTTTAATTGCCCGAGCCACATAAGAGGGAGAAGACGATGGGAGACGGGAAAGGGGGGAGCGGGCAAGGGGGGGGGGGGGGGGGCTGCAACCTGGGAGGAAATTGAGGAGTAGAGCGGGAGGTGTTCCCTGGCCTCGCCTGAGGAACTTTAATATCACAACCCGTCTCGTTTCTCACTGGGTCACTCACATTTCCCAAAGACGGAGCTTTTCTCATTAGCTTTGGTGGATACCGAGACAAATGTCTGCCGTTAATGAAGGAGTGTGTGTGTGTGTGTGTGCGTGTGCGTGCGCGTGTTCATCTCAGTGTTTTTCCTTGCATGTGTGCGGCGTGTTTGTGTCACTTCCATGAAATGCATATAATAATAGAAAGCTAGAATAGTTCAAATGAGAGTGCATCAAAATGCGGCACTTAGCCTTTCCATCCTTCTTCACATACTTTGATAATTATGAAAATAATCATGAACGTGAGCTCTCCATTGCGACAAGGAGCGACATTGGGAGTTTCCTCTTTTTTTTTTTCTTCGAACGCCTCGGAAAAAAAAAAAAAAAGAGGGAAAGCGAGAAAACAGCGTGTAATGGAATGGAGGCTGCGGGGGAGAAGACGCCGCGGTTCTCAGGGAGGCTGCAGATATTCTTCTCAATTAACAGCGAGACATTAAGGAAGTCCTCAGTGAAGCAGACTTACTCAAACAGATATACAGAGCAGTTGCCTCGCCCTCTGGTGCAACACGTCCATTTTAACATCAATTAGTGAGCGATTTATATGCGGAAAACAGTGGGGGTGCAGCTGCCTGGGCTGCTGGCGCGGTCCTTCTTGGGCGGCGGCGGCTGAGAGGCACTTACGTAGTCGTTCACGGCGAGGCGGTCCTGGACGTCGCGAGCCGAACGCCGACCTTTCACCTCCGCGTCAGGCACGTCCTCCTCAGCGTCTTCAATATCGTGGAGCTCAGCGTCTGAAGACGAACAGGCGGGACAGCGGTAGTAGTCGTGAAACAGTACTCGTATTGTTTAAGTTAGGGCTAGGGTTAGCAATTAGAGTATTTTTATTTGTATTATATATTAGTATCAGTATATATATACGATAGCATAGTATATTATATATTATTCTTTATATTTTCTTATTTCCTGTGGACTAACTATTCAACAATTAATCCATGTCAGCCTTATAGCCTTAAAAGATGTAAGGCTTTCAAAAATCTGGTAAGTATTTGTAAAATGAATAAATCATTTAAAACACAAGTAGGGGACAAAGTAACAGTAAGAGTGTAAGAGTGGCCTAAAATATTGTTAAAATAAGTGCTGAAAGATAAATGCGTCCTCGAATCACGTGCTTAAAACTTAAATAGAATAAAGCATCAAACATGGTAAAATCAATAAAAACACAATTAAAATATTTATAATAACAACAATATATATGGACTGTTTTCTACTCCTATATCTTGAGGACTGTCTCCAATGCCGCAAAATATGGAGGTACTGGGTTAGGTACAAACAGAATGCATTTATATTTACAAAAAGGGCAAAAGAATAATAAATATCAATCAAATTAATCAAACGAAACGCCTTGCTGACAACACCTGATGTCACCAGGGCGTAACACTGATGGACCCCTAAATATAATAGAACGACATATCAAAGACACATGTCCCGCACTAAAATTTGTCTTATAACACCAGGTCTTGAAGAATGGCCTTTAATTCTAAATTTGAAAATTTTTCTCCATCCATTTTTGGTCGCTTTCTTCTTATTTTATCCTATTAATTGCTTGTTTATTATTTGGGGTTGATATACACTTCAATTACACTTAATCCCCCTTTATTTTTTAACCTTAAATATTCTACCATTTTTTTCTTCAAAGTCCCTCTTCTTACTTGGCTCCATGTCAGTTTGGCAAAAAAAAAACAACAACATTTTCATGACTCATTTGATATGTATGACACTGACGGGTGTGCCCTTGAATCTTTGCGCAAATTCCAACCTATTTGGGTGAGGTTAGGGTTAGGGTTATTTTAAGGTGTCATTTGCCTTTTCATGGTTCATCCAAACAATGATGGTGCTGTTACAACGACCCTCCGCTGAGGAGCAGGTATTAAAAGAGGAAGTCACCTGACCGCCATTGAAAGCCTCCAGAGGGATCGCCTCAGCCCAGGCCAGGATGCGCTCATGAAACGGACACCGCCGCTGCGGAGGGTGGCCACGTGGGCGATGGAGGATGTTTTCCCATTTATAGGACCAGTTGTATAGCCTTACCTCCCAGAGGAGAGGGGTAGATCCAGTGGATGGGCAGCTCCTGGCAGATCTCCAGAATCCGGGAGTCGAGGAGGAAGGCTCGGCTTGCGATGGGTTCCTCGGCGGGCACCCACACCTGAGAGTCCTCCACCCTCACGCCCACGCCCTCCATCTCGCCCGCCTGAAGGGGAAGCAAGACGGACCACGGATGCCAAAAGAATTATGCTCGGCTTTACACACACGCGCACACACACATAGAAATACACACACATACTGTATATGCACACATCCACAATCTCACTGCGGAGCTCATAAGACACTGTGTGTGGACTCACGCTGAGTCCTGTGACCTGCGTTTGCACCCGTGTCCCTCGAGTCTCTTTCATCCGTAACCTCGTTTTGGGAGGGCGGCAACTCCCCGACTCTTGACCTCCTCCGCCCTGACTCTTCCTCTTCTTCTCCCGCTCGTTTTATTTTTATTTTTATTTTTTCCCACTGCCTCGGGGCCTCTCTGTCTCTTACACATCATTGAAATTCACACAGTTGACAATTTGACTTTTAAATGACTTCAGAAGTGTTCTTTATTATGCCGAGCATGGCTGCAACATCATTAAATATGACAGACACAATAAAGCGCCGCATTCGACTCCGCACCGCCCGGCGCTATCAACGCCTATAATTTGTTGATACTGTAGTATATGAGCTGTAAAGTAAACTACTAATGCTTTATGATAGCGGCTGCGTGTCAGCGTCTAATAGAGATATATGAACGGGCTGTGGTAATGCTCTCCTCTGACAGTCAACATATTTATTTTCTTGGTGGATATGTAAATACATAGGCAAACAAACCCCCCATCCCAATCCCCTTGTTAATTAGCAAAGCAGAACAGGAAAAACTGTTCACTTGACAAATGTTCTTACAAGGTGGCTTTCTCGCAGCCTCAGACTTAATTGCGCATTTGTTAAGCTCAAGGTAGAATCCCGGGGCTAAAGTAGGAGTAAGAATCCCTCGAATGTAAGAATCCCCATTCCCCCGCCGTCACCCTGAGTTATATTAAAAGACCTGCTTTTCTCCCCTACCCTTCCCCGCCTGTTCCGAGGTTACACCGTCGTGTTCCTGCGGAGAAGACGCTCCGTCAGATCAAAGCCCGCGCTTTGTTTCACGTCTGAGCACTGGCCGGATCGCAGCGAGCTAACGACGGCTCCGAGGGGTTTTGAGGTGGTGGGCGGTGGTGCTGGTGGTGGTGGGCGGTGGCGCTACGCTCTTACATTGCAAAGCAAACATTGCACTATGTACATAAACATACACATACAGTAAAATGTACATAGTTTATGTGGTTAATTGTTGGTATATTTCAAATGCTGTATATAGATTATTTATTTCTATTCTCCTACTTATTATTTTTTTTATTCCTATTTTTATTAGGGGTCTTGCCTTCCTCCAAATAAAAAAACAGTGGAGCGTTTCGCATCGCTGGTGCGCCAATCAAGGGTGTGCTCACGGCCACTGGGCCCGGTGCAGCTGCACCGGTTGCACCGGCAGTAGTTACACCACTTATTATTTATTTATTTATTTATTATATTGGCTCCAAGGTGCGTCAGCCCACCGGGAAAATGCTTGGTATGCCGGATTACCAGTCCACCCCTGGTTATAGTTATAACATTTACCTTCTATACTTCTAAAGTATTGCTGAAGAATTTATTTTCGTGGCCACAGAAATTGAAACTAAAGGCGAAAAGCACAAACAACAATGGTTAATTGCATCTCTTTAATCGCCGAGGCGTTGTGAGTCCTTTTGGAAAAGCAAGGGGGGGGGGCTCGCAGTACGACTCTGACTTTGCAGTTTGAGGAACACCTCCAATATGCTGCGGGAGACGGCGCCTGAAAGCAGCGTCTTCGGGTAAAGGTCAGTGTTTGAGCGCGGAGCAGGGATCTTCAGCGGGAATGCCGCCTGACAAGCACAGATACAACATTATTATGTTCCTCTGGCTGCCGTGAAACATCGAAGAGGGGTTTTTTTTTCCCCTATTATTTGCTGCTGACAAATGATACAGACACAAAAAAGGCTCGCCAACACTTGAGAATAGTCACAGTTTGATGTGTGTGTCAGCCACAGGTGTATTTAGCAGATCTTTGTGACCCAATTATATTACATTAGATTCAAGTAATTGTCATTGCAAGTACCGAGGCAACGTTTTGCATTTCACCATCCTAGTAAGTGACGTATCTAGGAGCAGTGGGCTGCCATGAAGCGCGCCCGGGGAGCAGTTAGGGGGTTAAGTGTCTTGCTCAAGGACACATCAGCAAGCTACCAGGAGGAGCCGGGGATGAACCAGCATTTGGATATGTACCCTGTGTTTTTCTTCAAAGCATTTTGGAGTTAATAAGATGAGATCAATATCTTGCTGAAGTAGACTCCATTGAGGAACAATAGCTTTTCTGTTATTTGTGTAACTTGAGCTGTTTTCACCAAACAACAACACTTACATGGAAAAAACATAAACATAGAAACAAACAACAAACATGTACACGGAAAAACAAACATCGGACGACAACATGTATCGAAATAAACAGTTAATTAAGTCCAGCAACACTGGGACAGCAACAGGGCGCGTGGCCTCTTCCTGACATAGTTATGGCAGTAAATGAGGGAGGAAAGGAGAGGGATGTAACCAGGAGGGTGCTGGAGTGCACTCCAAGCAGGTGTTGGTGGTGTGTGTGTGCCTGTGATGAGACCGCCTGTATGTGTGTGTGTGTGTGTGTGTGTGTGTGTGTGTGTGTGTGTGTGTGTGTTAGGTGTCCACCTGTGAGTGTACAGGACTTATCCCAATTGGTTCTGGTGTATAAGGTCGGTATTATGTGGTGGCGCCTCCAAGCAGCGGAAAAGGCCCCGAAGCCCCACCCTGAGCCCCGCAGCCGGACAGACACCCCACGGCCGCAGGAAAGCCCTGAACGTCCTGCCCTGCAGCTGCGGAAGACCCCAGAAGAAGGCTACAACATCAAACTTTGTTACATTGCGCCCCTGTCTCTTGGTCTGCCTGTTTGCAGAATAGCTCAAAAAGTTATGAATAGATTTGCACAAATTTATTTGATTGAATGAAAATGATTGAATGGAATTTTTGAATCAGAAAGTGATGAGTCTTGGCACAGCCACGGCCGCCATGATGATCTGATCTCATCATATGGTGTGTGTGTGTGTGTGTGTGTGTGTGTGTGTGTGTGTGTGTGTGTGTGTGTAACCAGCGGGAGGGTTACGAGTACTTCATGGTGGAAAAAAACGTCAGGGAGCGAGGAGCCCAGTGTGCGCTGGCATACCGGGTGACCTTACACTTGTCATGTGAACGTAACGTTGAACATTTAAATATTTTATATTTACTGTATTATTAGGGCTGTGCGATAGGACGATATATATCGTAAGACGATCGTCTATATATATTATTGGAGCCCGACCTATGCCACATTTTTCGGTCCGATGCGTTCCCGAATTTGTAGAATCCGAGCACACCGAATACCGATGTTTTGACCGATATTTTGTCAAAAAGTGCTGGATTTTTAGATCAATTTGAAGAAAACTTGTATTTTATTAAAGTTTCTATATTGGAGAACATTTAACTTATAACCAAACACGTAAATAAAAATAAACACAAAGAACGTTTTAATAGATCAAAAAAATGTAAAAGATGATAAATGATATTTTTATAAAGAAAAAAAATCTGAGTTCCAGTGAACGCATCACTCCCGAAAGAGCGCCGTGTCTCCAAACCTGAGTGTAAACAAACGTGGATGGATTTATAACGCCAATGCTGAACTTCTGCGCTTATTTTGTTGAGTAACACTAGAGTAAAAGTACTGTAAAACAGATGAGTACAGGATGAATAATCTGTGTTTTTTGTTCATTATATATTTAAAAATGTTTTAGTTCGTTTTTTAGTTTTTTAGTTATAATTTTAGTTAATTTTAGTATGGTTTTAAAATTGGGACACATCGGCTGCCTAACTGCCGATCGCCATGTGGTCAAAAAGGTCAAATGTCAGTCAGGGTTTTGTGCCGTTGCCATCCCTCTGTCGCAAATCAGCAACAGAACGTCTTCAGGCAATATGTGACATCATTTGGAATCACAGAGCTTCACATTATCTGCACTTGTGAGCGAATGTAAACAAACATGGAGGAGGGTGGACCAGTCACGGCGCGCGGAGCTTCACGCGGAAGAGAGAGAAAATGAAAAAAAACAACACCCTCCCTCTCTACACCGTCCAACTTTCCGAACAGCGACTTGTGTTCGATAAGGCAATCGCAAAAATGCACGTTGGCACCATTCATGGATTACTACAACATCTGTCCGTCCGCTACCGAGCCGCGGCAACATATGGTCAGGGGGAGCGAGCCCAAACAAAGCACCCTTTTGTTTTCCGATCACGTTTTGGTTCAAGGTTTTAGCGAATGAAAGTGAACACAAACAAGTCACTCGAATCACCGTGTCTCAAGTCAAGTCAAGTCACCAGTCTCCTACTTCCAAGTCCAAGTCGAGGCTCGAGTCATTTCTTTTCTGTCAAGTCAAGTTGCAAGTCATCTCGACTCGAGTCCAAGTAACAATGACTCGAGTCCACATCTTCGGTTGATACTCCATGTATTTAGACGTATCCCCAATATAAACGTATATATATTTTTTCTTCTTCTCTGTCCTCGTATGCTATGGCGGTAAACGACCATTCTTCACGCTCGGCGAGTGGATGCGTCGCGTGTTGATGACGTCACAAACATGCGGCAGACGCATGACGGAGACGTGATCAACGCGGGACGCGCCCACTGGCCCGCTGTGAATTCTCCGGACAATCACCTGCTCTGTTCACACAGCCGCTTAATCGGACATTACACATGCTTTGCACTAGGGGTAAAGTGAGTGTAATGTCCGGTCCAAACAATTCGGACATTTGCATTCACACATACAGCTCCTTGGGGTAATGTCCGGATAATTTCATTGTTTCAGCGCAGGTGTGACATTACACCATCCATTACTGTATGTCATATATATATTACATATCCATATCCACTTCAAAATGCTGTACGTGGTGGATTTGGGCAAATTCATACACTATTCACACACACAAAGTGTTTTCCTGTTCCTGCCTCGTCTGAGAAGGAGTTTTTGGGGATTGCCAGGCGAGCTTTGGTCATCCATATTAAGCGAGTATTTAATAGAGCGCGTGGCATCCATCGACAATGGGCACTGGGTGTGTGGGGAGCGAGGTGGAGGAGGAGGAGGAGGAGGAGGAGGAGTGATTTTTGTCTCAGACTGGGGGCGGTGGGTTGGGAAACCGGAATAAAGCTCCGGCATTGATCCAAAGACATGTCTGGAGAGAGAGCAAATTGAAAAGGGACGGTGAAAAAAAACAAAAAAACCCAAAAAACAAAAAAACCCTGGCCAAACAATTCATGTCTGTCACCTGGTTTTCTCCCCCCGCCGACGCCGTGCCTCCTTATCAGCTGTGAGCAGTTTCTCCGCCATATTTCCCATTGTTTCCGGCGCGGCTCGCTGGCCCCGCCACACATGCTCCGAGCGCGCTCTGACAAAGCCCACAGCCAGGATAAGCTCGCAGCCATTAGCGCTCGTCTCTAACCCCCGTGTCCTTTATGCGATAACTGCCTAGGGAGGGAGCGAGGCCCAGACGGGGCAGGATTTATCCCCGAGCACGTAGCATCACGCAGGCTTTTAATGTGACGGGGGGCGGCAATGTTTATTTACTGAATGCGTTCCATTCATTCGCCTGTTTTTGCAAATTATTTGCTGGATTAACATTATTATATTAAAAACAGAGAAGAGATTGGTCAAAAAAGGATGAATTATTTTTTGATTGCTTATTATTATCACAGTGCTATTCCAACAAGACATATAAGATGAAATATTCATAACATACATTCGGAAAACAAAGAAATTTCCAAACTCCCCGTGCAATATCTCCCCAGGTCCTTCTGTACCTGCGATTAGGGCTTTTGCGCTTTCATAAAAACAAGTTTGGAGGAATAATTCAATTTGTGTGTGTGCGTCTGTGTGTGTGTGTGTGTGTGTGTTTTGTTGTGTATATGTGTGTGTGTGGCCATTCCTGTTGCTTGGTTGGAAATTAACTTTTGTATTATCATGTTTTTTGATTACACCTGGAATTTGATTTAGACTTTAATTATGATTTCCCCCGTCGGACCATGGGCAGCATCAGTTTTTTTTTCTAATTAAGTAACTGATAAAATGGCTTCTCCAACAAGCCCCGTTATTCCTGGCCTCGGATGATGCATTTGAGAGCGGTGAATTACGCCAATTAGTTTCCACAAAACACAAAAGGAGACAGAAATTGCGGAGCCATATGTTGTTGCCCGGGCAATGACTAACTTTAAACACGGATCAGAAAGAGGAGAGAAGAGACGCTTTTTGCTGCAACAGCCAGTGTTCATAACGTGAACAGCCTACTTGTGTCTTATTCCGTGTTTTAGAAATGAAGCAGCGCCTGTAGAGCATTAGTTATTAGTCACAATTTGAAATGTAAATGAGAGTGTGCACATTGAAGGGGAGGATTTTCCCCTTGAACACACACGCACGCGTGCGCGCACGCACACACACACACACACACACACACACACACAAACACACACAAACACTCACATAGGCTCTGAGTCGCCTGCTGACACTGGGGAAAAAAGAAGCAATATTTTGATTGATGGAATTTGTCTCCCATTCCTCCCGCCGACGCATAACGAAATTTACGAAGAAAACCCTAACCCCTTAAAAAACACCTTTTTGGTTGCTTACCTCCCTCCCTCCCTCCCTCTTCACCCCAGGGGGGGTTGAAGAGGGAGGTATTTAGGTCGAGAAAGTAAGAGAGAGAGAGAGAGAGACTTTGGAGGAGATGATGAAAATGCAAACACCACTTGATGCGAGCCACAAAGGGGGTTCTTTGCAGCGTCCTGGCGGTACCACCGACCCAGTTTGGACTTAGTTTGGTGAGATGGGATGGAGGGATGAGGCGGATGGATGGATGGTGGGACGGGCGGTGGGGCTTGTGTGCGAGCTCCCATTATTCTCTCTCTCTCTCGCGCGGTTCTGATCTGCCCTGCAATATGCATGGAGGCGTACCCCGAGCTGGGCGTCCTCAGCCTGCGCCGCTGTCACCACGGGAACCTTCCTGGTCTGGGTCTTGATGTAGCACCTCTGATGTTTGGAGAACCGGATCCCAGTGATTCCCTTTGAAAACAAAACAAAAAATGAAATAGAGAGGAGAGAAATAAGGGAGAATCTGAAAATTCGTCGATGTATGTATCATTCATTAGGTCTTCTGTGATCTTCTTCCCATAGTTTTATAAGCGCTGGGACGGCTGCTTTAAAATGTTAATGTAAATGTTTTTATTGTTTTTCGTTTTTCAAGATTGATATTCAAAGATACAATACTTTCGAACAGTGTTTGGTTTGCTGTGACTATCGTTCAAATTCCACTTAAGATAAATAACGGAAACTAGCCCTTGTGTTGATAGATCAAAATTGGCAAGGCTGCCCTAACTTACGTAATTAATCAGTTCCAGAAGGATAGCAGCTCTGTGTTCGTCACAATAAGGTCAAGTTTCGCACTGTAAGTGAAAACTATTCGTCGTGATGAAAGGTTCGACTCTTTCAAAAATGAAAAATAAAAATAAAAATCCTTCAAAAGTGTGTTCCTTACGAACGAATCGTTCGCGAGTCTTGCGTCACTATTACTAGGCCACGATAATCACAAGCACAGCTCTACGGGTTTGTGACGTTTCTGGTGCTTCACAGGACAGTGCTGTGCGGTTCAGAGCAAAGCGACGTTGTGAAGCGCCAGGGCTTCCTCCATGGAGGAGGAGTCTGCGGGTCACAGGTCCGCGCCACGCTCCCGATCCCCTCCGCCCGTTGAAGAATGGCCCTCCAGCCTCGAGGGCCGACGACCCTCCGCCACCTAGAACTCGCTGCTCCGCTCAGTCCCTCGAAAAAGAGCGCCGGGGAAAAAGATCTGTTTTAATTCCATTCTACGCTAATCTCACCGCGGTCAATTGAAACGAGCCCTGAAAGACTCACTCGTCTAGATCTGTCGGCTTTTCATTTCATTTTACGCTCGGAGGAGGCGAGAGAGAGAGAAGAGAGAGAGAGCGAGAGAGAGAGAGAGAGAGAGACTGCAGGATCAACACCTGCTCCACCGCTCTATCAGATTAAAACTGTATTATAAGTGGGCCATGAGAAATGTGCCCGATTCCAAATCTACATTCGGTTACAGCGACGCCGCGATTGCCGTGACATCTCCTTCCAAGTCGGTTATCTCGCCGGACGTGCGGTCGCTGTTTTCTGCTTATTTTTCCCGCTTTTCCTTTCTCTCGCTTCACTCTGAAAGACCAAAACATCGGCCGCCATGAGCAGCATTACAAGGGCATCTCTGTCATCATCCGCCTGCTTGTAATTTCATCTGCGGCGCTGAAAGATGGGGTTGTAATGGCTTCCAAACATGAAAAAAACAAAAACCCATAATGTTTACGCCTGGATCTATTGTGATGAGTCGCTGTTTAGTTTGGGTTCTGCCCTCACGGCGAGGGGGGGCGGGGGGAGGACAATCAGGCGCTGAGATGCGATGATTACTGAAGTTGGTCGAGCGGAAAATGAAAAAAGACATATCGTTGGGAACGGAGCGGAACGGCCGCTTGAAGAAGACGCTGTTTAAGATGGCCGCTTGGCCTGTGCGGACGCTCCTCTAATCACTGCCTTTTCCTCATCTGTTTCAGTGACTGTCAGCAGTTGATGTTTCGAGGAAGCACAGCTACCACGCCACACTACGTGAACGAACCGGTTCCTCCTCGGCTCTTATGATTCAGTCAGAATCAGTTTGTTCTGCATTATTAATGCATATTCATATCCAAGGAATTTGTCATTGCGAGGATTGGTGTGTTTCTCTACAGACAATTAGCATTTCAAAAATGCTTAACAGACTGAAAAACAAGATACAAATGTATAAATACAATCAAATGAAATAAAGATAACATTAAAATGAGGTTGGTATATAGGTACTATGTAGGGTATGGATGGAGCGCTTAACTCATGTCATGCCACCGTTGTCGCTCATTTCATGTCTCATGTCAGCGCCGTCAATTCCTCTTAATTGGCAACATATGGCATATTTTATTCAAAGGATAAATCTGAAATCACGTACAATGTCTCGTGGCGTGGTCGAGCGGGCTCCAGGAAGCGAAGAGTAGTCAGCGTGGTAGACTGACGCTCACCGCGTCAGCTGAGCTGACGGCCAATCACAGCAGCTTGGAAGGCTTCTTATATGTCTTGTCTTACAATGAAGAGAGCCACGGCAGGGGACGTGCCGAAGGGCTCTGGAGAAACCTACGTCCGAGCACAACTTTAAGTTCTCCTTCCTGGTCCAGAGTCCAGGGAAATTTTGGCTTTCTCCACTCCGCAGGGGTTGTACCAATTCGTTATGGTTCCGTTTGGGTTTTTCGGGGCCCCAGCCACCTTTCAGAGACGCATGGACCGGGTTCTGCTCCCGCACGCGGCATAGACCCACTTAGATATTCATAGTGACAGCTAGGGGCAGCACATGCAGCATGTGGGGGCAGTACTCGAGTCCCTGAGGCAGGCGGGGCTTACCGCCAACCCTAAGAAGTGTGCGATTGGGCGGAAGGAGGCACGGTATCTGGGGTACCACTTGGGTGGGGCGCTGGTGCAGCCCCAAAGAGATAAGACTGCGGCGATTGCAGCCAGCACGAGACACAAGTCGAAAGAGGAGGTAAAGCTGTTTTTGGGGCTGGCCGGTTACTACCGGGGGTTATCCCAGACTTCTCGGAGTTGACCACCCCTCTAACTGATTTAACTCAAAATAATGCATCAGAACCGGTCCAGTGGACAGAGCAGTGACAGCGAGCGTTTGAGAGGATTAAGATAGCCCTCTGTGGGGTGCCAGTATTGCATACACGTTTACTTTACTCTCCCTTTTTGTCCCCAGACCGACGCGTCATACAGAGGGCTAGGGGCAGTGTTTTCCCAGCAGGTGGAGGGAGTCGATCGCGCGGGTCCTCTACATAAGCATGAACTTTGCGGACCGGGAGACCAAATACAGCACAGTGGAGAAGGAGTGCCTAGACATCAAGTGGTCCATATCCTCCGCTACTACCTCCTGGGGCGCCCTTTCACCCTCTGTTCGGACCACGACTCGCTGCAGTGGCTCCACTGCATGAAGGACACCGATGCGCGGATCACCCGTGGGGTACCTCTTCAGCCCTTTGAGTTTAAGGGGATCCCCAGGCTGGGAGTGCAGATGGTGGCCGACTTTCTTTCCCACCTGGCGGGGGTGGGGGTCGGCTGTCGGCTGGATGGCTCCCCGGCCTAAGTCGGACGGTGGGGGCGTGTGGCAGAGTCGGGGGCGTGGTCGAGCGGGCCCCGGGAGGCGAGGGGAAGTCAGTGTGGTAGACTGGCGCCTCCCCGCCTCGTCGCCAGCTGTGGCCAGCTGAGCTGACTAGCCAATCACAGCAGCTGGGAAGGCTTCTTATATGTCTATCTTGTCCTTGAGTGAAGACAGCCACGGCAGGGAACGTGTTGGAGCGCTCTGGAGAAACCCACGTCCGAGCACATCTTAAAGTTAGGCTTTTATTGACTGTTCGGCACTTGAGCGCCTTTTCTTTGTTGGAACGTCTACCAATAAAACCTGCCGTGCCGGCGCCTCTTCACCACTGCCTGTGTTTCGCCGAGTCCTTGAATGAACCTGGGTAGCGAACCCACTACAGTCTCAAGTCTAATCAACCGTCCCTTTTGTTGAATCTTTTAGTGGAGAGTTTAAAAATCAATTTGCTCTTAGCGGGCACTGAAGGAACTTGCATTCTCAACACATTTTACCATCATTAGTTAGTAATACTGTGAATACTGTGAGTGAATGGATGGCGGATGAGAAATGGTAGGATTAGAAATTAATGACTTACTTCTTGTTCACGTCTGATAAAAGCCGATGTGCTTTTTGTTTGACACAAAAGATAGAAACTACCTCCCAATACCTCCCAACTGTACTTATATTTCTTATATGTTAAACCTATATTACAAGTTGAGGTACATGATAATATATGTATTCAATATGTCAAAAACATGACAATTTATAAATTATATATATATATGTGATGGACCAAGGGACACTGATTCAGGCCCTTGGTCCCCCACAATATTTATAATAAAAACATAATTAAATACATAATATAAATAAATAATATCTAAATATTTTTAAGTATTATTTATTGCAGGGCATTAAAGTACAAGGGAACAGGGGGCAGATTAGTCATGTTAGGTAAGTATTATAGGTTCCGAGTTTCCAAAATCTGGGCTCTGTGATTAAATGGATGTTTGGAGCTGACCGAGGGGCTCTCCCTGACCGTGTCGGACCAGAGGTCACTAAAAATCGCAGATTCTTTCTTTAATAGCTTTCTTTTTGCAGGGAACACTGTTTAAAAAAATCTCTGTGCGCTGGACCCCCAATTATTAAATTATAATTAAATGTTTTGGGTTTTTTCACCCACTATTGTTTGGGGGGGCTGAATGGGGGTATTTTTTAGAATAGATAATGTTAATTTATATACTATATTTGTTGCCTATACACCAATTTCAACAAGAATCTTTATTTTAACATCTACACTGTGTGCATTCTTACCTCAGGTAGATTATATAGGACATGGCCTGGGACCAGAAAACAACTTTTTAAATCACAATGTTAATGTTTTTATACAGTCAAAGGCAGAAATGAAGCATGACTCTGTTAACCTGAGTTTAACTCGACTAGTTACACCTTGAGAATAAATGATGAATAAATAAATTCCAATTTTTTTAAATTCAACATGGAGCAAGGTTGGAGGTTTTGAGACTCGAGCGTTTTATTATTTAAGTTCCTCCTCATGGTCTGCCGCTGTGGAATCCTTATCTCCAGCCCCTGTGTCCCTCCGTTCTGGGATGACACTTCATGGTTTTAGCCTAGAAACATTTTAGCGTGGGGATTTTGCCTGCCGGTCCTGGGTACCCATGCTCCAAATCCCTCCATTTTTCTGTGCCCTCAAACACCCTGGGGCTCCATGATGACTGTTTTAGTGGTGGCTCTAATCTGTGCAATGACGTGAGGCATTCCTTATTTTTTTCAATTAAAAAAAAATATCTATTTCATCCTTGAGGCATCAGCAAACACTTAGAATACCTTGCATTTTTCTTTGAACAATGATAAATAAAGCAATCTTCTCAGAGAAGGTGCTTTATCGAGGCAAAGTGGGGTTTTTGTATTTGTGTATGTGTTGTAAATGAAATTATTAAATTTGTGTGTGTGTGTGTGTGTGTGTGTGTGTGTGTGTGTGTGTGTGTGTGCGTGCAGGGGTATTGTATCTCTCTCTTTCTCCGTGTGGGGTTTCTGTCTGTGAGAGAGAAAACAAAGGCTAGACGGCAGAGAGATATATTGTGGGTGCTATGACACATTGGCAAAGGTTTCAATCGTGAGTTTAGGGTACAGGGGAGAGCAGAAGATATGGCTTTGGCACAAGATAAATCTTGGCAATTTCTTCCTGCAATAGTTCTCAAAGGGCAGGATGTGAATATATATATAGATATACAGTATATATATTATTATTTTTTACACAAAAGCCATCATGACAGGGTTATGTTATCAATTTCTACAGTACACACGCCGTAACTCTTACTTACGTTTTTGAAGTCGTGGACCTCGACCACCTCCTCACTGCCGTTTCCCATTCGGAAGATCTCGATGCGCCGGGCGGGGTCGATCTCCAGCACGCTGTCCGTCTCCAGGCCATCCACCACAGATTTGTACTGGTGGTCATACACCTGCACACACAGATTGTTTTGTAATATATAATATCCTGTATAATAATCGCAACCTTAAATCCTGCTTATAACCCACTTATTACACAATAATAAGGTGATGACAGTTGTATTGCACTTGAATGGTACAGTCTGTAGTACTAGGGTATGACAGTAGGAAATCGAACTAATGGGATGGGATGCAAATTTATCTGGACGGGCCTCTCCCTCCAAATATTGAATCAATCCTTGGCAAAATACATATTGAGTCATATATCAGCTTAACCCATCGTCCTGGCTGAAGCACTGGATTTAAGAAAAAGCCATTTAAGACAGTCTCCACATCTTATTGCATGTCAAGTCTACCCAGTCTCAAAACACGTGGCCATGGCAGTTCTTTAAACAAATCACATATTTGTGAAATGCATATTTGCCATCACAACCACAGCAGGTGATCTACATCATTTTACGATGCCTCTAATGAACACTTAGTCTCATCTAGCTTTTGAACAAAGCCAAACCCTGCCAAAAACCTTGCTTTTTCATGATTCCTCTGGCCTGCCTCGAAATGGAGTTCACACTATTAGAAAACTAGTAATCATCCTCTTTTCCAACTTCAGTGTATCTCTTCCAGAGGAGGTTATAATGGCCAGATTTGATGCCAAAAACAGGGCCTGATATCATGCTCATCCTGCTTCTTGAAGCAAGCTGCTCCTGTGGTTGCAGAACCTGGTACTATTCCCACAGTTTGGAAGACTGCTAATGGAATCCCTCTCCATAAAGGCAATCCCAATGAGTTAAACTGCTACTGTTGAATACGTATACAACTAAGGTCATTTTTGATGAAAACTTCTGTATGTGCAAATGTTGTTTCAGAGTGAACCATGTAATAAAAATGTATAAATGTATACTAGATCACAATTTTTTATTGAGGTGGCTTATCTGCACGTTAGGTTATTTAGTTATACTCTCAGATTCTTAATATCAACAAAGGAGATCCACAGGGCGCTATTTTTGGTCCAGTTATTTTTACAATATATGTCAATATTATAGGGTTAGGGTTAGCGTCAATGTCAATGATTTTCCATCCCAATTGTCAAGGCCACTTGTATGTTCACATACTATTTTACTGTATACACAAGTGCAAATATAGTTTTCGATCTGCCTATCTTAATTTCAATGGCTTTCAAAGTTTAACATGTATCCACCTACAAAAGTCTTAGGATAGGATCGGTCACTTGAACCAAACGTAAATTAATTGGGACGCAAAATAAATCAAGCTTAGCTACTTCTACATGAATTAAAGATATCCCCCCCTCTTACTTAAGTGCCATTTGTTTCAACTTGTATGGCACAAAGCTACTTTTGGTCACACAAATGGTAAAAACTCCATGTTACTCATGGGCTACTACTCAACACTTATTACTAACTTAGTTTTCTTAACTTATTTGAGCATTAGCACATGCTGGATGGTATTAAATGTTTAACCTGCTATATTTATTCTTCTATTGTGTAGCACTGTGATTGATTTTGATGTCAACCTTGTTTGCTTGTTGCAACCATTGTGTAACCTGGTAAACATGGCATTTCTGATAAATCACTTGTTCTCAGTGCGATTTCCTGTGTGAATAAAAGTTTGATTCATCTGCTTATTTATTTGTTTGTTTGTATTTCTGGGACAATTGCTGTTTCACAACCATCCAACTGATGCTTCATATAATGATAGCGCTTTGGACAATCCACCTATGAACCGCCGTGCACATAAACAAAGATTTGTGACAACCCACTGCAAATAGAAATATTTATATTGACAAGCTCCACTATTTAGATAATGAAGTGCGTCATTCGAGTTTTGTCTCAAACAAGCAGAATAAATGTTTTTTTTATATCTTCTTTTAGGCTATGTCTTCTTGAGTGTTTGCTCCGAGCGCTGTTGTTTATCACAACTGCTTGCTCGTGTACTGTTCTCGGATACGCACGGATGGCTATTAAAATTCCCTGTCTAAAAAAATGATTCATGCCCACCAACCAAAAATATGCTATTAATATTTATGTGAGGGTTGTGTTATGATGAGAAATATATTGCTGAGTTCATCTTCATCTGTCTCTGTGGCAAATGAGAGCATCGGCAATGAGAGGAAAGATTAATGAATTCACTCGGATGGGAGTCCATCAGGATTTATACCCCCCATCAAAAACATTTGAAGGTCTTTTTATGTTGTAACACAAAAATTACTTTTCACTTCACACTGCAATTTGTGTATTTAACATGTTGTGTGCCCACTTAGACGCGTTATATTATGACATTTAAATACTCTGAAGTCCATATTGCATTTTTTCTTTTATTGGGGACCAGAGTAACAATGATCAAATGGGATATAACTCTTAATAGAGGACGGCCTCCGGAATGACACTAGAATATAAATCTTCATTAACATAGGTCACAAAAGCCTAGGTTCAATCAGAAGTAGAACTTGAAAATCATAAGGGGATGCCAAATTAAGATGGGCTTGGTATTTAAGTGTCAATTGAGCAGTTACAGGAAAATTGGAAGCCATTAAACAATTCCAAAGTCTGTGCGGTGGATTAAACTTCTAGTTGAGCATTTTATTTTGTATTAACATAAAGGTGGAATGGGGAATAGATTCAGGGGATTTATTGATTTATATAAAACAGTGAATTACATTTTCAGCAGGCGATCACTTCTGATGAAAACCCAGCAGTGAGATTCTCTACACCTCGCCCGGCTGAAATAGATAATAATGTATTACAACAGTTTGAATTCATCTGGTTCAATATCTAGCTGCTGCTGTGTACCATAATTGGGATTCTCAAAATAGAAATGAATTGCCTCTGTAAGTCCTCCATCGATAGCTTTAGATAAATGCACTTCTCTGTGTGTAGTCTGCCGTAAGAGCACGATTTTGGAAAAAACACCATATTTGCATAGTAAACATTGCTTAACTCAGTATAAATAATCCACCTCACAACAATGCTGGATTTATCAACAGGCACCATAAATTGAAGTTTAAAAAAAGCATTTGATGTCGGATGAGAATAAAAGAAACAGATAAGCGAATGAAAAAAGCCAGTGCAAGGAAGGCATCGATTCTACTTACTGTATGTAAAAGGATTTCACAAGGTTATTCTCGTAAATGTTGGCTTTAATCCCAAAGTCTTTGAACACCTCTATAGTTTTCGACCCCTTATTGTTGGATTATGATGGCTATGGAGGGACCACTGGGTTCACGTTTGTGCTTTTGGCTGCTGATGCTCCATGTCCCGCAATTGTAACTCCATTGGGTTGTGGGCTTCCTGCCTGGTGCTTCCCGGGGCCTGAGGGAGGTGGACTGGGAGGGCTTTGACCGTCTTGTGGCCGTGGGTGGCCATGGGTTTCTTCTTTAGAATGACTTGAATTCAGAGGAGGAACAACTTAACCTCTCTCTCAAGCAACTCAGCAGTTGGGAAGCAACGGGGGAGAGTTTAGCAGGTGTAATAGTTTGGTCCATTTTGGGGAAAAAAAGAAACCCTCCAAGAATCAATACAGTAGTGATTGATCTCCTGCTTCTCGTGCCGAAGCGAAAGGGACAATTTTC
>NC_137199.1:25656738-25706738 GCF_960531495.2 Zeus faber
GTTCAGCAACGCAAAACCAAACAAAGGCAAAGCTTAAAAGTCTCTTCAGGACACTCGCACAACAAACAAAAAGAAAGCTGAATGAGAAGAAAGAGCAACTGGCCCCCGCAGCATATCCTGCGCAGCAGCCTCTTGTGAGCCTCCCACATGTGCGTTGGACATTGATTTCTCAAAGAGAAAGCTGTTGAGTCGAGATGCATATTTTCATGAACAGCACCCTTGAGAAACCTATGTGGTCCCAGCACTACACCTACTACTCCAGAGGGAAAAACGCTTTCCCAACAGCTGCTTGTTATCAGAGTCACTGTAAGGTTTATTTCAAGTGCATATGTTTTTTACAGTAGATTACATCAGTACTTTACATCAGTACCCCGATTTGACTCTTTGTGCTACAGACCTCCATTTCTGCCTCTTCACTGGCTTGTCTGTTGGGTTTGTTTCTTATGGTCTTAAATGTGTACAACGGTTTTTATTGCTCTTACTGTGTTTTTCACTGTCTTCAATGTGTTACGTATGTTGCTAAGTTCCTTGACCCTGACTGCAACCAGAATTGTCCCCTGGAGGGCAATAAAGACTTGAACTTGTCTGTGTAAGTTACATTCACGTTTACAAAACCCATTAAAAAGCTACTTTTCTTTGTTTTGATATATCCAGATGCTTCAGAGAAAAAGAGTAGAGTATATATATATTTTTAAAGGTACCATAGAGCTATTATATCATGATTCAATAGTAATAGCTGATACCATTGTGTCAAGTGAAGATGTCTGAAATACTACTCTCTAGAAACCCAAAAACTGACCTCGATTCCCAAGGAATTCTTCAAAGACTTTACTTGTTGAAATGCAGTTTCTTTTACATGATTTTGGATGTTTTCAGGTCTTTTCAGTAATCTTTTTACATAGTTCAGCTTTGTCGTTCATCATAGCGTGCTGCAAAAGCAGCGTAATGACCCACTTATTCTCCTTGTCGCCAGAAACTCTCTGCCACTCGCCACGTTTGACCACCTTGCTGTGATTGACTACCGTCTCCAGATGCTGTTCATTTGCAGGACCGCTGTACACCCGCTTTTCAGCTGCCAAGCATATATGACTAATCACACCAGCCGTTTTAAAAGACTTGAGCTCTCTCTGGCAATAAATCACTTTGATACGTGCTACTGTGCCCACAATAGAGCTGTGTTCAGGAAGCAAGAGAGTCAGACAGATTTGGGAGCCATTCTATCTACTCTGTCGATTCACATTGTGAAACAAACTCAGGTGCATGGAGATACGGTAATGTGTCCAATGCATCAACCATCTGATAAATAGATACACAAATACAAATATACTACTATAATAACGTACAAAATAATAGTCCTTGTCCCTTGCCTCATCATGCCATCTATCTCTCATCCAATCCCTCTTCAATCAAGCTATTTAGGCCAAATAATCTCACCGATCATACTTTTAATATAGTGATATGCTGGATGTGTTGGGTGTGACGCCGCACACAAATGGGGATAATCCCTCACAAATGAATCTGTAATTGCGAACGGTCGATAATTTAATCATCATTTTACGATGAAATAATGATTAGAACAGTTATGATGTCATATTTCAAAACGGCAATTATGCTCACGTTTATATCGCATGCACATCACGTCAGACTGATGATACCGATGCTGATGGCCACTTCTGTGCACCGTGCATCACAAAGGGAATAAAGGAGATAATGATGAGAGTTTGACAGATCTCCTGAGATAAAAAAAAAATAACGATCAAGTGCTACAAGAATCATATACATAAATATTATAAGGAAATATACTTCAATAGACCAAGCAACTCTGCTGACTTTCACTTTCTCTACCTTGCAATAACTGGACTATGAGCTTTAGTTGGACCTACCAATGGACCTAGATTGTGACAGCTGGGCACATCTTCGAGGTGCTTTTGGGCCTATGCAATAATTCAGGCATATGTTAATAAGGCATAATTAATAAATTACTAATTATTTAGTAATAACAAAGTAATCATTCATTTCTTATATAACTATACTAAGTGCGTAATTTATCCTGTGCTTGTGATTATATATCACACTCTGTGTATTCTGCATATTCTGTATTCTGTATATATTGTGAATATATTCTAATATAATTGGCTATTTCTGCTCTTTATTTTTGCCTTATTTTGATTTTGGGGTCCCGTCTAGGTGATATACTGTGATACCCTTTTGCCTAAATACCACCCAAGTTTAGTTTTTTTTCATTTGTGTGGTGGGTGGATACAGCTGAAACCTTGTTCTATGACTTTAAACTTGATAACAATTCGTTTATGAAATTACACTTTTTATTTTCACTATGATGACGATGCTACAAACTTAGCACTCTTAACTTAGCGCCTTGAGTGGGTTCCTTGTGAAGGCTTCTGCATCCACTTAATATGCACCAGAAATAGTGCAGTAATAGCTTAGGTTGCTCTGTTGACACATTGGTATTTAGCGGAACAAGCACGATAACTAATGAGGCACACATTCACACACAGAAAAAACTGGACAGGAGTAGAGGTGGTCAGTGGTGTGCAACAGCAATACAAAGAATATGTGGCTTAGCGAAAAGGTTATTACATAATGTGATCATGTAACCATATGTATGTAATCATATAGGAATCATAAATATGGTTGAGGAGTCTAAAAACAAATATGTTTGGTATTAAATTGTCGGCATTCCTTAATTAATTATATGAAATTGGTACATTTGGAATTAAATCTGTCCCCACCGAGGTCCATTTGTAAACATGAGCTGAATAGCTTTAAAACGCAGGCTATTCTTGTTTGAAAGAAGGTGCAATTAACTATGTGTTATTAAGGACTGCATGCATGTTACATATATATATATATATATATATAGGAATATAATATTCATAAGTATGGTTGAATTTGTGTATAATATCGTTGTGTTGGCATTACCTTAGAATGAGCCTTTTAATCTACATGGGCGCGGGTACACTTTGCGAAGTCCGCCATGTTGCACAGCCATCTTTATACAGCAGCCCAGAATGGACAAACCAAACACTGACTCTAGAGAGGGCCTTTCGGGTTTATTGCGAGTTTTGCGGCGACCTTCTCTTCCACGGCGGCCGCCATGTTGCACCGCCTTTGGGAGGGGTATTCAATTGGTTGCAATCCGCAACCTCACCGCTAGATGCCACTTAATTCTACACAATGCACCTTTAGCAAATTTTAATTTTAGCAGCTTTTGTGTGTTGTAAAACTACAACATTTACCAGTTTAATCAAACTAAAGACTGCAACACCAGCCTGTGAAGTCAAGTCCATTTGAAATTACACTGTTCAGCCACAACATTAAAACCAAAGCAGCTCTAACTCATCGTGGCATGGACTCCATCAGACCTCTGAAGGTGTCCTGTGGTATCTGGCACCAAGACGTCAGCAGCAGATCCTTTAAGTCCTGGAAGTTGCGAGGTGGGGCCCCCACGGATCGGTCTTGTTGTTCCAGCACATCCCACAGATGCTCGGTCAGATCTGACCCTAACCCCGCCCATCCACATGATGTAGAAGAAAACGTGATTCATCAGAGCAGGCCACCTTCTTCCATTGCTCCATGGACCAGTTCTGACGCTCATGTGCCCATTGTAGCACTTTCGGTGGTGGACAAGGGTCAGCATGGACACTCTGACCCCATACGCAGCAAGCTGTGATGCACTGTGTGTTCTGACACCTTTCTATTGTAGCAGCATGAACTTTTTTCAGCAATTTGTGCTGCAGTAGCTCTTCTGTGTGCTCAGACCAGACAGGCTAGACTTCACTCCCCACACGCATCCATGAGCCCATGCGCGTCTGTGATCCTTTCGCCGGTTCACCGGTTGTCTTGTGTATATACACCGATTAGCCACCACATTAAAACAGGTGAAGTGAATAACACTGATCATCTCGTTCCAATGGCACCTGTCAAAGGGTGGGATATATCAGGCAGCAAGTGAACAGTCAGTTCTTGAAGTTGATGTGTTGGAAGCAGGAAAAATGGACGAGCGTAAGGATCTGAGCCACTTTGACAAGGAACAAATTGTGATGGCTAGACGACTGGGTCAGAGCATCTCCAAAACGACAGGTCTTGTGGGTTGTTCCCAGTATGCAGTGGTTAGTACCTACCAAAAGTGGTCAAAGGAGGAACAACCGGTGAACCTGTGACAGGGTCATGGACGCCCATGGGCTCATTGATGGCCGTGGGGAGTGAAGTCTAGTCCGTCTGGTCCGATCCCACAGAAGAGCCACTGTAGCACAAACTGCTGAAAAAGTTCATGCTGCTATGATCAGAACACACAGTGCATCACAGCTTGCTGCGTATGGGGCTGTGTAGCCACAGACCAGTCAGAGTGTCCATGCTGATCCCTGTTAAACCGTGGAAAGCTCCTACAATGGGCACGTGAGCGTCAGAACTGGACCATGGAGCATTGGAAGAAGGTGGCCTGCTCTGATGAATCACGTTTTCTTCTACATCATGTGGATGGGTGGGGTAAGGTCCGTTGGGATGTGCTGGAACAACAAGCCCGATCGATGGGGGCCCCACCTCGCATCTTACAGCACTTAAAGGATCTGCTGCGTTTTGGTGCCAGATACCACAGGACACCCTCAGAGGTCTTGTGAAGTCCATGCCTCCACAGGTCCGAGCTGCTTTGGCGGCACGAGAGGGACGTTTCCTACACAATATTAGTGGTTATTAGTGGTGGTTTTAATGTTGTGGCTGATTGGTGTACGTGTCACACGATTACACAATATATTTTTTGGAAGATCCACATTAAATGTGGATTCAAATACCATTTCTCTCTGATGAGGTTGAAAAGTCAAGTTGTCTTAAACTGAAAAAAATAAAATTAAACCTACCAGGGAGCTTCAGTACGTGGAGTTGTTGTGGATGTTTCTTGGATAAATGCCACGACCGTCTCTCCCCTCAAGATGTGGATCATCGCAAGTTAATGGTATTTGGCTGAGATTAGATTTAAAATGACTTGGTAAAATAACAAAACCAAAGACACAAAGCAGAAAAACAACAAGAAACATACTGTATGTAATAAAAGGCCAGGGAGTGTCTCACCACGAGCAGTTAATGACATTTTTCTGTAGTGCGACAGTGGCTTTGCTTTTTTTTTAAATAATGCAGCAGTATCTCCGGTTCTGCAGGAGCAATGAGAGCGTTGCAAGTCCAAGCACCGCTTTGCTGCTTCCTCTTTCACAGAAAACATTACTTATTATTTATGATTATGATTTTATTCATCTGTAGCTGTTAAATCAATAAGTGGACACCAGGCACTGTTTGGCAGCACTCAGGGATTCTTATTGATGATGAATGCATAGCAGTGGTGGGAGAGGTACTCAGAGCTTTTACTTTGCAAACACACACACACACACACAGACACACAAAAAATGACTAGTAAAAGTCAACGTACCATAGTGATTTTTCAAGCAAAAGTAGATAAGAACCAGCTCTTGTACTTAAAGTATTATGGTATATGGTATTAGGTACCGATATGTACCGTTTTATCCGCAGATTAGTGCTCAACGTATCCTGTTTTGTCTTGCTTTTGATAGATATAAGATAAATCAATGTACACTAAAGAATGTACATGGATATAAATCCATATTTTCAAAACAAAACGTATATGAATATGAATCCAGATTAAAAAAAAACCCAACTAAAGTAACACGACTGTGTGAAATGTAGTAAAAAATAAAAATAAAGCTCACACAGACGACCACTTTCAACCCGTGATGCAAGACTCGCAAATGATTTGTTTGCAGCGAACAAATCTTTCAAATGAGCCAGGACTCCCGAGTCACTTCGACTCTCGGTGACACAAGTTGTTTGTTTGTTCGCTTTGTTTTCCTGTCGTTTCCTCGCTCCCTCTTGGCATTACTTTAACTGAATCAAACTGACGAACAGTCGGAGATTTTAACCGATTCACCAAAGTTTAACCAAGTCACTCGTCAAGAACTGAATAATAATTATTTTCCCCGAATAAGAAGCTTAATGTTTAATCCCAGAGCAGCCTCATTTAACATGCACTGAGTGGAGTCCGGCCTGTGAATTAACAAATGAGCAAGACATGTTGAATCCCCTCCCCCAAACAAGATTACGGGCACGTGAGTTGAGGACTTGGGAGAAGGTTCCCACTAAAATCAACTGTTTAGAGTAGAATGATAACCCCAGGGGGAAGACAAGGTAAAAAAGAAAAAGAAAAAAGAATCAGAGGCGTGATAAGAAATGATAGATGATAACAGGCGGCGGCGTGAGGACACCGAGGAGACTATCAAGTAGACTATGACAGCGATAAATAAACAACAACAAAAAAAAAAAGGCACGTTGGGGCCTTGGGAAGCCTGGAGAAGCCTTCAGAAGCCTTCAGAGGCCTTGGAAAGCCTTGAGAAGCCTTGAGACACCTGCAACCGCCACAAAGCAGCAGGTGCCGCCGTGTTTGTGAAGGGAAGTCGATCCCGACACAGAAGCCTTAAAGGAACAACATGGGGGGGGGCGGCGGCAGAGACGGCCACCTTGGGACTCCCCGAAAACAGAGGCATCAAGGTGAACAACACTATTTCAGCGTGAATAATGGAGGCGGAGCGTGCTTTGGGGTCTTCCTGTCACTTGTGTATTTCCCGCTTAATTCCGCCACAGCATCAAAACAGTGAGCACTGGCGCACTGTCAAGGTTTCCCTGGGAGGAGGAAACAGGTTTGACAGCCAGAATTGGAGCCAGAGGCAAAAATTAATAAATAAGGAGAAAGAATAATGGAGACTTCTATTTGAGGAAAGTAATGATTTTAAATTGATTGCACCATTATTTGAAATGTCATTGGGATTGGGTCACACACACACACACACACACACACACACACACACACACACACACACACACACACACACACACACACACACACACACACACACACACACACACACACACACACACATACTGGGACCGACATGCTGCTTTTTCTTGTTGCATTTTCTGCATCTTTTCTCCGGTGCTTTTTATTTTTTTTGCTCATTAGCAGCGTAACATTATTTGGAAGGTCTCAAACTAATCTAATCTAATCTAATCTAATCTAATCTAACGTAATCTAATATAATCGAATCGAATCACTCCCTTGCTGGAACGGTGGGTGCAGAGGGTGGGAGGGTGTGTTTTTTTTTTTTTTTTTTTTATGATCCCTGGCATTGTATCCAACATATCTACGCACTTTTTGGACACACCGATTGAAAGAAAAAAAAACCCCAAAAAAAAACAACACGATTCTCAGTCGTCTGTATTCTTATACTGAAACTCATGAAACAACATTGCAGTATTTTCGCCGCAGTTTGTTTTCTGTCTTTTTTTGGGACAATATTCGCAAATTACCACCGCCGCCACCACCACTCTCCTTTTTCTTATTCACTGGCCATATTCCATTTTCAGGGAATAGCAGAAAGTAAACTGGTAATAACACTGAATTAATTTACAAGGAGGCACCATCCCCCAGTGAGCGGAGGGGCCCAGAACAATAATGAGCACATAGTAAACAGTGAGACAGGAATTTGCTGTGAGCCAGGGAAGAATGCATGCAGCTAATCTACACACTTTTAAATAAAATACACAGTCTCACACACACACACACACACACACGTACACACACACACACACACACACACACACACACACACACACACACACACACACACACACACACACACACACACACACACACACACACACACACACACACACACACACACACACACACACACACACAGGACCACGCTGGAGAAGCGAATCAACCCACCGTCGGGGTAAGGCACACACACACACACAATCTCAGGACTCTGTAACAACTGCATGTTTGAATGTAATCAAAGTGAGCTCCTCAGTGGTCTTCATGTGCCATTGAAATACAACGCACATAGTAAATTACCTTTCTCTGTTGCTTTATCTATCTATCTATCTGTTGTTGGAAATAATATGGCGCCTCTGGTTGGAAATGTCCTTTTGTGACCAGTCGTGCACATGTTGTTCCTATACTTTTCCGCTTGCCTACATGTTGTTCATGTTGTTCTGCACGTAGAATCAAAAACGGCATAAATGTTTTCTCGCCCCCTCCTCAACTTGTCCATTACCCTTCTCCTCTCTCTCTCTCGGCTCTCTTGCCTTTAGACATTCAGTACAGGACTGTCATCTGTCTGTCATAGTTAGTTATGTGTAAATGACTATCCCTTTACTTTCCCTGGATCCCACCCGCGTGGACCACGCATCGTACTATGGTACCCTAACTGTCCTGGTAGCCTCACTCTCCTCACAGATACAGGACCACGCTGGAGAAGCGAATCAACCCACCGTCGGGGTAAGGCTGTAAGAGTCTCCGACTGGGCCTGCCTGAAAGCGGTGAAAAAGAAGTGGACGGAGGCCAGGTGGACCGGACCGTTCCGAGTGGTCCAGACGACCACCCACTCTGTATTAACCAATGTGTTGCTTTGCTCGTCCACGATGACTGCATCTAGTTGACCAGGGTTCAAGAGAGAAAGATCTAAACAGCGAAGTCAGCACACCTCGCATGAGGTTAAGAGCTAAAAAGCTGCGAGATCCAGTATCACACCCAGGGAGAAATTGTTCCTAAGAAATTACTCTGTACTTTTGTTTGCTCTTTTATTGTAAATGGTCCAGGTGGTGAGTGAATGCCATCCGCACGTTCAGTAATACGGATGTTGGCAGGTTTTCCCGCTAAGACAAATGAGGTTTTCCCTGCCAATCACTCCTGGAGCCATGCATTGTCATTGTATTGTACTTTTTGATTACTGTTTTAGATTGACCTCATGTTTAATGAGGTCAAAAGGGGGATTGTTAGAAATAATATGGCGCCTCTGGTTGGAAATGTCCTTTTGTGACCAGTCACGCACATGTTGTTCCTGTAATTTTCCGCGTGCGTACATGTTGTTCATGTTGTTCTGCACGTACATTGTTCTTTGTGATCCATATGTCCTTTTGTGACCACTTGCGTACATTAAACTATATACGGATCCAGGGAAGAAGGACCGGGGCTTCCACTGGCCTGGCTCAGACTTGGCCCTTGGACTTGGCTTGGACTTGGCTGAGCTCGGCTCCTGGAGCCCAGGCTCAGACTTCGCGAACTGAGCCTGCACTTATATCGGCAGTATCACCAAGAAAGGAATCGATTTTGCTTCACATCCGTCTCCGTCTTATGTGAAGAAGCTCCACACATCAACCATCCTGGGAGGGATCCGCCGTTAGGATCCCAACACTATCTATCTATCTATCTATCTATCTATCTATCTATCTACCTACCTACCTACCTGTCCGTCCGTCCGTCCGTCCGTCCGTCTATCAATCTCGAATATACTTATTGTGTAGGATAAGTACGGATACTAAGAAAAATGTACCTCAGCACAGTAACAAAGTACTTTTACTCAGTTACTTTCCACCTTTCCGCTGCTGTTGTCCATCCATCCATCCCCCAGATGGGAGTGCCAGCATGTGAGAGGCAGGTGCTTCAACTTTGAAGTGGCTCCCTCTCCAACCTCCCCCTCAAGACCCCATTAAAGTGGAAACTCAGGGTCCATAGGTTTGATGTTCATCGCCGCGCCAACCTCTGCCATCAACACACTCTGTGCCCATGTGAGAATGATCACAGCTTATTATAGTGGAAATAATGACCGCTCTACCTCAGGCATGAAATATTTAACAAGGACAAAGGGAGATGGCTCCCAGGTTGATTTATATCCACGGTGAAGGGAGGACACGTGGAACACGGTGTCCATATAGGGGGAAGTAACAGTGAACCCTGGTTAACTCCGATGTGAGGCAACCCATCAACAACTGCTGCTCCTAATGACTCCATATATATATTATATGTATTATATATTATATATATTACATAGGATGTTATGGACAGTGGCTGAAAGTGCAGTAAGTTATATCCTGCATGGTACAATTATAGCCTTTTTTATTTTAATAGCTTTAGTTTATGTATGTGACAAATAATCTCTTGAACTTGAACTTGAACTTGAACTTATCTTTAACTTTATCTATTCATTTATATATTTGTTTGTGAACATTTTGTTCTTCAATTAAGGTTTATATTTATTGTTTATTATTTATCATTAGGTTCTCTATATACCGTATTGTTTAATTTAGGTTTATTGTCTATGGTGGTATTTTGGTTTATTTTCTATTGCTCCTGTCTGTCTGTCTGTCTGTCTGTCTGTAGCTACTAATTTCCCAAGTGAAAATCTTTTTTTTTTCATCCATATAAAGTATTATACCATCCATTTGTACTTCTTGGTGAGTAAACTTGAAGTGTATTTTTTGTTACTTCTTATTTACTTAATGTACTCATTTAAAGTACAGCTTTAGTATAGTAGTCATTATGTTGTAACTAAGAAAAATTATATTTAAACAATAACCTAACTTAAGCTTTGCTTTAGTAGGCTAGTTAAAATTGTGTTATTCTGGTCATCAAACGTATCATAACATTAAATACAGTATAAAATACTAAGTACATTTTATACACTTAAAGCAACACTATGTAACTTTTGGTATTTGGGATTTGGCGTCCCTACAGTTTTTGAGTGCAATTGCAATTTTACACCACTGTTGTAAAACCTGATCCAGCGTCAGGTGAAAATAATTTATTTTACCCGACAAATTTGAACCTCGTGGTCACGTCTCACTAACAGTCTATGTTTCAAAAGCAAATATAATGTACATCTAGGTTACAGCGCCCCCTGCACGGACCTCGTCGCTTCAGCGAGCAGTCCACAGCTCCGCCGGAGCCTTGGCCCCCTGCTACCGGTGTAGTTACCGGATGTGCTCGGCCTGGCAGATCGGCTCGTACGCGTGAGTCAGAGGGTGAAACAAACCCAGTGGCACAATAAAAGTGAGGGCCGGCGACTGAGGTGCCGGTGTTGGCCGCATCACTGACCCGTCTCATCTGTGCCGTCGGGGAGGTGGCGCGGCGACATTTTGTATGAGCTTTATTACCGGACATTAAATACTAAATATACTAAGTATACTTTCAGATAACGCTTAAGTATACTAAATATACTAAGTACAATTTCAGATAACATTTAAGTAAACTAAATATACTAAGTACACTTTCAAATAACACACTTAAGTTAACTAAATACACTGAGTACAGTTTCAGAAAACACACCTAGGTATACTAAATATACTTTTAGATAACACACTTAAGTATACTAAATATACTAAGTACACTTTCAAATAACACATTTAAGTATATTGAATATACTAAGTTCACTTTCACACTTAAGTATACTAAATACACTAAGTACCCTTTCAAATAACACATTTTAAATATACTAAATACAATAATTATACTTTCAGATAACACTACATTTTCAGCTAACACACTTAAGTATACTAAATATACTTAGTACATTTTGAAATAACACACTGTGGTATACTGAATATACTTTCAGATAACACACTTAAGTTTACTTAAAATACTAAATACACTTTCAAATAATACGCTTGAGTATACTAAATATGCTAAGTACACATTTAAATAACACCCTTAAGTATACTAAATATACTTTAAGATAAGACACTTAGGTATACTTAATATATTAGGTACTTTCAGATAACACTTGCGTATGCTAAATATACTAAGTTCATTTTCAGATAATACAATAAAGTATACTAAATTAACTGAGTACACTTTCAAATGACACACTTAAGTATACTTAATATACTAAATACATTTTCGGATAACACACTGAAATATTCTAAATATACTAAGTACATTTTCAGATAATACACTTAAGTATACTAAATATACTAAGTACATTTTCAGATAACACATGTATGTATACTAAATATCCTTTCAGATTATACTTGGGCATACTAAATATACTAAGTACATTTCAAATAACACACTTAAGTTTACTAAACATATTTTTAGATAACACACTTAAGTATACTTAATATGCTAAGTACACATTCAAATAACACACTTAAGTACACTTAATATACTAGGTGTACTTTCAGATAACACATTGTATACTAAATAAACTAGGTACACTTTCAAATTACACACTTAAGTATACTTAATATGCTAAATATACTTTCAGATTACACTTGGGTATACAAAATATACTGAGTACACTTTCAAATAACACACTTAAGTATCACTAAACATACTTTTAGATAACATACCTAAATATACTAAATATGCAAAGTATACTTTCAAATAACACACTTAAGTAAACTTAATATACTAAGTATACGTTCAAAAACACACTTAAGTATACTTAATATACTAAGTATACTTTCAAATTAAACACTTGGGTATAGTAAATATACCAAGTACATTTCCAGATGACACACTTAAGTATACTAAATACACTCAGTACACTTAAACATAACTATATTTTCACTTGGGTTGTTTACGGAGCAGGTTTATCATTTGCAGACAGTAGAGCCAGTGTACAGCATGTGCTCACTTTCCAAAACTCCTCTCACTCTAATTTTCACTCCTTTTAAGAAAAATAGATGTAACTGGAGAATGTTCCTCTCATTTGCAACCTTAATTAGCAGACGGAATTATTGATGTATCGTTTGCTATGGGCTTTAGGAAATCGCTTTTTTCGGGGGGCAGCGAGGGAAAATGAAAGCCCAGGATAAGAGTTAAAATGTTGTCCATCATACTGAGTGAATTGGATTTTACAAGACGAATGAGTTCACTGCAATTAAATCACTAAGAGGCTGCAGTCCTGGTACCTGTACCGGGGACCGGAGCAATTAAACCGTGTAAGGAATTAGCATAGTAAAAGGAATCAATGAATTTCTAGGATGATAGAGGCCAACATTTTCAAATATCAAAAGTTTAGAATTTTCTGAAAATGATGGAGCCGACGGCCGAAACACCAGCAGTTTTTGATCCAATAATATTAACCAAATAATAAACCTAATAATAACGATGTGATTATCTGTGTAGGCTTACTTCAGCTGCTTATATGTCTATGTCTATTTTCCTGTACAAACTGGTTTTCTGTGGTATATTCTATTAGAATTGTTGATATGGATATTGTTGATAATTCTTAATATCGAGGACCGCCAATTTGATAAGCATTAGATATGATTTTGTCACATTATCTATTTCGTATTTTGGGAGACAACAGTGCAACTAGGATCAAAACGGCCATTATAGTACATTCTCTAACAGTGCTAACATCTCGAAAAGGAAATATCAGTGAAGTTTAACTATCAATCATTTGGCTGTGGACACCTCGGAAGCTCTGCAAGGACCCCACATTGAGAACCACTGACGGGGGAAAAGAAGAGTCAGCCTTACCTTTCCTAGACTCGGACTCCAGAATCGAATGCTGAAAAAGCCAAGGGTCAGAATCAGGACGACCACACCCAGGAGGAGAGCCACCCGCCGACAGTTTTGGTACACGGCTCTCTTCTCCTTCCCCATCTCAATCTACGGGAAAATAGAAAATACACAAACAGAATGGATTCATCACCTGGACTAATCATCATTATTATTATTATTATTATTTTTATTAATAAGTATTTCAACTACTTTTCTCATTCAGGTGCTGTTTGGTTTTGCCCTTTGAAATGTGTTGCCAAAGACTTGAATGAACGGGCAGAAAAGATGATCTCAACCTTGTCTTCACGCTGGAAAAACGTTTATTTTAAACAGAGCTGGTGGTGATAAAAAACATATAATAACCCACGACATGTCCTGTGCCGCGCAGAACAGTGCAACGAAGGAGGAGGACCACTTCTTCGCCACAAAAAAAAAAAGGTCACATTTACAGTATTAAACTTTTCCTCAAATTAAATCTCCCTCCCCGCTGTAGTCAATTCCCCCAAGCTTTAAGTGCCTCAAATTAATAAAGAAAGGCTTTTGTTCCGCCACACTTCCAACAGAGGCAAAATGAAAGCCTTTTTTTTTTTTTTTTTTGATTCGCACCGGAACACCTTTGAAGGTCCCGGAGGAGAATAAAAAATAAGTATTTAAAAGCGCAACCAACTTCAATTAGGAACAGCTGCAGCGTTCCTTATCAGCACGTATTCTAAATCATAATACAGTAACCTCCGCTTCCCATTATGACTGAAGTTCTGACAGTGTTTTCCGAAGCTGATTGAAGTATTCTCCTGTTGCCGATGGCAATAGAAATACATCTAGGAATCTTTTCACTTCATTTCTTTACCCCCTCGTTTGTGTATTGCTGTATATTTATTTTGGTGCTTTCTGTATTGTGCAGTACTACGAGCGCCATCAAAAACATTCAACCAAGTGCTTTAGGACAGTGCAATTTAGGATACCGAAATTCTTGTCGTGTCCTACAATTCCAGCATATGTTCAAATTTCCAGAATAGCTCTCACATTCTCCCACATCTGCGGAGAATTTTCCATTCCACCGCCGGATTTACTACCATTAGAACTCGATGGACGAGACAACTAGTTTTGTCAGATGCCAGAAAGTCCTTCAAAGAAAATCCCGAAACAAAGCCTTCAGCAGAGTAATTCATTAATAAATATTTATTTTCCCCCCTCTATCTCAAGTGGTGGTGACAGTGGTCATGAAAAGGAGCGGATCAAAGCGCAATGGCGTCCTTGAGGTATGATGAGAAACAGAAGGCGGTAATCAGAGAGCCAGAAATTCCTCACAGAGGATTTCTCTCTGAGCGTGGAAAATAAGGTAGCTGGGATCTGCTCTCCTCTGGCAGGTTGCATGCGTAATGGAAACGAGACGAAAACCCTCTCTCTGCCATAAAATACTGAGAGGAATGTGGTGGATAGAGGCAGATGAGGCAACTGAGACAGACTGGAGGAAAACAAGGAGGGTGCCAGATATACACCGATCAGCCACAACATTAAAACCACCACCAATGTTGTGTAGCTCCCCTTCGTGCCACCAAAGCAGCTCTGACCCGTCGAGGCATGGACTCCACAAGACCTCTGAAGGTGTCCTGTGGTGTCTGGCACCAAGACGTTAGCAGCTGATCCTTTGAGTCCTGGAAGTTGCGAGGTGTCTGTGGGATGTGCCAGAACATCCCACAGATGCAGGATTGGATCGGATCGGCTCCGCATGCGCATCGATGAGTCTTGGGCGCCCATGACCCTGTCGCCGGTTCACCGGTTGTCCTTCCTTGGACCACTTTTGGTACTAAACACATGCATACCAGGACAAGACCTGTCGTTTTGGAGACGCTCTGACCCAGTCGTCTAGCCATCACAATTTGGTCCTTGTCAAAGTGGCTCAGATCCTTACGCTTTCCCATTTCTCCTGCTTCCAACACATCAACTTCAAGAACTGACTGTTCACTTGCTGTCTGATATATCCCAGCCCTTGACAGGTGCCATTGGAACGAGATGAGAACAATGTTATTCACTTCACGTTGGTGGTTTTAATGTTGTGGCTGATCGGTGTATACAATGGTATACTGACCGAGGCTGAGACACAGGGAGCAGTTTGGGACTCCAGTCTAGTGTGTCCCGAGTCCTGACAAATATCTGTAAAACAGTAAAATCTCCCTGTTTTCAGCATTCACTACCAGTCCCACCCTGCCGCACGCCCCCCCTGCCTCTCCCTTACCTCATTTAACACCTTGTGGAAAAAACAAAAAAAGCCCAGTGCATAACGGGGGGACGCTCATCAGCCACTCTTTCCAGCCCCGCCCGCGCCCCCACGCCCCACCGACAGAGTGCCGAATGTGCGGTACACTTAAGGGTCCCAGTAAGAGGGTTTCAAAATGTCATCACCCTTCACCAGTCAGCCTGCCGCTTCTCAAAGCTGAGATGGTCCCTCTACAGAGATACACGTACGCATATTTTCACGTTACCCGGAGCCCCCTTCCCTACCCTGTACCGGGGATCCTACAGGTCCGACAAGCACTGATTGGTTGAGCAGGAGGTTTTGGGCGGTGAGTGCGTTTGGACCAACACAGGCCAATCCAAAAGATCGAGGCAGTGACTTGATCTTCTTGTCAGCCGCTACACTACACACATTGACCCCACATTTGTATGGAGGTTTGACCACTTTGATGGCTTTTGTTAAAAAAAAAAAAAAACGCTTGGCAAGGAGTGGAAGGACAAAAAAAAAAAAAAAAGAAAAAAAAAGACCAAAAGCCAGGTTGCACAGATGCCAATTTCTGATGCTCCACGATCTCTCGTGGAAGCCGAATGTATTTATGTTCCCTTAAAACACACCTTTTTTGTGCTCTCTCTCTAAATTCGCTGGACTTGTACCAATGTGACAATAATCGTAAATTATGGAAAATACTGCAACCTCTTGTAAATGCCTTCAATCTGTAGAGGATAATAATAATTGTTCTTCTACTACTAATAATAATCTGCCTTCACCTAAGTCCTTTATTTTAAAACTAGTACAGCATCTGCTCCAGCAAATATATATTCCGGTAGGAACAGACAGGAATACTATACGACTCCTGAGAGCTCCGACAGGTCAAGTTGCATGAGAAAGTGGTACACATACACCCAAAAACACTTAACAATAAGCTTTCACATGAAAAGGGGATTGGAGGGTTATTTGGAAGCTCTTTGCGTGTGAGAAGTGAGGATCTAGTAAGATGAAGCAGCAGGTGAACTGAAAGGGAAAGGAAGCCAGACGGAGGAGGCAGGAGATGGAAAAATAGCTATACTCTCAAATTGCTGGGTTAGATAGTACACACTCAGCAAGCCCCAATCCTATTCTATTCAGGAAAAAAAACAGCCCCGCCCCCCCATAAATCAGGTAGTTTATTACTCCCAGCTGGGATTCAGAGAGACTACTGTAATAATAATACAATTATTTATAGAATAGAATATCTATAATAATAAATAATAATAATAATAATAATTACAATATTAAATAATTAAAAACAAATAAAAACAATATTTTCCTGTTTTTGTCTCTTTGGTTACCATTGCTGATTGTTTCTGTGTATTCAGTGAGGAATGAGGCATAATCGTATTTTATTGCCATGTTACCAACTAATTTGTAAAGCGATTTACACTATAATGGAATTATTGGAATGGAATGAATCCAACAATCATACACCAAAGTACAAAAAAAAAATATATATATATTAATATATACCGAGAAGATGTGGATATAAAACCCACAAAACTCAAAAACCCAACAAAAAAACAACAAAAACAAAGATAAACATAACTCACATCTTTCCACAGAACCTGTTGGCTGCTGGACTCCATAGTGCAAGCCCACAAGAGGACAATTCCTTCCACTGTTCCTTCCTGCCTTGCAAAAGTAAAATCCTAGCACTGTGGAGGCAGAGGAGTCCCAGTTTCATTCCACTGGTCATTTTGGGAGGGTGCTAAGGGGGGAGGGAAGTTCTCACATGGAATAGAATTACTTAAACATTTGCAATACCCATTATGAAGCCAGGCAGATGTCTCCCACTCTCCTCTCAAAGGTGGAAAACTACAGATTGGAAAATGTCCCATTGACATAGATCATATACAATAAAGGTCCACACGTAGTAGTAGTAGTAATAATAGTAGAAGTAAACTGAAGAAAATACATTATCTTTTCATGGTCATTTCAGCCTTGCAGAGGTGAATTCAGGGGCACATCCCATAATAAAGCTGCTGAATGCCGGTGTGTCTGCAGGAACCGCCTGTGAAAGACTAGCGATTAAGTAAATCATAATAATAAAAATAAGATAATAATAATAATGTACAGTATATCATTTAACATCACAATTAAATAATAGAATTAAATTATAAATAATACAAAAACATATATAGCTTTTCCTAATGCAGATATTTTACATTAAAATCGCATGCAATACAATAATGGATAAAGAGTTACCGTTAAACAGTCAAAACCATAGAAACTCAATTATAATGATTGATTGATTGATTGATTGATTGATGAATTGGTTGATTTATTGATTGATTGTCGGGGTGGTTGATTGATTGATTGATTGATAACTGCTTTACAGAGGTAAAAATACAAAAATACATTTTGTCGTGTCCACTATTTTACTTTTTATTTTCATTTACAATGAACCCTCACATACCGTATTCCTGAGAATGGAGTAATTCCACCATGATTATCAGCACAGTAACTGTCACACCCTGGAAAGCCTGGAAGATCGGGTCAGCGATGCCTTTAAGGAGGACATTTCAGAGCTGAAATTGGCGAAGCCGCGAGCCCTTTTAGCGGGGCGGGCACCGGTTCAAGCACATTTTTTTGGAGCGTGTAGGATCTGATAGCCGCGGGACCTCGTCAGCTCTTCTCCATTGATATAAATCTTCACAATTACTGTGACATTTTGCTTTGGTAAATCAAGCGGCAGGTCTTTCAGAAATAGTGTAGCGTCAGCAGCGGCTCAGGGCTACCCCACTACCGCCCCCCCACCCCTCGCTCCCCTGGCAGCATTCAGAGCCAGACAGCACTTTGACACCCGCCGAAAAATAATAAACAGCAATTTAGTCTGGAGTGCACGCCACATACTCACCGATTAGAGCGAGGGGCTGAAGGGAGCAGCCTAAGCAAAGCAAGGAAATCTGAAAATAACATTTACTCCATAACACCTCCGGTCCCAAAAGCATGCAGAATTTTAATTTTGTATTTATTTCCCGGAAAAAAAACACAGTTTCGCGATCAACCTGCAGCAGTGTTTTATTGCGGAAAATCAGACAAAGACTGCCGTACTTAAATTTGTGATTGGGAAGAATGTTTATTCATTTGAATTTCTTTCTCCAAATCGAAAAATCGACTTTTACTGCATTGCATTTCAAAGCAAATATCCACACTTTTTACTCTACTCTCTATGTGTAACACATTCACATTAATTTAGTAAAAAAAGAAGATCCATATTGACATTTATATAAATCAAAAGTACATCCTTGATCCCTATATACACCGCGTTCCAAATTATTATGCAAATTATATTTTTCTCTGCAAATGACAGTCAGTATAATTTTCAAGTCATCAACTGTTAGGGTATAATTAGAATGTTATTGAACAAACCTCCCAATGATAACAGCATCTATTTATAAAACTCAAAATGGACTGTTCCAAATTATTATGCACAACAGAGTTTCAAAACATTTTTTAGGTTGAAAAGAACTGGAAATGGTCATTTGTTGAATTTGCAGCTTGAGGAGGTCATATTTACTGAAATCAAAAGCTATTTCAATCAAAAACATCTTAACAGGCCAAGTTACATGTTAACATAGGAGCCTTCTTTGATATCACCTTCACAATTCTTGCATCCATTGAACTTGTGAGTTTTTTGAGAGTTTCTTGTTGGGACATGGTGGCCATCCACCAACCATCCACTACTCCATCCATCTGGACAATCCAGGGTTGCACGGCACTCATCAGTAAACAAGCCTGTTCAGTCTTCATGTATTTCTGGGCCCACTGCAACCGTTTCTGCTTGTGAGCATCGGTTAGGGGTGGTCGAGTAGTAGGTTTATGCACAGCTGCAAGCCTCTGGAGGACCCTACACCTTGAGGTTCACGGGACTCCAGAGGCACCAGCAGCTTCAAATACCTGTTTGCTGCTTTGAAATGGCATTTTAGCAGCTGCTCTCTTAATCCCATGAATTTGTTCTGGCAGAAACCTTCCTCATTATGCTTTTACCTGCACCAACCCGTCTGTGCTCTGAATCAGCCTCAAGTCTCTTCACAGTACGATGATCACGCAAAAGTTTTTGTGAAATATCTAATGTTTTCGTACCTTGACCAAGGCATTGCACTATTTGACGCTTTTCGGCAGCAGAGAGATCCTTTTTCTTTCCCATATTGCTTGAAACCTGTGGCCTGCTTAATAATGTGGAACGTCCTTCTTAAGTAGTTTTCCTTTAATGGGGCTCACCTGGCAAACCTATTATCACAGGTGTCTGGGATTATATCAGTGATCCAAAGAGCCCTGAGACACAATACCATCCATGAGTCTAATTGAAAAACAAAAAAATTATGTTTAGGACACTTAAATCCAATTTTCATAATAATTTGGAACGCGGTGTATATATATATAAACACATTTTACAATTATGTAATAATAAATATATATACTGTATATATATATATATATATATATATATATATATATATATATATATATATTGTATGGTAGACTATTATGGACTGTTGCAGGGCACTGGATATGACAAGTACTGAATTCAAGTACATTTAAGCACAAGTACTTAGATACTTTAACTGAAGTAGAAATGTGAATGTGGTACTTTCACTTCTCACTGGAGTCATGCTTTTTCAGGTCAGGGTATTTTCTGTTACTTTTACTTAAGTAAACAGTGTGAGTACTTACTCCGAGTTTGCGAGCGCGTGTGCACACACGCGCACACACACACACACACACACACACACACACACACACACACACACACACACACACACACACTCACACACACACACACACACACACACACACACACACACACACACACACACACACACACACACACACAGATCTCTCCATCCATGGATAGCGCAATGCTACCGAGTCCATAGATTGGAACAGTGCAAGTCAAATATGAGTTATTATCCTGTGTGATTCCATTATCCGGCTGCTGCCTCCTCCTCGCTGCTCTAAAACTACCTTCGTCTTTCATTACCGAGGAAGAGGAGGAGTAGGAGGTGGAGGTGGAGGGGTTGGGCTGTGTCAACACAAGGAGGCTGTCATGGAAACTGACTTGGTCTGGAAGAAAGATCTGAGAACCCCCTTCTGTTCTCCCCCACTCTGTCTCCACCTGCGCTCCCTCTCTCTTGAGGCTTCAAGTTTCAACTCAGGCTCCAGTGAAGGAAGGAAGGAAGGAAGGAAGGAAGGAAGGAAGGAAGTGTTGTCCAGGGCAGAAACTCTGGACAGGTAGGTAGATAGATAGATAGATAGATAGATAGATAGATAGATAGATAGATAGATAGATAGATAGATAGATAGATAGATAGATAGATAGATAAATAGATAGATTGATAGATCGATAGATAGATAGATAGAAAGATAGATAGATCGATAGAAGAAGTACTCAGATATTTTATATATTCAGGGATATTCCCTGACCAAATTAACCCCTATTAACACAGGCATGTAATTTTTTGCCCATAAATTTGCTTCATTTTTCAGGTTTTAAATAATATAACTACTTTACCCATGAGGCAATTGCATCAAGGTGCATTGCAAAATGGCGCAGAATTATAGTTTGTGTAGTTTTTAGAGTTAAGGTAAATTAATTGGAAACAAAACAGCTGAATTATACTGAATTGACTTAAAGAGGGCTCCCCAACCCGACAGACCCCCTTTTAAGTCGGACGGTTGGAAGGGGGGTGCTCATGGGGGAACCCAGAGAGTGTGTGCAAATGAGGAGCGGAGTTGAGAGTGGAGCGTGATGTAATTTTTCAAAATCCGAATATTCATTTTAAACTTCGGATAAAATAAAATAATTGCGGTGTGGGGATGGTGTGGTTTTAGCAGCCACACCTGACCTGGCTCTAGGTAATTGGGGACCCAGGATCAGAGTGGCTGCATCCCTGTTGCTTGTTGGTTGGTCTGACGAGCAACAGGTTAAAACCCCCATCCCCACACACACTCAGGAGAGGAGCCCTGTCATGACCTGTGTCCATCTGCTCCGGGGCTTTGCTCTATCAAGCCCCCTCTCCACAATAAACTTGTGTGTCTTCTACCCCATTGTCCGTGTCTCTGTGCCGGAGGGCCCTGAACACGCCACTTGGGTGGCGCGCGGTAGGCCAAACTGCCACACTGGCACCTGAACAGGGACTCTCCGGCATGGGGAAGGGACACTCTAGGTGCAGGGGTGCTATTTCGACTGTTTTTGGTTTTTGGCTAGATAATAATTACACAGTGCGGCTTCATTTTTGTTTTGGTTTCTTTTAGATCATGACTGTTGTAGCTCTTCTTTTAAGGAGTCCTCTTTTTGTTATATTTGGTTATTGATTTGAACAGCACTCGCAGGCCCCCTTTCCTTTGTAGTTTGCCTCTTGTGGTTTTGTTTTGAAGAATCAAAGTTCCTTGTTAATAAATAACTTTATTTTTCCAAAATAAAACAGGTTTTATGTTGCCTCCCCTTCCCCTAACGAGCTGGGTCGTAATAGCTTGTTATTATTTATCTTAACCTATGTTCTTGATTTTTTTTGGACTATGAAAGAAAATGGGTTTATGTGGGTGAAATAATCATTTGTGCTACGGTAGATTTATTTTGTACTGTTTCATTGAACTTTTTTTTACTGTTTTACTATATTTTGGATACATTATACCATATACTAATATATACCATTTGTATACACTATACATGCTATATTTATACTGGACAGTCATTATATCTTGGTAGAGAGATGCAGATGACTCGTGGTATGTGATGCCTGCGTTTTCTTATTTTTTTGTGGAGAATAAATCCCACAGATCCTCAACTCTGGAGCGTCTCACTCGCTAACTACACACACACACAAACACAACGCAGAACAACGAGAACAGAAATCCGCCTGCTACACAAGCTACACATCATTAGTAGGCAATAATACCAACAAAAACTAATTGTGTTCAATGTGATATCAATGTAGCCTATAATTAATATTCATAGTCCAGTTGGGCGCCACCAATTTTGTATTTAAAATTGGAAAATTAAAAGTCAGTTTAAGGCTGCTTTGAACTCGACGGCCATCTGTTAAATCAATGTCGTCGCAGGCGTGCTACCCAGGTTGGGGGTAAGGACTCGGAGAGACAGGCTGTAGGTAAAGTTGAGCCGGCACGACGGGTTTTATTATCAAACAGTGCACAACTTAACGGCACTCAAGTGTGGAAAAGAAAACGTAAGGGACAACAGACACATGAAAACTTCCCGGCTGCTGTGATTGGCCAGTCAGCTCCACAGGTACCGAGGCGGGGAGTCTGCAACAAATATATACAGTACATGCTTAGATTCTATTGATTCTAATAATTAAGTAGGATTGTTGTTGCCAGAAACTTAGCCGTGTCAATCTTTTATCAACACATGATATCAAAGTCCATTTTGACAGAGACGCCTGATGTTGACAAAAAACAAGTAATGTAAAAATACTTTTTGTTTAACTGCAGCGTCTCTAAGGAGCTCCTCCTGCGTTGACTTAGCGGGAGAAGAAGATGAATAGCAACACGGATTACGCTGTAAATCTTTCCCCAAGTTGTTACATACGTTTTTCTAAGTCTCACCTTCAGAGAGGGGAGCTGCTGCGACTGCTGGAGGATTTTCTCAATTTATTGCTTGATGGGACGGGTGAATTTACTCGGATAATTGTATTCCTCGTCCAATTTATAATGCGATTAAATATTAATACAGTTCCGAGGAGAGAAAAGGTGGATCTGTGAAAAACAATCTTGAGAGGGATATTGTTAAATTGCCCTCCAAAATATGAAACGGTGGAGATATTTTTCACTGTGATGATCTTACCTTACCTTGGGATTTTTTTTTGCTCTCCCGGGAAACGGTGAATGGTGTCGTCAAAGCTTGGACTCTTCCGCTCCTAAATACGGCAGCACGTGGGGTGGATAGGGCCAAAAAGTGACTGAAGGACCCTGCAGAAAGTAGAACAATGAAGCGCAACAAGAAAATGACCAGTGATTTAGCCACATGTGTCTAGGAGGCTTTAAATGCTGCATGACAAACCCTGGAATTATACTCGTACATGGATATTACAATACATTTTGTATTTATACTGGAGATTGGAGATACTGTAATATCACCTTGGACTGGAAATTTGGATCATACCTCTAACACCTCATTGGAGTGTAAATATCAGGACTCTCCTTATTTAGTAGGACTGCTGTTATAATATATATATTAAAATAAGTAGCAATTAAAAAACAACTCAACAGGAAAAATACAACTAGTTGTAAGTACCAATAACAATAAATGGCTAAAAATAAACAGCGTAGTTATTCTTAAAAGCAAAAAATATAGCATTTAAATATAAGATTAAAAATGTATTAGGATCATTAGTACTACTTATTGATACCGTTATTATGGATTGCAATCACCACTGTATGCCACTTTTTGACTGCTGTTATTGCTGTACGCCACTGTTGTTAATAATTCTGCAATACCGTAAATTGAACTGGCAGTTGTAAGCGTAACTGCCACCTGTCCATATTGGGCTCACTAATAGGGTACCCACCTTCTATGTGAGGATATAAGGGACACCCCCCCACCACAAGTCATACATCTTCTCCCCCCCCTGTGATGCAATGATTTTTTGGGGGAATCCAACACACTGATACACATTTGAAGGTTTGAAGTGCTGCATTGCCAGTCAAAATACAGTACCAAAAGCACTAAAATTACAAGTGTAACTAAAATATTTGTATTATACCTTGGATTTGTAATTCTGAATAGTTTGAAACAAACAAAACTGAAACATCACAAACATAACATTGTGTCCATCCCAAACAAATGGAAACCATCAGTAACTGCAAGCATTCCCCAGTAGCTTGTATAGAAAATAAATAAATACATAAAAATGTTCACTGGGGAAACTGAGCAACATGGGTCGGACGGTGGAGTGCAGATCACAGGCACCCGCGATGGGGCGCCTGTGATCTGCCCTCCGCTGTGTGCCCAATACGGGTGGGGCGAGGGCATGTTTCTCAGGAATATGCATATCTTTCATAGACAATCTGCTACCTCGATGCCCATTCACGTAAATAAAAACATGGGGCGCATCGGGCATCAAGGCGCAAAGGGGCAGATGTTCGAGCAGGAGCTCACTCCTTACCAGCTCCGCGGAGCAGCGGTAGATGTAGATGTAGATGTAGAAGATGACTGACAGCACATTTGGTAGATCAGATGCTTTAAATACAGCCGTCCACCTTGCAGCCACATCATTGCCATTGATCGTCCTCCTGAACATTCCACAGAAGGCAGTTGGCTGTAGTGCCTTCATCATACAGCTCATCCATGTTAGGGTCTGCTTGAACATTTAACAGACCTTTTCAAGGTCTGTGAAATGGTGATCGAAGGTGATCTTGCCATCTTTGAGAGAGAATGGGGCTGAAGACAATAAAGTCAGTTGCTGTTGGAGAAGTCAAACCATCTTTCAATGTACCGAATAGCTGTGTCAATGAATACAGTGAACTCTTCCTTTGCCTTGTCCGCATCAACTGGTGAGAGAAGCTGCACCGTCACTTTTGTCAGGTATCCATAGAACTGTTCACCTCGCCTCTATGTCAGTTGGCTCTAAAGGAATGCATAATGGAATACAGCTCTACACAGATGTACCATTGGCCTCAAGCTTCTTCACATCTTCAAAAAGGAATAAAATGTTATTGCAGAAGAGGAGGTAAATCACCACAACATCACAGTCTTCTTCATCCTGCAGTCCAGCGTCCCCAACGCTGATCAAGTATGGCTTCAGTGCAGACCAGTTTTGCATGACGTGAGAGATGGATTGAGGGAAAACCAACTTGTTGTGACATGCCGCATGACTTCTCAGATCTCTATGTCACAGAACTCACAAAATTCTTCCAGTGACTCTTCTTTTAGCTGATAAGAGTCGTGGCTATAGTCAGATTGTCTCGCACACGATGTGTTATGCACAATATGGGCGTGGCAGTTACCCTGAAGATGATTTTGTTTTTTCTTCAAAATCGTGTAGACTGAGTTGTGTATACCATAGTTTACATTTGTGTTGTCAGCAGCGAACGCTGAAACTTGACCCAATGACAATCTAAGCTTTTCAAAAGAGTGCAGTATGCAATCCACTATTCCTTGTGCAGGTTCATTGGGATTCTCCACGGAATTAACCGTTTTGTACATCACTCCACTTTCAGGTGTAAAGAACTGCACTGCAAGGTTAAAAAAATTTCTGTTTCCCTCGGTTGAAGCATCGATTTGAACAGAAAGAATCAGAGGTCTTTCTGATGTAAAAATTTTCACCACATCCTCCACTGCATTTGGTGCAAGTTTGTCATTTACTAATGCCTCTGATTTTGTTCTCCTGCAGTCAGTTTTCTCTGCAATTTTTAGTCCTGCAAGATTTTCTGGTTCAGCTTCTGTGCACAATCAGCCCTATTATAGCTCAGGTTGTGCTTAACAGATATACAGTGGGGCAAAAAAGTATTTAGTCAGCCACCAATTGTGCAAGTTCTCCCACTTAAAAAGATGAGAGAGGCCTGTAATTTTCATCATAGGTACACTTCGACTATGAGAGACAGAATGGGGGGAAAGAATCCAGGAAATCACATTGTAGGATTTTTAATGAATTAATTGGTAAATTCCTTGGTAAAATAAGTATTTGGTCACCTACAAACAAGCAAGATTTCTGGCTTTCACAGACCTGTAACTTTTTCTTTAAGAGGCTCCTCTGTCCTCCACTCCTTACCTGTATTAATGGCACCTGTTTGAACTCGTTATCAGTATAAAAGACACCTGTCCACAACCTCAAACAGTCACACTCCAAACTCCACTATGGCCAAGACCAAAGAGCTGTCAAAGGACACCAGAAACAAAATTGTAGACCTGCACCAGGCTGGGAAGACTGAATCTGCAATAGGTAAGCAGCTTGTTGTGAAGAAATGAACTGTGGGAGCAATTATTAGAAAATGGAAGACATACAAGACCACTGATAATCTCCCTCGATCTGGGGCTCCACGCAAGATCTCACCTCCTGGGGTCAAAATGATCACAAGAACGGTGAGCAAACAACCCAGAACCACACGGGGGGACCTAGTGAAAGACCTGCAGAGAGCTGGGACCAAAGTAACAAAGGCTACCATCAGTAACACACTACGCCGCCAGGGACTCAAATCCTGCAGTGCCAGACGTGTCCCCCTGCTTAAGCCAGTACATGTCCAGGCCCGTCTGAAGTTTGCTAGAGAGCATTTGGATGATCCAGAAGAGGATTGGGAGAATGTCATATGGTCAGATAAAACCAAAATATAACTTTTTGGTAAAAACTCAACTTGTCGTGTTTGGAGGAGAAAGAAAGCTGAGTTGCATCCAAAGAACATCATACCTACTGTGAAGCATGGGGGTGGAAACATCATGCTTTGGGGCTGTTTTTCTGCAAAGGGACCAGGATGACTGATCCTTGTAAAGGAAAGAATGAATGGGGCCATGTATCGTGAGATTTTGAGTGAAAACCTCCTTCCATCAGCAAGGGCATTGAAGATGAAACGTGGCTGGGTCTTTCAGCATGACAATGATCCTAAACACACCGCCCGGGCAACGAAGGAGTGGCTTCGTAAGAAGCATTTCAAGGTCCTGGAGTGGCCTAGCCAGTCTCCAGATCTCAACCCCACAGAAAATCTTTGGAGGGAGTTGAAAGTCCGTGTTGCCCAGCGACAGCCCCAAAACATCACTGCTCCAGAGGAGATCTGCATTGAGGAATGGACCAAAATACCAGCAACAGTTTGTGAAAATCTTGTGAAGACTTACAGAAAACGTTTGACCTCTGTCATTGCAAACAAAGGGTATATAACAAAGTATTGAGATGAACTTTTGTTATTGACCAAATACTTATTTTCCACCATAATTTGCAAATAAATTCTTTAAAAATCAGACAATGTGATTTTCTGGATTTTTTTGCTCATTTTGTCTCTCATAGTTGAGGTATACCTATGATGAAAATAACAGGCCTCTCTCATCTTTTTAAGTGGGAGAACTTGCACAATTGGTGGCTGACTAAAAACTTTTTTTCCCCACTGTACATGTGTCAACTCCGCAGCTGTTACCTGGAGAGGGGGAGTTATTAAATCAATTGAAAAGGTGTATGGATTAGGCTATTGACTACAAAAGGATAATTAGATCCTTTTTTTCCTAAGTTAGAAAAAATTGTGTTTTCTAAATATGCATCATGTTTATGGATTGTACATTGTCATATTTATATAATGTACCATATTTATGAATTATAGAATAAATAACTATATTAACCCTCAGCCCAAAATCTAAGAGAATGGATGGAATATCAGCATGATCAATTTGCACAAATTATTGCCTAGCTACCAAAATTGGTTACTGTATAATATAGGCTACAGTCGGCAATATACAATTAATTAAGCAATATACCATGTCCGCTTCAGGGAAAGTCTGGGGTATAAGGAATTGAGCGATTCCACTCCTTGCAGTCTGCTCTTTAGCTGCTCGACATGGGTAGCACCTGCAGCGTATTGTTTAAGGTCAGACATCTCTCCATGGGCGACCGAGAAACCTTGACGGCAAACCGTGCAGTTTGCCTATTGGTGGCCAGGGACAGGGCTGACCCACTGACATTCCGTCTCCCATTCAGCCCTATATCTCGACAGCCTCTCACGTTTCACCTGCGGACCTGCAGACATCATTAAAATAAAATTTTAAAATGAAATGAAATTAAAAATTTAAAAACAGCGACTGAGGGTGTTATTTCTAACTGTATAAGGCAACCACAGAGTTAATGTCGGTACGCCAGCGTCATCGTGACGACGTTTGACGATCTTTATTGATCTCTTTTGAGTTTGAATCTGACACAGCATGCAGAGCTTGTTGTTTGTAGCTTGCCTCTGAAATAAAATTTCTCCACTCCACTTGTATTAGTGGTTTGATTTTACTTGGTGTAATGTTATTCTCAGCGCTTTGAAGACCGGGTGTATATATGAAATGAAGTGTACGGAAATACAGGGCAAATGGTGGCCCTTATTGATTCAATACCTTCCCTTATGGCATAAGGGAAGGCATAGCGCTACCTCATGTTAAACTGTGGAGATAGATGTGTACATATTTGTTATTTGTTATCTCTTTTTAATTTGCATATCTTTCTTGACTGCTGCAATGCCTGAATTTTGTTCGGGGGCTAAATGTTTATTGTATAATGCCAATTTTTTCTTTTTGGGATTATTTTCCCTATTAATTGTTTATGTTTAGGTTTATATTTTCACATTTTATTGTACATTTTAAGCTAATTGCATATTGCCAATTTATTAATATTTTCTTTACTTTTTTTTGCATATTTAAATGTTTGGAGAGGTATTTGATACACATATAAATGATTGGACTTTCAATTTTTTTATTCATTTTAAAGCTGTAAAATGAAAGCCGGCTAAACACCAAGGTGAGGCGGACGCAAGTGATTTAACAACACACATTAAATGGCGTTAAAAAGTGAAATGATAACCACTCAGTCATTATCCCCCACGGAGAGCCCATCTGGATCTCCCACACACAGCAACAAAGGTAAACAACTGTTTGGCAAACGCTGCTAATCGCCTCCTAACCCAGAAAAAAGGCAAAGTAGACATTCAGAACAGCAGGAGGTAAACAGCACAGAAACAATAAGCCCTTTAGGTTGTAGGAAATGTGGAAGAAATAAATAATAGTGCGTGAGGAGCCACCAACACTGGATGGTGGAAGGAAGTGCATGGTTCCTAAGCAACCACTAGGACCTCGCTGTGGGGGTGCGGCAGCGGCTCTTTTTGAGTTTGGATAACTACAATAATTACCCCCTTTAGTTTCCCAAAGGGTTTGTGTCGCGCAGGATAAGTACGAACTAACACAGCGGATCCAATATGTTCCGGTCTGGACGTGCGGCGGCAGGAGGTAATGTACGTGAGCCTCGATGTACTGCTCAGAGACATACGGATCAAGGTTTTCTTTGGCCCTTTTAAGCATAGCTGTAGCACACACTTTTTACGTCTGAGCTGATGATTAAACAGAAATTATGGTATTCTGGATTTCTTTATATTGCTTTCTATTTTGTATTTCATATTATTATTATTATTATTTACTATTTATTATTATTAATATGAATAACAATCTACTCACTGGGGCTGCACAAGTCAGTGCATCATCAGTGCCCGTCCCAAGCCCGGATGAACAGAGAGTGTTGCGTCAGGAAGGGCATCCGGTGTAAAAACCATACCAAATCAAACATACGGACAACGAATCTGATTTCCATACCGGATCGGTCGAGGCCCGGGGTTAACAACAACCGCCACTGCTGCCGTAAGTCAACAGGGTGCCAGCGAAAATTGTGACGAGAGTGACGGACAGAGTGATGAGCATGAAGCTGGAAATGGACGGGGTGAGAATGAATGCGGTCAGCACATATGCTCCCCAAGTTGGGTGTGAGGTGGAAGAGAAAGAAGAATTCTTTAGTGAGTTGGATGTAGTGGTGGAGAGCGTCCCCAAGGGAGAGAGAGTGGTCGTTGGAGCAGATCTCAATGGGCATGTTGGCGAAGGGATCAGAGACATAGGTGACGAGAAGGTGACGAATAGGTATGGTGTCAAGGAGAGGAATGTGGAAGGACGGTAGTGAGAGCAGCCATGTTGTACGGTTTAGAGGCGGTGGCACTGACAAAACGGCAGGTGGCTGAACTGGAGGCGGCAGAGTTGAGGATGTTGAGATTTTCATTGGGAGCGACAAGGACGGACAGGATTAAGAATGAGTACATTAGAGGGACAGCTCAGGTTGAAGAGTTTGGTGGAAAAGTGAGAGAGGCCAGATTGAGATGGTTGATGAGAGTTACATCGGGAGAAGGATGCTGAGGATGGAGCTGCCAGGTCGAGAGGAAAAGAGGAAGCCAAAGAGAAGGTTCATGGATGTGGTGAGGGAGGACATGCAGGCGGTCGGTGTAGACCGCCTGCATGGAGGCAGATGCCTTCAGGTATTGGAGGCAGATGATCCGCTGTGGCTACCCCTAATGGGAGCAGCCGGAAGAAGAAGATTATTATTATTATTATTATTATTATTATTATTATTATTATTATTATTATTGCTATGATTAGTATTATTTTCTTTTTAAGATTTTCACTTTGGTAACTAAGGCGGTAAGACATATTTTTGTCTAAAATTACTTAATTCTGCCATATTTACAATTTGCTTGTTCCATTTGAAAAGGCGGAAGCGCCATTGCTTTAACAAATGACAGTTTTGTTTCTGTAGTTACCAGCTTACTTTTAAGATCGTTTTTCTCCCCATATTGTTTGAATTTTTCAAACCCTAAAAATATAGATAATGTTGAAAATCTAAAAAGATTGTCAGGAAAATGGTCAGGTAATGTAAAATATGTGTGCTGACGAGTAAATGAAATAAAACCAAATTTTACGAGCCACAACTCATCTCATTGCTGCACAGTTAACAACCTCAAACCGTAGACAGTGTCCCAGCCAAAATAATTATTTAAAGATAAAGATACTTTATTAATGCCCAAAGGGAGCAAGCAATGACATACATGACAAAACACACCTAATTTACAAAAACACACGTTATTTTTGAATCAATTACTATATAAAGATACACACACATACACATATGTGTATATACATATACAAATAAAATTACAAAATAAAAACATTTTGAAATAATTATAATAATAATAATATAAATAAATAGAATAAAATATAATTTAACTTAAAGCTTAAAAGTGGAAGTTGAATGTAAAGTAAAAATGTGCCTTGTGCATTGCCATTCAGAGGGGGAGTTTCTCTCCTGGCACAGAGGGCAGTCATTGCAGGTGACTTTTGCGGTGGGCAGGAATGACTTCCTGTAATGGTCGGAGTAACGGTTTCAGGAGTATTATTATCATTATTTGAATTTGGGTGACGAGAAATCCCTGAAGTAAATTGAAAGTAGTGGATTAGGCTTATTATTCAAATAGTTCTAGTAATTCGGAGAAAATAGCCCCATTCATCACAAATTAATTATTATTATTTTCCTCTCCAAAATAAAGAAAAGGGTTTTTAAGAGGCCGTGGACGATGGTGAAATGGACCTTTACTGTGTGAGAGTCGTTATTGGGAGTGGGGCCCTAAATTATTTTAATGCAGTCATTTTTCTCCCGCTTTCATCAGAGGGAGCCTCAGACTGCACGCAGCGATATTTTAATTTGCCAGAGAGGGATAATTCACTTTATCACTTTTAATTAGGTATGCAGTTTATAATTGAATAATGGCTTTTTTTCTGGTATTCCTGCTCAATTCCCACCCAAGGTTAGGGGATCGCATTTAAGGGGGAGATTTACAAAATAATTGACTAAATGAAGAAAGGTTGTTTGTTTTATTTGTGGTTTATACATTATTCACTCTAGCTCTCCATCACATGTATCTTAGCTGTAATTGTGTGAAAGAAAATGTCAGGCTATAATTCATGAAAAAAAACCCCAAAACAATATAAATGATGTATCTGGGAGTTAAGGGCATTCGAAGATAAACGTGAGGAAGTATTTTTATCTTTTAATGTAGCGATCACAATCTACAAATCTCACAGACATGAATCGTCCTTTAGTGAATGGAACACATGCACGTATAGATCATTGCTAACAGTTTATTTCAGTGGTTCTCCAAAACACTCACATTTTAATAAGATTTTAATGAGAGTCGGGGGTTGCAAGGTAGTTTGAGCTTACAGGCAGGAGTATTATTTGTCATTTGTTTCACAAGCTATAAACTCTCCTGTTTTTGTCAAATTTGAGCACCTCAAAACATTTGCGATGAACCTAAATAAACTGATCACATTCGGGTACAGGCAATATTCTGAAAATTGAAAGTGTCACATAGACCTTTAAATTAAATCTTATTTTGGGTTAAACTCGAAATAGGCTTAAGCCTGACCCGATTAACAGACCTGGATTTCTTCTTGATCATTCACTTTATTGTGGCATGTAAACACACTTAACTTAATATGGATATCGGCGTATCCAGACTGCAATCCAAAACACACAATTTCACCTGGAAAGAGTTGTTTCGTCAGATAACCAACTGACACCATGGCAACTGTCTTTAAACATGCGCACTGTCGGTGGGAAAGTGAGACTTGATGAGGGAGCTAAATATAGTGAGATATTTGGATGGGCACAAGAACCAAAATAGGGACATTCATATTCAAGAAACTGTCCAGAGGATTGTAGTTGGAGGTTTTACTTCATTTCGAAATCGAGTTCTTACTATGCTTTAAGCTATCTCCAGACAGCTCTACTGAAGAAACTGAAAGTCCTTTTAAACTAACCAAGTTTCAATTTGGCCCTGACAAGCTGTGATTGGGCCACTCGGGCACCCATAATAAGGACCCGCCACCCATTATATACAGTATACCGGGTAATACTTCTTTGATTATTCGGCTCTCCACTGTTGGAAGCAAGCCCTCTTTTACAGAAAGAAAAAAGAAAGTAAAAAATTATGTTGGCTGCGGACTTGAAGACATGTGGAGGCTGTGGTGTGCACATAACCGTCAGGGATACTTAGCTGCTGTGCGTCTGCTGTCTCAGCTATGCACACACGGAAGCGGCACTGTCAGACCCATTCTTTTGTGTCGACTGCTCGAGTCTGCCGCTTGAAGTCATCCGTTATCGGGCCGACATCTTTGGTTCCCTCCCTAGTACTGCTGAAAGGCCTATGAGTGTGAGGGGGAGGCAAAGAGGAAGAATTGGCTCTCCCATCTTCGGGCCTTGTTTCGAGGCCACGCTCCCGCGACTCTCTGATCCCCCTCAGCATCTCAGCACCTCAGGATCTGGAGGAGTTGGCTACGCACCAGCAGTTGCGGGACCTCCTTCCTCAGCTACTGTCCAAGGCGTGTAAGCTGACGGTGAATCAGGTGGACAAGTCCTACAATGCCCCGGGGAAGACTATAGCACTGCTAAACAATGTCTGCCTGCTACCAGGCCAGGCTCCTATGGGAGCTGGAGGGGAAGGCAACTCCCGAGACCTACGTGGAACTGCGCAAGGTCTACAACTTCTGCATGCCCTGTAAGACACAGGGCGTGTGAGGGGGTTTCTCCGATTTCTGAGGAGAAGACCAGGCTCCTGGATGCTCCGGTGAAGGTGTGGGGCCTATTCGGGCTGATTGTGGACTCGATGACCCACAAATTTGAGCAGCAGTAGAATGAGTCGGGGCATTGAGGAGTTTCATGTCCTGACTGACCCGGTCCCCACGTTGCGAGTCCTGGCAGAAACAGTGCTCATCATGGACCAGTTGGGATCAAGAGAGCCCCCAAGATTGTCGTGGGCCCAGAGCGGACCAGCTATGGCCGAGGAGACGTCTTAGCCTCCCCCGCTGATGGGATAAGGGGCTGGAATAGTAATCCTTTCTGCTGTCCCCACCTGCCGCAGGCTTTGGCGGTGAGGGGCAGGAAGATATGGCTGACCCTATCTCAAATTTCTGAGAAGGAGAAGACCAGTCTCCTGGATGCTGGGGTGAAGGTGTGGGACCTATTCGGGCCCGTTGTGGCTTGACCCACAAATTCGAGCGGCAGCAGATTGAGTCGGTAGAGTTGAGGAGCTTCATGCTTGAGGGACCCGGGCTCCGCGTTACGAGCCCCGAGCCCCCATCCCCTGCAGAACCCAAGCCCAATGTGAACTTGATGACCCACAAATTTGATCAGCAGATTGAGTTGATGGCATTGAGGAGCTTTATGCCTTGACTGACCCAGTCTGTGCGTCGCAAGCCTGGGCAGAACCCGGCTCATCACGGGAGCAGTCATGATCAAGACAGCCCCCAAGATTGTCGTGGGCCCAGGCGATCCGACTCTATGCCATGACTGCCTTGACTGACCCGGTCTGCGCGTCACGAGCGTCGGCAGAACCCGGGCTCATCACGGGAGCAGTCATGATCAAGATAGCCCCCAAGGTTTGTCGTGGGCCCAGGAGAACCGGCTCCAGCCGAGGAGACGTCCCAGCCTCCCCCCACTGACAGGATAAGGGGCTGGAATGGTAATCTTTTCCACCCGCCCCACCTGCCGCATGCTTTGGTGGAGAGGGGCATTAAGATACAGGGGACCTGAGCTGTTATGTAGAGGGGATTCATGCTGCTGGACCATCTGCTCGACCTCAAGTTTTAGCATGAAAAGACATTCTACTGTACTATGTCCCGTGCCAGCGAAAGCCGTGAGGTTAATGTAAACAAAATACAACCCCCAGTGTATTTTCCCAGTGTGTTTACCAACGCCCCCTCTCCACCCAGAAACATGACCAAAATGAAAATATGGGCCCAAAGCTGCAGTTGAGGCTGTGACATGTCATCAAACACATGAACACAGGTGTGAGCCTCCCTGCGCAGAGAATGGGGCCGGAGGCTCAATTTGTGGGGGAATCTGCCCTGATGCCATTGCTACCAGAAACCAGAGCATGCCTCTCAACTTGTGTGAGACACACACAGTTTCTCCCGAGGTAGAGAGGATGACTCGAAAGGGAGGGGCTGTTCGGCACTTCGCCCTTCGTCCACAGCCGTTTGCTGGAGTCACACAGACAGAGGTCTTGGACTCAACGTCCGTCATCCTGGAACAGGGCATTCAGTCCCTTCTGGAGAAGGGAACCATTACAAACTGTGTTTTTTTCAGCAGATATTTTCTCATTCCACAAAAAGACAGGTATTCTGAGAATTTTAAACACAAATTTGAGAAAGCTCGCGCTGCGAATGTTAACACACCGTCACCTGTTCAAATCACACCTGCAGGAGGCTGGTTTACTTTGATGGATTTAAAAGATACTTATTTTCACATACCAATTGTAGAAAGGCACAGGAAATATCTAGGGGTCCGCTCTCAGGATAGGGCATCCAAGTCTTGCGTTCGCCCGTTCGGTCTCTCTTCTGGTCGGCCATCTCCGCAAACCTTTCGATTCTGGTGAATTGGAAAGAGATGTAATGTGGATATAATATAATGTTCACAAACAAACAAACAAACAAACAAACAAACAAACAAACAAACAAACAAACAAAGAGACGTACAGACCAGCAAACAAAGCACCAAGCTAGAACACGGCCTCCTTGGTGGTCAGTCAGTAAAGAAGTCTTTGCGGACGTTCTTCTGTAAAGACCTACCGAGAGGATGGAGGATCTTTTATTGAGAACCCACTTGTGTTTCATTTTTTTTTTCCTCTTCTTTATTTTAACCAGTGCTGTCAGCATGCTGGGAATACAGCACAGAGTATTTGTATGCCATTGCATCCAGGACAGAGTTAGTTTGCAAGTGGAGTTAAACTTCTAAACCTGCAATGCAACTCTTTATTCATTCTTAAATCATTAAGAACTGCTGCAATAACTCTGACCTGTAGAATGACAAGAGACAGCTTTTTGTTATAGAGAACCACCACCAACCCCCCTCTTTGGAGAACTATTTATCATGTTTGGGTCTATGAACAACTGATCTCTACTCCAAGAGGGGGAGAATCAACACAGGTGAGACAAATAAACATAGAAACAAACAACATTTACACAAAAATATAAACATTGGATGACAACATGTACTGAAAAACAATGAATTAGGTCGAGGAAAACTGGAACTACAACTGGCCACGTGGCCTCTTCCTGTCATTTTTATGGCAGCAAATGGGGGAGGAAAGGAGAGGAATGCAACCAGGAGGGTGCTGGGGTACACTCCAAGCAGGTGTGGTGGTGTGTGCGTGTGTTATGGGACCACCTCTGTGTGTGTGTGTGTGTGTGTGTGTGTGTGTGTGTGTGTGTGTGTGTGTGTGTGTGTGTGTGTGTGTGTGTGTGTGTGTGTGTGTGTGTGTGTGTGTGTGTGTGTGTGTAAGATGTCCAACAGTGAGTGTACATGACTTGTCCACATTGGTACTGGTGTAGTAGGTTGGCGGAAGGGGCCCCGAAGCCCCCCCAACTCCGCAGCCCTGTAGACACCCTACGGCTGCAGGAAAGCCCCGAGTACCCTGCCCTGCAGCCACAGAAGAGCCCCGGGCCCCCAGAGAAGCCAGAGGGCCGTGGAGCAACCCCCACGCCCAGCCCCGAGGAGCATGGCCCAGTCCTAGGGGGCACGAGGATACCCCGCACCCCACGGGCGCACACATACAACCAACCCCCAGGTGCAGGCACAAAACGAAGCCGCCGGCACAGAACCCAGGGCACGTGAGTGGCGTGAGTTCCAAGTGCCCAAACACGTAGCAGCGAGTGCCCAGTGCAGGGCACCTCGATGTTACCTCGCCCCCCCGACCGATGCCGGCAGTCCGCCAGGTATACAGGCCCACCGCCACCCCCAGCACCCGGGGCACCCACCGCAGAGAAGCCGCGACGCAGAAGCAAAAGGCCAACAGCTGCCCCCCATACCACAACCCACACCCACAACGGCAAGCAGTCCCGGAGAACTCACTTGTCACTTATCTATCTATCTATCTATCTATCTATCTATCTGTCTATCTATCTATCTGTCTATGGTTCTATGAAAGTTGTTTTGAGTGACAGAGCAAACTGTGCAGTATCACTCACACTGGATTATTCTGCCATTCAACAGTCTTGATACCTTTCCAAACAACTGATTTAAAGCTTTTATATATATATATATATATATATATATATATATATATATATATATATATATATATATATATACTTACTGTGCTCTATCCCCCGATTGTTAAAGTCCGCCCCTTTTCCTTTCATGGGTTTTGTTGAATAAAAGATGTGAAATTGGTGAAATTTCAACAAAAGCAAATAGTATTTGATTTGATTGCCGATTGTTGATCATGTTCATCTTTGGTAGAAAGGTGACATTTACGAGAATACGGTAAAAGTCGAAGACTCATTTTGTCAATTTGTCAATTTGTCAGCATTTTAATTCCAGGTTGTGCCTGGAGTTTGGCATTGCAGCTAAAATGCGGTTCGACTTAATGTGCCGGAGAGTCGGAGCTCGCTAGTGTCTGTCGGAAAAAAAACGAGATTGCCAGTTTCTGAGGAAATTCAATCAACCGGCAATAAACTGATTGGAATATATTTTATGCAAACCGACGGGAAATGGACAAGAGTTACACTATGTAACATTTGCCCATTTAAATCATCAAATGTATAATTGTAATCATCCCATTGGCGCTCAGTCTTTGAAATGTGCTCGATTCACACAGAAAAGGGTACTATAATTGCTGCATAATTACTTTGTGATATAATTAGACTATGATTAGCAGGAAATCTGTAATTTTTATTGGAACACTATTTTTCCACTTTCTCTCGAATATATTTCACTGTGTGGCGAAGGTGGCGGTCTGGCCAAACGTGATGTGCAAACCAATTAAGGATAACCTGAACTTTCTATTTTTTACACAGTATTTTGGTCTGTATTTGGTGAATTTGCAGCTACCTTATTGTCGTGCAATAAGAGTTAAGACATTTTTTTAACAGACTATTATCTGAACAATCGAAAGCTATATATATTTGAAAACTATGATATATTAGGCAACAAGTGAACAGTTCTTGAAGTTGATGTGTTGGAAGAAGGAAAAATGGGCAAGCGTAAGGATCTGAGCGAGTTGGACAAAGACCAAATTGTGATGGCTAGACGACTGGGTCAGAGCATCTCCAAAACAGCAGGTCTTGTGGGTTGTTTCCACTATGCAGTGGTTAGTACCTACCAAAGAGTGGTCCAAGGAAGAACAACCGGTGAACCGGTGTCGGGGTCCGAGCCACTCCAGCACTACCCCAAGAAGGTCTCAGAACCGGTGTGTTCGTGATGTCGAACGTGGCACAGCAGAAAAAAAAAATATATAATATATATATAATTCTCCTGGCAATGGGAAAAGCGTCAATTGTCTATTTTTAGCGGTTTTTAGATTGATGGGTATACCTGCTTATTTTGGAGTAAAAACGGTATTCAATCACTTAAAAGATCTGCTGCTAACATCATATACAGTATATATATAATGACATTCATCCATATATAAACTGTATATATACAATATATACTGTATATATTGCTCTGGCTCTGTGGAATCCATTTTAATTGGTCAATAGCTAGAATCAGCAGTCAGTAACTTTTGAATAATGACCCCTTATTGTTAATAATGACCGTTGTTGCTGTATTTATGTCCTTAATATAACGCCACTTACACCTAAATCTACACATACTAGTTAGAAAATAATTTCAAATCTATAACCGGTCTCAGTGTATTCTACTTTAGTAAGTGTAGCCGTGTAATCCGTGGAAGAATGTAGAGGGAGCAGGCTATTATTGCAAAATAACCCCCGACAGGGTGATGGGGACGCCCACTGAAAGGGATCACCCTCTTGGGGGTTATTTTGTGTTACCAACCCACAGGCTGCACATTATCCCTTTTCATATCCTGTTATGTCTTTGTCTTCCATGATTTATGATGCCGTTCTTTTAATTTGCACAGCACCTTGGTCAACACCGGTTGCTTTTGAATGCACTTGATATTTCAAATTGACCTTGATGCGGACGGTGTCGCTTCTACCTGTGTTTCTCATACAGATTCTATTGAAAGTCATAACGGACACTTCTTGATGTTTGCTTCTTTTGTGTCCCCCTTCTCAGCGCCAGGGAGGGAGCGTCCTAGGACTGACGTCCAGAGGTCGCCGCGGTGGACGTCCGGGTCGCACGGAGCCACATCCGACGCCAGCGGTCTGATCCGACACCTCCAGCCTCCCCCCCAGCCTCCCCCTCCACCCCATCAACATTCTCTGCCGCCCTCAGGCCGGTGGACCAGATTTTTCATGTCAGCTGGCACGCACCTTCAACTCATAAGTAGCTGTTTGACTTTCACAACTCCCACGTCATGGCGGCGTACGGAGCGCTCCCAGACAAGGTTGCCGTCTCCTTGGCTGGTAATTATACGCCAGTTAGAAGTGTCCACTTGCATGCAGATGGGCTGCACTCCTTCAAGTCCTCCGCACCTCGTTGTACGTAGCCGTACTAGTAGCATAGGCTGTTATATCCTATGGAGGCTATTATATCCTACGGTGAAAGAAAAAGACAGTGTATGAAATAACGCATTTAAATTTTGCTTGTTATTTATATATATTATTCCTGACTCCCATCACACACACACACACACACACACACACACACACACACACACACACACACACACACACACACACACACACACACACACACACACACACATGGGCACGACCACCACCCCCAATCATTTTGAGTGTTACTCTCTGTAAAACAATCTCCTAATTGCTTTGATCACCTTCTAACTATGGATCTGGTACAGGGCCAGTTTCTCACACTGTTCTCAGTTACACTACGTACAGTTTATTTACTTCGGCTATTTTGCAATATTTATCTTGTTGCTCAGTTGCTGTGGGTTGCCAGTAAGACATATGTAGAAGAACAAGAAGAAGCTTTCGTTATCACGCAACACACCACAACACAACACATGCACACACACACACACTTTGGATGGTGGCCGGTGAAATGAGGCCTTTTGCATTTGACCCATCCTGGCTTGTCCTTCCTCCGGGGGCACAGCCAGGAGCAGTGGGCGGCATTCGTTGACGCGCCCGGGCACCTGGTGACGAGTGTCCATCGCTGGTCAGACAATGATGTGTGCATGTTTTTAGTGGGGGTCCTTACTGATGTGAGGTGCATAAAACCCCATGTGAGCACGGGTAGAACATGCAAACTACACACAGAAAGGCTCCTATTTGGGACATAACCCAAACCTCAACCTGGATATCACATGGATACATTAATTAAATCTCCAAAGAGATAATTATATACAGGTAATACAGTACTAACAATGACATCCAACTTTAATTTGTCTAATAATCATTGCCACGTACTAGACAAATAGACGTGGCAGCATCAGACATCAAAACAAAGAGGCAATCATAAAGTACTAAGAATAAAATTGTTGTAAATTGACAAAATTCGGCAATATATAATAAATTCAAAAATAACTAAAAAATAATTGATTTAAAGTCCAAAAACATAAATAAATCTGCCACCTTTCACCCTTAATATTCATGTTTCATGTACATAACCCACACACATCTTTAACTCTGGTTTTCCCACAATCACAAGGAGTGGAGATTGTTGTGGTGGGGTGGGGGGCAAACAAAGCAAAAAAGACAAGTGTGGTTTTATGGTATACGAGGAAATACATCTAGACCTTTTTTTTATGAAAGTATTTGCAGAAAACACTGTTGTGACTTTAAGAGCGACAGCTCCGTGTATTTTCCTTGACAGCAGTATTATGGCCCAGCCGAACCACAGGGCTCAGGAGGCGATTTTCAGTCCCAGAGACAAGGTCCGTGGCGGCTCACAAACACAAGGCTCTGCACACTCAGCAGTTTTAAACGGAGCTGGCATGTTCCTGGCAGCCTAAAAAAAACCAGACACCTACCCATTTTTCAAAAGTCTGCTATGTCGAATGTAACCCATTAGGTTTACAGGCAAAACCTTTTTTCAATACGGAACAGGTGCACGTTATGTCCGTTATGCTGGCCGTGATCCGGATGAGGAGACGTTTTCCACCAGAACTTCTGGTGAAAGCCGGCGCTCTACTGTACGGAAATTAAAGAGAACAAACAACCTTTCCCAACCTTTTTACTACGAAATAATCCCACAAAAAGTCCCAAACATAGAACAGTGCTTGTTATTATGGCCTTCTAAAAGCTACGGGCGACAAGACTCGTGAACGATTCGCTCATATCGAACAAATCTTTCACTCTGGCAAAAGAGTGAGTCTTTCACTTACAAACAGGAAATAATTACTGAGGACTTATTTAAAGTCCAATGCACAACGTCCAAGGCATTTGGTGCAATTCATATTAAATGTGACTTTGCATTCCACCGAAATAAAACATTCAACCAAATAAAGTGATCTTTGTGAGAATTCCCCTCACAGCTTGGAGCCGAACTGACGCTCATGCATCCCTCACTGTGCATTAAATCAACTGAATCAAATGAACAAAGAGCAGGAAAAATGCAAAAAAAAGGGTTGAACCTTACATTACCGCTCATAATCGTCGCTCTACGTGCAAAACTTGATCTTGTTCAACACAAGAGTTTGTTTCCATCTGTATACATTTCCACGCTTTTCGTACCTCATAATGATCAGAATAAAACCAGAGCTACCTTCCTGGAAAATAATTAGAAACCGATGACTAGAAAACTCATAACGGGGTCTTGGTACAATGATCGGTCGTCATAGAAACCTTTGGCCAGAAAGAGGGACAGTGACATTAATAATGTATTGACCAAGCAGAAGACTCATTGATGTGATATGATTTTGCTTGTTCCGAGGGGTGCCGGGTGCTTTACAGCATATTCACTCGTTCATGAATGCGTTTCTTCAAGAAGATAGAAAATATGTTCTCCAATCCAGTCCCTGCCTCATTTGATTAGCGTCCATGATCGAAGGTCAATTTCATTTGTCCAAATACAGCGAAGATGCAAGCAGCGACTGCACACGCTTTTCATGGTGCATCCGAAGGTTGCCGTTGATATTTATGAAACTGTGATTTCTTTTTAATGCCTTTATGCAAATACATCTTTCAACCTAAGCTAATATATATATATATATATATATATATATATATATATATATCTACAATCGCATGTTTCCATCCAAATGTGGAAATGATGAATTTTAAACTAATGTTAGAAATATTAATTAGGTGCATTATCAGGCCACCCAAATGTAATATTATATTATCATGTCCAGAAAAAAAAAGACTTTTCTGCAATAGGTAGACATCTGCTATTACACTAATATAGGCTTCTACTATGATAGTGGTGTAAAATAACCCCCACCCCCATATTTTTGCTAATATAAATTGTTCATTGCAATTAAAAAGTAATATTTTAATTGCAATTTTTGTATGACAACTAATATCTTTTTTACTCACTTACTGTGCGTGTATCCATCTAAAGATATAGGAATTATATAGGAATCCAACCAGACAGTTGGCTCTCATGAATTTCATAAAAAAACCAAAAACATTTATTAATATGAAGTCTTAAAATGTCATATCTATTTCGGTGCAATTCCATTGTTTGAATGGATGGGGCCGGCTGGGATGTAATATGCATTATCAAAACATTATCCATATGCAGTACTCTAGTGTCACTGTTGCCACTCGTCCCCCTCGTTGCTCCTTTGATCCCTCCGTCACAGAGCCGTCTCTCCGTCTCACCCGGCCTCCCCTTCCCCAATCGGGCTGTTCCCAGGCTGACTTTTTAGGGTCATTATTGTCACGGTTCTGTCATGATCTCTTGTGTTTCCCATCCCGCCCTCTTGTCTTGCAGTTCGCCTTCGGTCCTGTGGATGTCTCCCTCCTGTCTCCCTGGCTCCCGTCTCCCTGGCTCCTGTCTCCCTTCCCCCAGTGTGTCTAGCCGCCCGTTGGTCATTCCCTCATTTATGTTTGATGTTACCCGGCTCCTTAAGTAAAGATTATTCCGTTTCCCAACCTTGCCTCGTCTCCATGTTTCATGGGCTCCACCACCTTCATCTCTCGTTGACTTGTGTCAATTATATTGAAAATGGTATAGTGTATATTAAAATACCCTCATTGAGGTCTCTCTTCTCAGGACACCGTCCAAGGCTCTGCTGATGACCATGTCATGCATGATTCTTCTCATTCTAATTTTTAAGATTTTGTTTAGTTCGCTATTGGATGTATATCATTTTTTGGGATAGTTTTTAGGTTATATTTTATTTTTATTGTATATTGTTTATCATTAGGTTTATTGTATATTATCACATCTTTATTGTTCATTGTTTACTTTTTGACAGTTCTTTCTGGTTTAGGTTTACTTTTTATTGATTATTGTTCATTTGTAGGTTTAGTGTGTATTTTCACATTTCTCATCCATTCTTAGGTTATTGTACATTGTGTTGATTTTCTTGATTACATTTTTATTCTTATTCCTTTATTATCTAGACAGACAGACAGACAGACAGACAGACAGACAGACGGACAGGTAGATAGATAGATAGATAGACAGACAGACAGACAGATAGATAGATAGATAGATAGATAGATAGATAGATAGATAGATAGATAGATAGATAGATAGATAGATAGATAGATAGATAGATAGATAGACAGACAGACAGACAGACAGACAGACAGACAGACAGACAGGTAGATAGATTTTGTGTATATTGCCATATATTTTAAACGTTTTCCATATATTTCCATTTCCTGTTTTATATTTTTGTTGTGTTGCTTTATTATTATTGGTTTCTGTTTTGATGTGACACGGTTGCAATTTCCTATCCATCCATGCATCCATCCATGACATACAGCATACATTCTGTTGGATGTTTTCATTCGCATCCCAAAATTTAAATTCAATACATTCAATTAATTGTCTCCATAATTACCCCTCCCCCCATTCTTGCTCAGTGATTTATACATTGAGCCACTGATTTTTTTTTTTTCTCCAACATCCACCATCAGAGAGCAAAATAACAGGGGAATTGAAACGCAGGAAACGAATAACTGCAGAACTCAGTGAGTGAGTGAGGTGGGTACATACTGTACAGTAACTCCCCGACACCAGGTCCAATCTGAGGAAGGGAGATGAGTATCTGTGGAGTCAAAGAGGCGTCTTCTGTCCTTGGAAAGCATTTAATGGCAACATGGAACCCCATGGCAAATTGGAGCGCTGTGATTGGTCGGCTCTCCCCGGCCCTGACCATATGGTACTGAGTGATACACCTACCTGCAATCTCACTCTGACTGATGTCCCTGCCGAAAATGATTACTTCATTTGACCGCACATTATTCGCTTCGCCAGAGGGGTGAAATGAAAAAAATATATATAATAAAAAAAGGGAAAGTAAAAAAAAAATTTAAGATATTGTATTGTAAAGCACCGTGGCTGACCTCAGCCTTAAGATGATTTCATCACAACCGTTTATGGAACTACAAACTAAATAAAACATCATATATGTATATATAATTGTATATATATTCTATATATATATATATATATATATATATATTAAATATAATATAGAAATACATTATTTATTCATATTTCATTAATTCATATTGTATGTTTATTATATATACATATATATTAAATATCATTTATAAATATATAATTTCTATATATTTCTATACAATAAGATATTTTGAATATGAAAAAAAAATATATATACATTTCAAAAAACAATTATTTTGCCATTCATCGCTTTAGAAAAAAAACCCTCTTCTGAGCCAGATTTAAGTGAACTTTTATCGTTCGGGTGTTAGTGTTGCTGATAAAACATACAATAAATCGAGCAGAAATTGCCATCAATCTTACAGATGGACTAAAAAAAAGCTATTTTCGAAAATAAAGCATTTCCTCACAGTGTATTTCACAGCAGGCCAAGTCAGTGACTGCACTCTTAATTGAGGAGTGCATCTGCTTAGTGATATTTGCCAGACAATTGTACAGTGATACAGCAAATTACATTTACCAACTGCACATCCATCCAGGGCATTTAGATAAATGTCAAGCACATAAAATAAACAACCCACACGCTCACTCCATGTCCACAGTCCAGAATTCATTAGTGATGACTGACAGAGTCTGCATTTGGAAGAATTGACTAAAAACACATGAAAAATACAATGTTAAAGCAATATTTATTGTAATTACATACAATCCTCTCATGTTTGTTTGCACAAATAATTGCAATCATTTGCGAGGGTTGGAGGTTATTGAATATGATTATGCTGTTCTGGATATATGTATTTAAGGGGACTCCCACACTTCATTATTGGTAAAAAAAACACCATCCTCTTTAGGCAAAAAGCTGAAGTCGCTTATTATGAGTGATGGTAACCTTGACTGGTTGTCTGGCAACCGAGCCAATCTAAAAAAGCTTTGATTTGGATTAAAGCTTCGAATAGAGAGAAATGTGTTTCCCATATATAAATATTGAGAAAATACCAACAAATGTCATTATACTAGACAGACCTCAAACTACTCAGCTTCTCTTGTAAGGAGCAGTAGATCAGTCGTGATGGCCAAACAGCTTATATGAGAAATATATGTATACACACACACACACTCACACACACACACACACACACACACACACACACACACACACACACACACACACACACACACACACACACACACACACATATATATAGATAGATATATATTTATTTCTATAGTATTATATTTAATCTAAAATTATTACTATAAATACAAATACTAATATATATCATATATAAAATTCAATATCCATTACAAAAAGAAATGTCAAACACATTGTTGCGAAGGGTTTTCGACACAATTTCCTCCACAAAGGTGATTTACCTGTTCCATATAATACATTTCAGAATAAAAGCCCTTATTTTTTCACCTGAATTCTCTAGTGTCTAGCCATTCTGACGAGCAGAACCTTTGACAGCACCAGTTTGATAAGGCAAACTGAAAATCTGATTACTACCTGTCCTCCATTTCAAGATAGAATGGCACTGTAGTGGGACTCAGCAAAATACAGATTTTTATATATATTTTCTCCACTCCACTCCCACCCGAGTTGCTCAGTGAAATTGTTTCTATTACAATTAAAATGTATCGTGGCTGAACCTTGTATGAACCACTTCACCTCACTTCCCCCTTTTGAATTTGTTTGTCAAATCATCGACACATGCAAATGCAAGTTAAGAAATTGATAAACCAACACTGTCCTTTACCCATTGCTTTGTATTAATCCGATTAAGTGTTAAAAATGAGATTATGAAATCCTAAAGGGAAGTCCATTTTAAACCCCTCCTTGGTACCTATTTTTAAGTTCCATTTTTGTTTATGTTTATCAAATATGCTGAGAGAGAGAACTAATGAGTGAATATACTCCAGGTAGAAAGTAAGTTCTAAGTTCTAAGTAGTATTTCTAAGTGGCAGCTTTCTTCATATTTTCTATTTGAGCTCTTCATGAGCTAGGCGGAAAGCCCGATTTCACCAAGGATACTACTGTCGGGCATGATTTCACCAAAAAAAAAGGGTATGAACATAGTCCAGTTTAGGTAAAAGACCTTTACTACATGAGGCTAAGCTTGTAATGATTCACAATATCATTTTCAATTTAATTTCAATTTTTATGGTGGATGATGTGTCGTGGAAATTTAATTGGAATCATAGGTATAAGATTCCCCCCCCAAAAGTCTGTGCAGACCAGAAATACTGCAAAAGCTTTTCACAAAATGCTGGATTACGGCACAGCAGTGGTGCTGAGCGGACAGACTCCTTGAGGTGATTCATTCTTTTCGAATCCGTACATCTAAATGGATCGGGTTTTCGGGCAAGATTTCTTCTTTCATTAGTTGGGTGATATGCACCTTTTAGGCCACTAGAGGCCATACTGTATATGTGTACTGTATACTGTATATGTGTATGTCATTTATTCGTCCTTGCGTCGTCCATGTGCAGAACGATCCCCCAGTTTGGCGCTTACAATGCACCTCGCCCATCTGAGTGTCGTGCACATCTGAGCCTCACCAGCATTCATATCACTGCCTTTTGGACTGTTATGTCCCTGCCGTGCCGTGGCAGCCAGACAGCTTTGCCCGTATACTTTTATATTTGAGAATATTTTTGCCTTTTTCTGTACTTGATGGCTCTGCCTTTCTTAACTGTTGTTTATCTGTCACAGCCATTTGCACTTTTCTCCACAGGCCCGTTTTCGGGAAGGAACCTCAAGTTTAGAGGATGCTCACAGCATGCAAGCATCATTTGGTCTATATTTGTCCCGGAGCAGTGCCTTGATATTGCATTTTGGATAATCTTAGTTAAGAGTAGAAAAAGTGTTTTATTACCCTTGTGGCACTATGCTGGGTGCTTTCCTATAAAATGGACTACAGTCTATCAACTATGATAACTATCTACAGAAGTTTATATTTAATTACGACTAATAACGTAGGACTAACTCCATAAAGACGGTGTTAGAAAACGCAATTTTGTTTTGACATAAGTAATGAGTAATTTCTTTGGGAAATCCATGGTGCAGAAAGCCCTGGCTCAGGTTAGTGGCACTGGCTGAAAGAAGGTTATTACTGAGGTTTAGAATTGTTTAATGTTTCCCAGAAGAAATACGCTAAAACCAATGCAAACAGTCAAATAATTACATGTACAAAATGATCAACCCACTGGCAAATAAAAATGACGGTTCAGCGTCTCCCCCAGCAAAAGACTATTAACTCTGATAACACAATTACAGATAAGATGTTCCTTTTGTCAAAAAGTTATCACTTAAATTGTAATCTCAGACTATGCAAATGAAATGTGATGGCTGACACACTCCTTAGAAAAACATAGCAGAATAAAACAAGAGAAAGTATGCATCTCAGCTTTTCCCTCGACAAAGTCTGCAATGGAAGAGGATTTAACATGGAAAGAGTTCTACGAACACAGGAACAAACTACACAACTTTGAACTTTAAATGCTAAAATGTATTTCTTTTTTTTTTAATGAAGTTACAATCCTGGGCTTAAGGAGAAGATGGTTTTAATTATTCTTCTTCTTCTTCTTCTTCTTCTTCTTCTTCTTCTTCTTCTTCTTCTTCTTCTTCTTCTTCTTATTATTATTATTATTATTATTATTATTATTATTTTACCTTTTCTACAGGCAGAAACAACAGAAAAAAAAAATGCAGGTGTTTTAAACGTCCCATAATATGCATATCATGCTAAGTTCAAATAGGACTCCGAGGTCCCCAACACCCGTCTTAGAAGTTTTTATTTTTGCTGAAAATACCACTCAGCTTTTGCATTCTAGCCATTCTAACATGCCTCTATACCCCTGCCGTACTCGACGGGCTGTTTCACTATGACTACGTTTACACTGCAGGTAAAGTGGCCCCGATTTTATTTTTATTTTTTTTTCTTGCTCATAATGTGACTCAGATCTGCTTTTTTCACAACAGTGTGAACAGCACATGGAATCGGATACAGGCCGGATTTTGTGCGACGCGACCTCAGTCTGAACAGTTCCCAACCCTTTTCCTACCACAGACCAGACCGCAGTGCACAACATGTTCGTGGAGCGGGGGACCAAAAAAAAAAAAAAAAAAAAAAAAAAGGACCCCCTGTGTGTCGAGAACAAACTCGGAATTCCGCCCCCGACTTTGGGACCGGGGAGCAGAGCGAGGCGCGCCGTGACCGCCCCCACTGCGGCACCTCCACCCGCACCGCGGCCGCCCGCCGCCGTCAAGCAGCGTATACAGCGCGGGGATGGAAAAAAAATAATAGATGGATAAATAGATAAATAGATAAATAGATAAATAGACCGACCCAGCGAGGGGGGCACCCACGCCGGGTTTTATAAATAGCAAAAATTGTCTGTGTGTGCATGTGTGTGTCCTCTGAGGGAGCAATCGGGCTAAAATAAATAATTTAATAAAATAAAAACACAATGGGGGGGCACGGTGCTTGTTTTTATTGAACAAAACAAAAACGAGCACCGTGCCCCTGTCTGGATTTAAAGATTTTATCTGCGAGCTTCAGCTGATTTACACGGTCCTACACCGCCCGACAACCACCGGGCCGCGCGACTGGCGCACGCAGTTCAGGACTGTGACCAGTTCACACTGGAATCTGATATTGGCCATATTTAAAAAATAATAATGTGAGCGGCCAAACAAAAATATCTGAGCAATAAATCAAAATTGAGCACTAAGGCTTGCAGTGTGGACGTAGCCTGTATCACCCCGTTATTTACTGAGCTTTTTTTGTTTCATTCACTGAGGAAACGGAGGAAATGATTACATCTACAATAAAAAGCACTGTTTTTATTGGCTGTATTTGGAGATCGATCTCATCGGGCGGTGCACCGCCAAACTTTTATTCGTTTATTTTTTAAGAGAGGTTGAAAATACAGGAGACCAACGTGCAGCAGCAGGGTGGTGGTGAGTCAGCAGGTCAGTCACTTAGTTTCACAGCGATTCAAGGTGGTGAAGTACCGAAGAGTAGAGTATTTTACAAAAAAAAAAAATCCATTTTTTTTACTAAATAAAGTCCCATATCTATCCCATATCAACTTGCACCATACTAATGTGACCGCGGTTAAGTTAAAGAGAACAACAGAGAGACGCGGCCACCACCACGCCGAGTGCACGGGATTTGCTTTGTTTCACTGACGGAGGAAACGAGGGGAAGACTGAAATGGAAAATAAAATTAAAAGCACACCCTCCGAGCGCCTGGCTCTCCGGGATTATAAAATCCAAGACACGCAGGGGCACAGAGCCCCGTCTATCCGGAGAGGTCTCGACGAGAGGCGCTCTCTGCCCGGGTAGAGCAGATGTTTACTTTTTTCCTTTTCGCACAAATAGGGAGC
>NC_137199.1:25711738-25786738 GCF_960531495.2 Zeus faber
GCAGTGACGAAAAACACCCTCAAGCTGCGATGTTGCGAGTGACTGATAAAAATGAGAAAGAATAATAATAGTAAGAAAAATGCAACCTGAACCGCCCTCACGCTGAGGTCCGACACTGTATACAAAGTACTAAATTGCCTGTCAAGCGCCCCAGAATTCCACACACTGTTTTGGGCCTTACACTACGCAGGGCTCAACCTGGGGAAGTGTATTTATGTATTTTCCCTCTTTGACTCGCTGAGTTATGGAGCTCATTGTGACCGAGAACATTGGACAAAATGCAGTATGACCCGGAGCACCCTCGAGATGGGGGAGGCCACACGTTTCTGGAGCCCTTTACTGCAGCCAAAATAAAGTATACTTGGATTGTCCTCAATGAAACCTAAACCCATATATAAAAAATAAATAAATATATATATATATATATACACACACACACACACACACACACACACACACACACACACACACACACACATATATAACTATATAATACTAAACACTATGATTCATAATTGATATGTAATATATAGAATATTATTTTATTGAAAGTATGTATGTTGAGAGAAGACAATTAATGGGTAGCGATGAGTTAATTACTACAGTCTGAGACGTTTGAAATTAAGAGTTTGGAGAAAAATCTGAAAAAAGCCGCATTGTTTATGATGAAGCTGTAGAGGCCGTGAGCAAATGGCGGCTGCACTTTGCCCATGAGCCACCTCCATTAGGATGAAAAGTAATGTTGACACAAGATGTGATTCTGAGCCAATGGCAAAGCCAAAGCAAAAAGTGGGAATTACAAGAGCAGGGAAGTGGGATTACTGTATCCCCGGCGGGGCTCTTCATCACCCAGGTGCCTCCACCACTGGGCGGCCGGCGTGGTTCCATCTGTTAAACCATCTCTACTTCACTCCTTTTCTGGCCGAGCCAATAGGGAAACAAACAAACAACAAAAAACTAACTTTTCTCTCTCAACTTCAAAATGTGCCCAGATTTATTTTTACTTTCAAATCCCGATGAGTCGGCGGCATTGTTCTGTGCCATGCCCTCTCCGCAATACATCGCTGGCTTCAGACAGAAAGCCCCCCTCCCCCACCAACATCATAAATTTATTAGGGGATTTGTATTCCTAATGACACCTGGGCCATGCCACCAGAGCAATGTAAATAATCCCATCACAGAGCACGGGCTCATCAGCGACAGGCTAATCCCTTGTTTAAGGCAGTTACAGCGACCCCGCCCATTAATACCTCCTTCATGAGGACACAGCTTAGCATACATTACATTACGGCGTTAGAACGCGGCGAGCGCTTACAGCCCGAGCTGCTTTTAATCCAGGAAGAACATGTCACCTCCGCTGCTTCCGCAGAGGGCTCTGCCACGCCGCATCAGGGCCACGGCTTTCAAATCTATTAGAAAAAAAACCCCCAAAAAACTGAAAAACAAAACCGTGCACTGGGTGGCAAGTTGGGGCAGAAAGAGGGGAAAGTAAAAAAGCAAAGTCATTCTGAAGGAAGGGGGGGAAAAAAAAAAAGATTTGGTTCCTAAGAGAGTGCTGTTAGGAGAAGTTTTCAAGGCTGGAACAGGTTTTAAAATTTTATTTTGGGGGGGAGAGCGAAGAGGAAAGGAAAGTAGTGTTTTGATGTAGGCCTACTTCATAAGTATATATGAAGGTTAAGTACGTGTCCATAAAGTTGGCATCACATTCATGAAAAAAGTAAACAATGGCAAACAGCTGTTTATTTTGCTTTCCGTCACAATTGAATGGGAAAATGTATTTGTTATGAAAAATAGTACCTTTTACATTAATTCACACCATTTACACAATATTCACAAGGTCCCTAACCCCAACCCTAATTTGTTCTGTCCTCATCTGAAGGAAGATGCTTCAGTTCCATTTGCGGTTATATATCTATATATCTATCTATCTATTATATATATTCCTGTATTTAACACATTTCTTAAGTAAATTGTGAATTATTTATTATGAATAGAACAGAAAATACAGCGGATATACAGTATGCTTTTGTATGATATGGTATACTGGAGGATGAAGACACACAGTGTAAAGAAAAGTCGGAGTTGGTCATTATGTCTCACAAGACTTTAACAGTTTAAATCTAGAACGATCTTACCGACAGCCTGCAGTAAACTTCCTCCGCCTTGTCTCTTTCCTCCTATTTTTGATTTATCTGCATCCTGATGCTGGGGTTATTGGTGTTTGTCATCGAAGCCCTGATAGTTACACCACGGCCTCTATAAGTCCGATACCCATCTAATGCTCTCGCTCTCACAAATTCATTGGTACAATTGTAATACATCTCACAATAAAGATGCAGTCGCACGGTTTGTTCACGTCGAAAATCCCCGCAGCATAATAATTGGAGTATAGGTTAAAGTCGTCGGGCACAGAGAACATGACCGATTTTCTGCAACGCTGGTTTTTTTTTGGCACTGTTGAACAGGTCGAAAGTGACGACAGCGACCGATCCCCGTGCCGCCCTTGGAGTCTTTGCAAAAGGTTGCAACCTCTGTACTGCCTCGGTCGACTTTGAAGGGAAAGTATTTGGTGCAGTGGCCACGAACCTCGTGATTCCTTAAAATAAACATAACAAGGAGGGACAGTGCCTGTTTTCTCTTATTGTTGAAGTGCTACGTCCTTTAAAATTGGACTATTTACATGTTTGTAGTTATGTACTTCCAATCCTGTTGTATTAAACTCTGTGAAATTCAACTGGTGATCCATTCAAAATAAAATGGCCTTTATGTACGACATCTTTTATAGTCAATAACAGGAAATGCCTGTGAGGCATGTGAGGCTGAAATGCTACCTTGGCAATCTTGGCTCATACTTTCCATATTTCCCACCAACAGTACGTCAATAATATGTCAGCTCGGTTCTCCCTGCGTTCCAGCTTTGCTTCAACACTGAAGAGTTTGGACACATCTGATCTTCAGGCTTGCAGTCAAACAGAAGCGGTGAGTACCCAGCTTCTGTAAGTAAATGCATCCTGAAAACAGCACATTTGTGCTGGACAAACGGAGGCCTTGGTTCGAACATGTTTGGCGGAGCGGTGAAACCCTGCCAGCAGCTCCTATCTAATGCCCCGAGCATTTACTTCTCATGGCTCTCCAAGTTCTCCAGCAGAGAAAGGTTTGTGGCTCTTATTGGCACAATGTGTGATTGAACTTGGACCAACTTTTCCCTGCCAGCCTCCCTTCAGCAGGACAAGGGCCCGGGAACCCAACTCTGACCCTCACCCCCACCTTGTCAGTTGTAGTCAACTGTGGGGAAGGAAGCTGGGCATTGCTACTGTTGTTCTGAAGGCTTGAAATGGGACCCAAAGTCTGTTCCCACGGGAGCCCACGGCATAGGAGGTGTGCGAAGCATGTGTTTGCCCTTCAGTACGACACCCGGCGGGCAGTCCCGACAATGTGGGGCCCTCTCTCTCTTTCTGCACTGACAAATAACACACAGGTGGAGCCAATGAAGCTCTCAGAAACGTGACTCAGTTTGCAGGAGGTTCCGCTTCACGGCTGCGCACCGTCTACCCAGATGACATGGACATGCTGTGTCCTTTTGCCAAATGAGGAATAACAAAGAGAGAGAAACATACACAGCCCTGTCATACGTGGACTCACTATTTTGCCAGAACGTCATCTCCGGTAACAATGGTATTGGGCGATAAAAAATAAAAGCCAACAAGATTTCTCTTGGCAGGTATCCACCAGTCATGTGCAATAATTGAAATAATCATTCTTGAGTGGTATGTGTCATTGTTTGTACACAAAAGCAAGCTCGACTTACCCTTTACTTTGATGCCGGCACATGAGGACATGAGGGACCCGTCTTGCCAGGCTGCTATCAACCGTGGGGTCTTTACACCAAACAGATGCATAAAACACAAGGACCACTCACCGCAATGTCTATGACCAGTGAGAGTGTCGGTGTCACAAACAATTATGCCTTTGCTGGGTACAGCGTGTTGAAAGGGCCTGTGGTGACCACCTGCGGGCACCAAGGCCCTCTCAGCCGAAATAACACAGCTCCTCTTATAGGCTGCTGTCTCTGATACTCCACCGAGCTCAGAGAAAGAGGTCTCTATTCCACCTACTCCCTCTTTCCCCTTTTGCTTTAGATAACAGAGGAAAACGGCAAATTCTGGATCACTGTCGGCTAAATCGTTGGCTGAGGGAACGTACAGAGTGGAGGAGTTACGCCCCCATGGGATAAAAATCTTAATTCATGTATTGTATCCCAATGGCAAGATAGAGGAAAACAAGCACGACTTGTGTGTATTCAGAGATCTCAGGTTGCTGAGGACAGACATTCATTTTATTATCATTATTATAATTTTTTTACTACCAAAGGTGTCCTTTATTTTTATAATTTGCCAAAAACAGCCACAAGGTTCAGCTGTCATTCATGTAACTCTAAAAAAATTTACATTTACAATTTACAATTTTTTTTTACCATCTTTACAAGCTGTGGAGGTGTGGTTGTATTTATGTTACCTCGCCAATGTGGGGTAAATACAAAGATGTGGGAAATCGACTCATCTCTTTCTGCACCAACTGTTTGTGTAATTAGTTGAAGGTGGTATTGAGGTATTATCTTCCTCATGCCTCAGGACAGTCCTCTGGGAGTGGAAGTTTGTTTCTCTGGCGTAACGGAACGTAGCTGATCCGTGACCCGCACGGGTCGCCCCCCACGGATCGGCTCGTTTGTGAACCACGGATCAATTACAAAATTCAACCATCATGGTGAAATAGAGTTTGACTGCGGCTGTCACTTTTCAAAGCAATAATTCCATAAATCTGGATGCAGAGTTGCAGTGAAAAGAAGAGACAAGACAGATGTTGCTGTGTTTTGCTCGGAGGCACAATAATTGGTTTCAGGTACGTTGCGCTGTGTTGCTGCTACTTTACCACATGTACATTTGGTCTGCCCGTCCGCCATATTGGAGTGGTTAAGAGCCGCTAGTAAACAAATACGATGTGTATTGAGAGATGCAGATTCCTCTACAACTGTAGACGACAACGACTTTAACTAGTTTAATTACAAATCGATTTTCATGAAATTTAGTTTGTTATAAATGTGAGAAATTGAACATGATACTGGTTACTGACAGATTAAATGAAATTCAGTTACTGGGGGCGATCTAATCACATTAGTGAAAAAAAAGAAAAAAAAAAGTCATACACCACTATGTTTAAAGGAAGAAGGTATCATGCATGCCTCATATTGCACTTTTATTTAACAATTGAGTAATGATTACATATTTTAATGTTTTATTCAAATTTTTTTTCAACATGGGCAAAAGTTCCTTGCTTTAATTGTTTTACAGAATAAATGAAAAGCAGAGTGATTCAAACCAAAACCGTGATATGATCCAAACCGTGAGTTTTGTGATGCGTTGCACCCCTACTGACGAGACATCTCATTCTGTATCCATTGGCAAGGATGATGCCAGCTGAAATATCCAGTACAACAGGCCAATCATGGTCGGCCAAGCGAGAGATTGTGATGCCAGTCACAACGGATTGACTCCCAATGATTGAAAAAAAAAAAAAAGTGTTAGTATCAGGTTAAATAGCTGTTTTCCTTTGCGCATGCTATGTTGAGGTGCTTTCACACAGAGCACGTTGTGCACAGCGCTCCAAACTCCATTGGTTGCTCCACGCAGGATGCGCACGATCGTTCAACCCGGTTGAACTCTCGAGCGGAGTAGCGCCGCAGAAACAAGACGTGACGCAAACAGGAAGTATCTGTGCGATATGGAGAGGAACGTTCCCATGTGAAGGGCCCCGGCTCTGCATCCGCCCTCCACCACGCAGCGAGCGTGGTGGAGGGCGGCAAAGACAACAGCTGTTTGTGTGTTTCACAGTTGTAAGCAGAGGCGAACCCCCTCCAAACAACTCCCAACTGGGTACGTGATGGCATCGCACAAGCCTACATACCAGCTGGGAGGAATCCCACATCCGACTGAGCGCATTTCATCAGACAGGAGGCTGCTTTGATAGATCTATTTGTCGAGGAGATACTTACAGCATCTTGGGAGAGGCGTCGTCCGTCTTTCTGCAGTTATTTACTGGATGTTTCTGATTCCTCTCACTCACAGTCTGACGTCAATTCGGTCGAGTGAACAGTGAGTACACATGCACACGTGAAGAGGTTGATAATTCCAGGTTCAGAAAGCGGAAGCCCTGCCATGTTTTCGCTCGGGGTTTCCTCCACCTCACGTCAGTAAGGACCCCCACCAAAAACATGCACACATCATCGTCTGACCAGCGATGGACACTTATCACCTGGTCCCCGGGGCGCGTCCACGTATGCTGCCCACTGCTCCTGGCTGTGGCCCCGGAGGAAGGACAAGCCAGGATGGGTCAAATGCAGAGGAACCATTTCACCGGCCACCATCAAAGCATGTGCATGTGTGTGTGTGTGCAAGCATGCGTTGTAGTGTGGTGTGTTGTGTGTTGAATAAAGACTGTTTCTTCTTCTTTTTCTTTCTTCTCCAGCCATGCACCGATCCAGCTGATTTCAATCACTAGTTGGACTTCTGTTTTGTTCCCAATTAGCAAATCCACATAGTGTAGTTGATGGTAGCGCCGTACGATCAATCGTTTTATGATCGCAATCCCCATTTATGCCTCCGTGCAATCACAGTCCTACAACAGGGTGTCTGCAGGTCCTTAAAGAGTCTTAAAATGTTGTAAATTCTGCTTTGTTAGAACTGATTAAACAGTCTTTAATTTCAATTGATCAAAATGTCAACAAAAACATTTTGTCTGACTTATCCATGTATGTATCCATGAGTTATGTTCTTCTGCATCACAGTCAAAATTTCAGACGTTATCAAACATGTACTTCGTAGAACACTACTACGAACCAAACTTAGTAGTAGACTACTACAGTAGACCCTCAATTCGTAGTACGCTACTACTAACCCCATTTCGTAGTACAATACTACTAACCTCAATTGGCTAATTGAGCCAATTTTCGTGATGGCAGCACTGTAGCAACAAATTCAAAATTCACTAAAAATCAGCCCTACCCACTACACGTGCGTTTTCCTGAGGATGTCAACCCCTCTGAGAGGAATCTTTTGTATTCTGCGTCATACTGGAAGTTAAAATAATGAAGTACTCTATATCAGTCTTTCTTCCATGAATTCAAATTTCACAAAAGTTTCTCACAGACGTTCTCAGACTGTAATTGATAGCTCCTCGACAGGCGCGGCTGGTATAAATGGGCTACCAGAGCTAAGCCCTATTTTTGACAAAAAGATTAGAAAGTAAGCTTAAAATAAAATTCCCTTGTAGAGCACACACTGTATGTCCTCATATTCCATATCCATAACTACCTTGAAACAGATTATTTGGTGAAAAAGCATGAAAAAAATAAAAACGTAAGGTCTGAGTAATGTCAGGTTGGGGTTGGAGGGTCTTATTCCTCACCAGCTCCAAGCTTTCCATATTGTTCTGCATAAAAATAATAAATTATAAAATAACAAAAATAACAATTATTTTGGGCTGTACTGTTGTGCACTTGGAGATGGAATCCTGGGAAAGTGTTTTTTTTTATGTCATTGCTGTAACATGTAGAGGCTCCCCAATGTGATTCTGCAGTGTAATTTATTGACAAATATTCTCCCATCAAATATCACCACCAGCCACCACTGTCAGTACTGTATATACACTGATCAGCCACAACATTAAAACCATCGCTTATAACCACCAATATTCTGTAGCTCCCCTTCGTGCCGCCTGACAGCTCTGACCCGTCGAGGCATGGACTTCACAAGACCTCTGAAGGTGTCCTGTGGTATCTGGCACCAGGACGTGAGCAGCAGATCCTTTAAGTCCTGGAAGTTGCGAGGTGGGTCCCCCATGGACCAGGCTTGTTGTTCCAGCACATCCCACGGATGCTCCATCGGATCGGACCCTAACCCCGCCCATCCACATGATGTAGAAGAAAATGTGTCTCATCAGACCAGGCCACCTTCTTCCATTGCTCCATGGTCCAGTTCTGATGCTCACGTGCCCATTGCAGATGCTTTCAGCGGTGGACAAGGGTCAGCATGGACACTCTGACCGGTCTCTAGCTACACAGCCCCATAAGCAGCAAGCTGTGATGCACTGTGTGTTCTGACACCTTTCTATCATAGCAGCATGAACTTCTTCCAACTACTTGTGCTACAGTGGCTCTTCTTTGTGCTCAGACCAGACAGGCTAGACTTCACTCCCCACACGCATCGATGAGCCCATTTGCGCCTGTGAACCTGTCGCCGGTTCACCGGTTGTCTTGTGTATATACACCGATCAGCCACCACATTAAAACAGATAGGTGAAGTGAATAACATTGATCATTTCGTACCAATGGCCCTTGTCCAGGGGTGGGATATATCAGGCAGCAAGTGAACAGTCAGTTCTTGAAGTTGATGTGTTGGAAGCAGGAAAAATGGGCAAGCGTAAGGATCTGAGCCACTTTTACAAGGAACAAATTGGGGTGGGTCAGAGCATCTCCAAAACAACAGGTCTTGTGGGGTGTTTCCGGTATGCAGTGGTTAGTACCTACCAAAAGTGACCAAAGGAAGGACAACCGGTGGCACAGTATGTATTATCAAAGAGTAGTTAGGACAACAATGACAACTGTATTCTGTAAATGTCATACTGTTTATCTACATGGCATACTTTTAGATATTTTACATTAAAGGACACTAAATAAGTACCGTACACAAATTATACAATTAGAGTTACGTGATCAAAAGTGCAGGCTTTTAAGGCTATACTGCTGCCTTGCACAGCAGCACTAAAACCTTGAATGCACACAGTCGCCATTAAAGGTGAGTACGCTGATTCTACCTCCACAACAGGGATGGTTTCATTCTTAAAGGCCCCTGCTTATGGTCACATAGCACAGTTAATGAAATTGCAATTCTGTTTTCCACAATCTTCACACTTAAGACAGTCATGGCTTAAATGCGGAACTGATGATTCTACTCACTGCTAGACTGAACCAAGCCCCTGGAGGAGCACATTGTACCATGAAGGCCAGAGTGTGCCAGCCTGTTCTCCTGTTATCATAGCCAGAGATCAGAGACAGCACACTCCTGATCAAAACATCAATGTGAAAACACTGAGCTCAGTACGATGTGTATTGCGACAGAGCACATGCCATGGTAATCGCGAGGCATTCCAGCATTAATGTGCGTGCCAATCGAAAGGCTGGACTCATCTATTTGGTTCACACGGCCACGTTGAAGGCTGAACAACGATAGGGAATCTGGAAAAATACATTTGACAGAATTGAATGAGAGTCACAGCATCCTCCAGGACCCCGCTGTGAATATGTCCACGATGCCAAGCCCTGTGAATAAAATCACGCCTTTGGTATGCTGTACTGTAAAGGGCCTTCCGCGTGATCACTGGTGAAATCGTTTCGCGCTGGCTGAGCCATTGCTTTTCCTATGGGAAGAGTGGTGGTGCTGTATCTAACTAGGCCGAAGTTTGGCTAAGAAAAGGTTGTTTCTTAGACCCCTTGGGCCAACAGTCAACAAAAGCCTATTGTATGCCTTCCAAACCCATGCAAACGAACTTGCAGACAGGCCTGAGACAAGATGTGACACACACTGCCCCAGTAAGACCCCCAAAGATCTGGGTTTTATAGCGTATGAGAGGACAGCACAGATTGCCTTCGGACCTCCGGCTTCTTAACATATTGTGTCGCAATATTGTTTTCACTTATTCATAGCCAAGGCCTGTGTTTAATTACCTTGGACCCAATGTGTTATCACAGCATTTACAATTTGTCAGGGCTCATCTAAACCTCGGTAGTCACTGTGAATTATGCACCAGAAAAATATTCATTTTTGGAGTGAAATGGCGGAGGCATTTAGTAATCAATATGCACATCTTGCTGGCACCTAGAGCTCGTAAAAAGAGCTAAAAGTCTACAGGAGCCAGACAGTTTGGCGCAGAGCATATTTTCACAGGAGAACCTCCACTAATTGCTAGAGTGGGGTATCACCATTAGCCATATTGTTTGCGGATAGTCTCACAAGCAGATCAAGTATCCTTTTTGCAATGATTTATGACTTTTGATTGAAGTCACAGTGACTAGTCAAAGTACAAAATAGTAAGGTGGCAAAATATTATGTACTATAATATCATGTTTCTTTTTAAATTATATTTGCATAAACCTTTGATTTGATAATACACATTATTTGTAATATCTTGTATATGTAGCGCCCACACACTTATTCCTCACAGTGCCTGTACAACTTGTTGTCTCCAGAAGGAAGATGTTTGACACACTGTCTAAAAATGAAATGAAAAAACAAACAAAAAATAAAATAAAAATTCAAGCAATTTTCCAAAACATCTTTCGAAAATTGTTGATGAAAGCAATTGTTGTAAATGTTTAATATAAAACTGTTCCCTTGAACATTGATACGAGCCGCAAAATACATACTGGCTCAGCCATCTAGCCTTCTAGACAGTGAGCAGCGTCCCACTGGAATTGCAAAAGCCAGACATTTCACTTTGAAAGGGTTATTAAAAAAAAAAAAATGCTCCAAATGCTCTGTTTTCCCCTCTCACATGAGAAAAAAAAAAAAAAACTTTCTGAGAGTTTGGGTAGAATTTGGTGCAGCTGCCACTAGCATTTGGTCTTGTAACAAAAACAAGCTATGTTTGGGTCACACGCACAGTATATCAGTAGGTGACTCAACTCTAGTGATTCAGGGATGGATAATGTGTCTTCTGTTATGAATAATCTCAAAATTCTGGTTTTATATATGGTGGTGGCTAATTTAAGGGGTAGATCTCCAAAAGAGATGTAGTCTTACTAATATATTGCAGCAATATATTACTGTAAAACATTGTAGACATTGTAATAATTGAGTAATAACATAATCATAATCATAATTATACAGACTCATTCATTGTTATCCATGCCTGTATTACTGCATTTGTATTGACTCATCCTGTACCATTGCTTTTTAACTTAACTTATCCTGTGCATAAAAATCAAATTTTTTATATAATGTATATTTTAATATATTTGTTTTCTTATTTAGCATTTTTTTTACAATTGGCTATTCTTAATGAAATAAACTCATTTGCATACCGATTAAATACAAGCACGCAACATCCAATCTTGTGATTTATGCATTTTTGAAAAAGATTGCTTCCCATTGCTTGCAAACTCACTCATGAAGAAAAAAGAAAAAGCGAACAAGAAAAACAACCTAGGTGAACAAAAGCATCGCACGGTGATTATATGGTCCCAGCCAGGCATGATGTCACATACGCATGGGTGATAAATCATTACAATCTGCCTGGATAGGCATGTTTCAAACGCATTTCTGCTTCCTCACACATAGCGTTGTGTATTTATCACAAATGGCCCGCCCCATTGCTTATCACGGTGCGTGTACGGCTATGTTTGTCTCAAACCGACTACAGTGGGATTTCTTGCTGAGCACTGATTGCAAAGGGAGATCTCCCTGGGAATTCAGCTGAGATGAGGCAAGAGAGTCGGTGTTAAAGCCTTCCATCCCATAGCCTATGCAGAGACGCCATGGACACACTCACATAAACATGGTTATGGGATATATAAATACAGTATATACATTTGAGCACTGAATGGCATGTTTCAAGATTCAAGAGGATTCAAGAGGTTTATTCGTCACATACATAGACATACTTTCATACATATATGCAGTGAAATGTAATAAATGAAGAAAGAAATGTTTCAAAGTGACTGTGGCATCGGCCAGGGGTATAAGTCCACCAAAGCAATTTGTTGAGAAAGGGCCCTAAATTCATCCATAGGGAGAGAATTATTTGAAAATTACTTGAGAACTAAGTGAATTCAAGACCAGTAATTTGAGAGCGATAGTTCAAGAGAAATTATTTGCAGAGAAATGGAAGTGAACCCATTAAAAAGCCCCTGAAACGAAACTATTGTGAGGAGTAATAATGATTGACAGTGCTTCGGGAGGAATGGCTGGGATCCTTCAAGGTCTAAATTGATCACCCCAGAACTCAAAATGGGCATACTATTTATCTATTTTTATTCAATGCAGTTTTCCTCTATTGTTACTATTTGATCGGCTTCTATTAATGTGAAGCACTTTGAGTTGCATGTAGTGTGATTCACACGAAAATAATAAGACAAGATGAGATAAAACTTAATTATACCCTGTGGGGAAATTCAGGCGTCACAGTAGCAAAAAAAAACAGTGCAAGTCAAGAAAGGGATAAGAAGTAATAAAAGATAAAACTTTATTTTTATTTTTATAAAATATCACATGTACACATCTATCCACAGCATTTTCATGGAGTAGGACTACGCTAACTAGTAGTAGTATTCAAATAAAGTTATTATTATGATTCTTATGATTATTCTTATAATTATTATGATTATGGTTATGATTATGATTATGATGATTATTATTATTATTATTATTATTGTACATAGCTAGATACATAAACACGCAACTATTCACATTTTAACACACACTTGCAACTGCAATTATGAATTGTTGTGTCCTCCTGCTGAGGAGGGGTGAGGGGATGGGGATTTGACCCATAATTTATCAGCCCAAACCCCGGGCATCTGGTGCTGAGAGCAGCTCAGAGAGGTTGTGACTGGGGACGTCTGCCTCTCTACGCTCCCCCAGCTCCTGACTCATTAGGTCTTTGCCAACGTGGTGCATGTGCATTATTCATAACATGGGGCGGCGTGTGGGTGTGTGTGTGAGAGAGGGGTTGGCCGCTGGGGCCCGGGCCACAGGTGGTGCAGGGGTCTCCTGGGGAGGCAGCTGCCGGACAGACGAGGGAGGGCCGGGTTCAGTCTGTGGAAGGTCGAGTGTGTTCAACCCACTAACATGGCCATGGTGAGTGGGTTGAGCACATTCACAGTGGGATCGGCGTGTGTGTGTGTGTGTGAGGTTGGAGCTATTTTGGGGTGGAACATGCTACAGCTGATACCACCGGAGGCTTTCTTCCGTTTTCAGGGCCACGGACATATCAGACTGCAGGGACTGCTACAAAAGAGGCATTTTCCATGGACTGAAATGGTAATCTAAAGCTGTAAAACATTGCTATTAATAAATTATTGCATATAGCAAGATAAATAGATTGCGCATAATCATTCGCCATGTTCACTTCTGCAACACGTCTCTTGAATGTAGATAGCAATATCCAATTCAAGGTAACATTTAGGGAGACTGCAACATGAACAGTTGGCTACCTAATTGTTCCATAGTTTGTATTGGGCTTGACAGCCTCTTAATGATATGATATTCACTCATCTGATAAATATTTTTGCAAAATAATTGGGATTTCCTTTAACACTTCTAAAGCTACAGGGTCCAGGTAAACTGAACTCATCTCACCGTATTGAAAAACCATGTGGTGAATGTGACCGAAGCCTCCCCTGGAGACTTATTTTCTGTCATTTTCTTCATTTCAGCCTCGGCGTATGGCACATTGAATTGTGTCCTCCCAGTATTAAACAGCAGCTGAAGATTGAGATAACTCGCTCGTCGAAGAGTCGATAAGCCGCTCAAATGCTTCAAATGGTTTGACATCACACGACGTCATTCAGCGCCTGAGACACTTCCGTCCAAAGCGACTTGCAACGTCTCCATACATCGACCGAGGCGGCCATGCGGGGCTCACTGAGAGCAGTTAGGGGTTAAGTGTCCTGCTCAAGGACCCGACAGCACGCCAGACCTTCTGATTACTGGAGGACCCGCTCTGCCTCTACTGATCCACTGCCCCGCCCCTCTGCCCCGCCCCTCTGCCCCGCTGTTGCTGACATAGCCGTTCCTGTTTCCCCTCCTCAATCCTATCGCCGTTTCCACGAGCTGACCTCGTGCTTCCTGAGCTTTTTTCTACCACGGCACCCTTGTTATTATGACATTACTCTCGTGTCCCACCACTACCTGTGAGGAGGAAGAGGACTATACGATGAATCACTAGAAACATCACAAAACTCCACAAACATGTACAACTGTGCTCATCACTCCGGGCGGCCAGTGGGGATGGAAGACTTGCAAACGATTCGTTCCGAGTGAACAAATCTTTTCAATGGTGGTCAGGGGTCACTCTCGCAAAAGAGTGGGGGAGCGAGTGAAACGCCAACTTACAAACTGAAAATAATTACTGAGGGACTAAAATAATGTCCAAAGGCAAACAAGTCCAAGGCTTTTGGCGGCAATACTTAATGAATGTGACTGATTTACACTTTGCATACCACCAAAATGTTTTTTTCTACCAAATCAAATGATCTTTGCGCGAATTCCATTCACAACTCAAAGCCGAAATGACTTTTCCGACTCTCGTTCATCACTCACTGTGCATTAAGTCAACCGAATCAAACAAACAAAGTCGGAAAAAAACAAGCTCTTTACTGAGTTATTTGTCAACCGAATCTCAGAAAAGGGTTGAAATTTACAATACTGCTCAAAATCTTGACATCCTGCGTGATTCTTATGAAAATTCCATTCACAAATCAGAAAAAAACAAAAGAATCATCTCTCAGTGACCTGTCAAACACAACTTGTTTTTTGTCAAAAAAGAGACAAATAATTCCAACTCGTTTCATTGTGAAACGAGTTGGTATTTTGGCTTGAACTGAATTAGTGCAGCCTTGCAATTTTGATCTTGCAACACAAGAGCAAATTTCTATCTGTTTTTTTTCCCAGTGGAATCCAGCCACACCTGGCTCTCATGAGCTCTCACACCAGTGAGCCATGACACAGAGGTTGAAAAAACGAATTAAAATAATTTTAGGCCAAGACAATCAGTTTAAAGTTACAGGAATGGAAATCCATGGTGGTGTTGATGTTTAAGGTGATTTTGGGAGCTGTAATTATTATCCAAATACACTAAATGCATTTTGAGAGTTTAACTTAAAAGATCAAAATGACTTGGCCATCGCAGCTCACAGTCCTATAATTCAGTGTTTACAGACATTTTTAACCACATGTCAAATCTCTTTTCAACTGGTGATTTCAGACGGGACCTCCTTCAATTTCTGATTTATTCATTTTATGAAATAAACGCAATGAAATTACCAGACCAGAGTGTGATCAATTCTAAGTTAATCAATAATCAATAATACTATGAAGTAATCACACAGACATTAGCGACGTCATCGTTTTTTACACATCCTCTGTGCAAAGGCTGCCCGCTCTTTTATTCCAACTTTCCAACAAAACGCATATGTTGCGGCTTCATCCACGTTATCCAATTATGATTTGTGAGAAACAGGTGTTGTGACCTGTCGACTTTGGTGGCAACACATGATGTGTCATTATATTGAGAAAATACCCCCAAAAAATAATGCAATAAAGGAGGTTTGAGAACATTGGGAATTAGAAACACATCTCAATGGGTCAATTAATAGGGCTAGATGTTCATGTTTGCGTGTGTGGGCGTGTGTGTGCGTGTGTGTGCGTGTGGCTGTGTGTGCGTGTGTGCGTGTGTGTGTGTGTGTGTGTGTGTGTGTGTGTGTGTGTGCATTCCAGCACATGTTAATTAACACGATGGAGATTTGAGAGAGCTTATGTTATTACTACTGAAATGAAAGTAATTGACTTGGAGATAATTACATGCTCTAAAACTGTAAATGTGATACACAGCCGAGCCCTTGTGCCTCCTCTTATGTGTGTCATATAGAGCGGCGCACAGTGCAGATGTGTTTACCCGTAGACACCTCTCACACCAGCCCTGAGTGGGTGCGATCACGACATCGGACAAAACGCTCGCCGCTACTCGGAATTGCGTGTCCAACGAGCGAGGAGCGGTTCGGCTCTTTAGGAGTGACTCAGTGAAGAGATGAGTTCAATTTTGGAGTCATTTCGGCTCTGAGTTGTGAATGGAATTTTCACGAGAATCATTTAACTCTGTCACAATTATTCATTTAGGTTGAATGAAAGGTGTAAGTCACATTCAATATGAATAATGTTCTTTTTTTCCCCACACTATTTAATCCTATAATTTAAATGACTTTCTGTTTTCGTCCGAGAGTGTGTGTGTGTGTGTGTGTGGGTGTGTGTGTGTGTGTGTGTGTGTTTGTGTCTGGTTGCAGTTAGTCGCAAACAAACGGCTCCAAGCGACTCCCGACTCCTCAGTCATTTAAATGATTTGTTGTCGTTGTTCGCGACGAAACAACATCGTTTGTGAGTCTTGCATCAGTCGTCGGCTCGGGTCCCGTGGAAGCGCGGGGGGAGCTTAACAGGGGGCCAAAACCGCCGGGGCCTCGGCAAAGAAAAGGCTTACACAAAAGCAAACAAATATCTTTTCCCTTTTTTTAGGCTCGACATCTCATTCCTCCGCTGAATCATAGCCCTGATTTGAGCAGGCTGACTGCACTCCGCTCAGTGGCTTTTTATTAGCCCCTAATAGGTATGTCATCCCAAAGTGACAAATCTGACGGCTATTTTACCCAGGGTGCGCGGCGCAGGTGCTTCAATGGAGATATCGGTCTGTTTCCCACACAATGGAAGGAAGGCGGCGGCAAACGAGGGAATGTCTCATTTTTTTCATTTTTTTTTCCTCGATCTCCCCGACGACTTAACGTGAGCTGCAGAGCAAAACCTTTGTTCCACCAGGAGGGAACCGGGAGTTTGAGGCTTCTATTGCAAATCCCAACAAAAGATCGCAATCCTCCCGTGTTTCCTCTCAAGTCGCCCGTTACGGTGCACGTTTGGGGGCTGCGGTCCAGAAATTCTGTGATATTTTTTTGTCCAAAAACAAAGAAGACTAAATCTGAAATAAGTCAGATAAATAAAAAAAAAACACGGATTGCAGGAGCGAGGAGGAAATAAGTATAAAAAGACCCCTCCAGCCTGCATTGCATTCCAAAGTTAAGAGATAAAAAAAAAAAAAATACGAATAAGTGGTTTACAAGTCGTGCTCTTCACAAGTGTTAAAAAAAACTTCTTCTTCTTCTTCTTCCGGCTGCTCCCATTAGGGCTTGCCGCAGCGGATCAACTGCCTCCAACACCTTCTGTTCTGCGCATCTTCCTCCCTTACACCGACCGCATGCGTGTCCTCCCTCACCACATCCATGAACCTTCTCTTTTCCTATTTTCCTCTTTTCCTCTCGCCTGGCAGCTCCATCCTCAGCCTCCTTCTCCCAGTGCAACTCCCATCTCTCCGACACACGTGTCCAAACCATCTCAATCTGGCCTCTCTCACTTTTCCACCAAACTCTCCAACCTGAGCTGTCCCTCTAATGTACTCATTCTTAATCCTGTCCGTCCTTGTCACTCCCAATGAAAATCTCAACATCCTCAACTCTTCCACCAAAAAACATTCTAGAAATCCTAAAATTGGCTAGAATTAGTAAATCTACTACACAGAGCCAGAGCTGGGTTCACAGTGACTTATTGTGGAACTGGATTTTATCGGTTTCATTTCAACATTTGAGAGATGCAACATCTCAATTTTTTTTCTGGTTGCCATATGGCTTCCAAACAAAATGTTGTTTGCATTGTTCTCCCAGTGTGGCGGTAGCTCCGTAATTTGGCAATTTTGACTCAAATGCGCCGGCGTGGCGCCGCCCCTTGCCTGTGCGGGCGCTCCGTGTCGACTACGCACATTTTAGTATTTTTTTCAGTTTTTTATCACAATGTCCGCCAAAAAACAACGGCGGTGATCTCCTACGGCCGCGATGCACTTGTGGATATAAAAACTTCCCTGAGAGAACAACTTTGGGACTTTTTATCAGCAGATCTCGAGTGGCAGCCGGAGATTTTGCGCGCCAACGCTCTCAACAACAACAGCAGCAACAACAAACAATAATGGCGCCGCAGTTCCACGGGTGGGCACCATGGTAAACGAGGCGGCATTCGGGTCAGAATGGGGATGCAACCTTGCACCTCTGCCAAGCATCCTTCTTGCCAACGTTCAGTCGCTGGAGAACAAGATGGATGACCTTCGAGCGAGGATTACATTCCAACGGAACATGAGAAACTGCCCGACGGAGACATGGCTGAACCATGTGAAACGTCCAGCCGAGTCATTCTCCGTGTTCCGCACCGACAGGTCGGAGGAGTCGGGGAAATCCAAGGGTGGAGGCGCCTGCCTCATGATAAACAGCCACTGGTGTAACCCCAAAAACATCAGGACTCTCTCCCGCTACTGCTCGCCGAACCTGGAACAGCTGACCATCTCATGCCGTCCATTCTACCTCCCCCGGAAGATTTAGCACCGTCATCATCACAGCCGTTTATATATTCCACCACAAGCGGACTTCAACACACCACTATCGGACCTGTATGATGTGTTGTGGGAACTTCAGAACGAAGATCCCGACGCAGATGCTGGTGGTGACTGGGGACTTTAACAAGGCGAACCTTAAAAAAGTTCTGCCTTATTTCTATCAACACATCACGTATGCCACCAGGGGAGATAAAACTTTGGAGCACTGTTACACACCATGCAAGAACGGATGCAAGACCGTCTTGCTCCCTGCTTTTAGGAAATCTGATCACACCACAATTTCGCTGGTTCCCGTTTACAAGCCTTGCATTGTGCGTGAACGGGTGGTGATGAGGGACGTAAAGCGGTGGTCGGACCAATCAGAGGCCGCGCTTCAGGACGCTCCTACTGACGTAGACTGGGACATGCTCCAATCAAGTTCCAATGACGTCAGCGAGTTTCCGGAAGTGGCTGTGAGCTTCATAGCTACATTAGCAGACAGCATCGTTCCCACGGTGAAAGTTCGGATATTTCCTATCCGGAAACCATGGGTCGATAAATCCATCCGTTCTATTTTGTACCCCCACTCTGCATTACCTTTGAGTTATTTTATTTTATCTTGTTTTTTTCTGTATTATTCGATTTACTTACTGCATTATGTTTTAAGAATCAATTAGTCAATCAGTCAAGTACAAATTGGGTAGCTATTGTGTTCAGTCCAGAACATATTCTACATAATCACCGGGTGCATTGCATTGACATTTCACTGCATCATGTATGGAAGTATGTATATGTATGTGACAAATAAATCTCTTGAATCTTGAATCTTGAATCTTGACTCATTCACATACATTGAATAAAACAATTTTCCCAATTTATCTATGATATTGCAATTAAAGTTAATGTGAAGTGAAGCCTCGGCCAATGAACAATTCATGTGAAATGTGTAAGATGTGTCCTAATTTACTTGTTGGTTTCTTCCACTAATTTCTTTATACATTTGGCTTTTTTAAAGAGATTTTTCAGACAGTTCACTTTTTTTTTTGAGCCAATCCTCTGTACAGCAACTCACCAATCTTTACTGCGTCCATTTCCTCTGCTCACAAAATATACTTATAAGCACAGAATAAACACATTTTGATTCTTGATTCTGATTTTGATTCCGAGTGTTAGAGCACATCTGCCACTTCATTGCCTCAGATCTCACCCTTCACCTTTTACTTGTGCTATCTCCCTGTGAAGTTTCCCAGTCCACCTCCGTGTGTCTGAGCCGCAGCAGATTAGTCCTTGGCTGCCCATCTCCTTCAACCCAGCGCCATGGGCGTTTGTCGTGCCAAAGAAATCTAGTTTTTTGGTGATAAAAAAACGACGGCGTGGCTTTGCATCGCAAATGTTGAACGTTGCCTGCAGATGTGGCTCTTCAAAAATCTGGTTAAAAATAGGAGCATAAGGGTGAGATAATTCTAATACCTCTCAACTGCAAAAAAAAAAAAAAAACCCCCCCAAAAAACTAAACGATAAGAAAATCGTCGCCCACTCATCATCTACTAATTCCTTACAAGGAAGAGTTGGAGTTATCTCGGTACTGTATGTATGTTTGTACACGCACTGTACGTACAGTGTATTATGCATGTGCATGTGTGTGTGTTTGTGTGTGCGTGCGTGTGTGTGCGTGTGTATAAATGTGCGTGTGTGTGTCCCCTCTATGGCGCTTTCTGAATCCCCTCGCATCTGGGCCGGGTGATGGGTCCACATTAGAATTCACCCCTCATCATCCTACGAGTTATGACCCAATATGCTGCATCTGTCGCCTCGGTAAATGAACAATAAAGCCCTGCGCGCTGCGAGGTATCTCCGAAGACGGAGCGTGTCAGGTGCCAAATCTTTACCTCTCACCCATGGCCCTAACGGAACCAACCGCCGCCGGAATAAGGAGGGAGGCGGGAAGGCGAAAGATAAATACGGCTCCGTGGTGGCCGCTTAACCCCGACGGTAGTTTAGAGGGACCCTGTCTTGTAACGCGGGGCCATTCTCCGTTATCCCAAAATGAAGATTAAGTGTGAACTCGAGGAAAGAGGAATCCGTACTAAGGCGATAACGAAACGGGCGTACGGAACCGTGACAGGGACACATCAAGGCTCACATCAAAAACGCAGACCTCTTATTTGAATACCCTGACACAAAATGATTCTTGGAAAAGTATCACATTGACATTTATATTTAAGTAAAAGTGTTTACAAGTACTTGCACTTAAATGTACTTAGAGAATAAAAAGTACTTCCAATATCCAGTGTCAGAGTCTATAATACTTCATAAAGGGCTACTCTAGCTTTTTTCGACCCAGATCCTGATTAAAAATCATAAAAACATTAAAGAATAGGATATACTTTTGCTATTTATAAATATAAACACAGATTGTTTATAAACTGTGAGACTGTGACTGAAAAATGTAGAACAGTCCAAAGTCTCCAAAACTGAATATGCTCCAAATAAGAAGAGATACTTCAAAAATGTACTTTAGTGCAGTGCCAAAGTACAGGGTGTGATTAACGTTGAGCCCACGCCGCCACAACACACCCCACCACAGGGGGAGCTGCTTGGGAAAAGACGGAAAGCCTCCTGGTGGCGAGAGTGGGGCCGCCCGGGAGACTTTGTTTTTCGCGGTCAGGGATCAATACGAGCGGAGTGACAGTGGCGCGCTCGATTAAAAATGACTGCTACATCTGGCAGCTTTGGCCATTACTTTCCCAGCCAGAGTCTCCGGGGATGAGGAGAGCATGAAGTGACAGGCCTCCGTCAGCCCCTCCATTACCACCTCTCCTCCTCAGCCCCCCAGGTAGCGTCGCACCGGGGGTAAAAATAGACTCACGGACGCCGCCCGGGGGAGGTCGGCGGTCGGTGGTGTGTAGGGCTGTTAGTAAGTATGTTAACCAATGTTAACCCAATGCATTATTTTTTTTTTTAATAGAAACATATTTATTTCGGGTCAAATTTGGGTCATTTAAAGATTGGGATTAAAATAATGAATCACGATTAATCACACGAAAATCATGCCATTAATGGCAATTATTTAATTACCTAAATATAACAGCCCTAGTTGTGTGCACCTATTTCTACATGCGTGTTTTTTACATGAAGGTTAGGAACTGAGACCGGGGAGGGGAGGAAAGCGCTTAAAAAAAAAAAAAAAGGAAAAGCTCCTCCGTGTCAGTGTCAGCAAACCTCTAAACAGAATAATCATTGTCATGCCACTGCAGTCAAAAAGAAACTCACCCCAATGTCACAGGGACGTCCTTTTTTTTCATGTATTTTCTTCTTCTTCTATATGCGGCGTCATCCCCTCGCTCGCTTTGTGCACCATCTAATCTGTCCACGGCCCCAATGCAAGTGCCAAGAATCAAAGAGAGAGAGAGGGCGACATTAAAAGAAAAGTGTGCACCTGATGTTGTTAATGTCACGGCCACAGAACCAGAGACGTGTTCGGCCTGGGAACAGCGCCAGGCTCCTTCGCATTTCACTATTACAGGCTTTTCACTAAAGATTAAAAAAAACAAAAGGGTAATTATTAATTACTAAAGTACATTTTCCCCTGTACTCACTGATGTACATTCCCTTTCACCTTTTTACTCCACCGCATCAGAGCAAACGTATTCAAATTTTTAATCTCTTGCACAATCGAGTTACTTTATTTTAGAAAAGAAAACAATAATAAATTATGATTTATATGAATCAGAAATATTCCCAACATTATAATTTTTTGTCAATTATAATATACAATATAATATATTAAAATATACAATATAATATATTACAATATACAATGGGATCCTATTCATGGGATAGGTTATTGGCATGGCTATAAATTATAAATAATTCTTGTTATTTTCTAAGTTGTTACAGCTGGTAAGGCGCTATTGCAAGTATATATATCTTTATATGTGCACAGATGTAATGAATGTGGGATGAAAGAGAGTGTTGTCCAGCGATTGTTTTAATTCTTTTTGTTGCTGTATACAAAAACGTCGACAACGAAATCAAGGAGAAATCCCCACTCCTGTGGGGACTACATCCGCCAATCACTCCCCTGGGAAGTTCCCTGCACTGTCACTTGCCATCCTGCATCTCAGACGTAAGGGAGTGTGTGTGTACGTGTGTTTCTGTGTGTGTGTGTGTTTGTGTTTTTGCGTGTGTGGCTGTGTGATTCCCCCCTACCCACCCCCACCCCCAACCCCCTTATCTCGTGCGGCGTAATACGTTTTTAGAGCGAACAGGACAAGCTGCAGACTCAGCGGCAGCGGGTCATCAAACCGACTCAAAGAGAGCAATCCCATTTAACCCTCTTCTCAAAAAGCCGGTGGTCTACAGTTTGAACACCCCTCCCCACCCCCCACCCCCCCCCCGCGGCTCTCCCCCAGTTCCAGTTCCAGTTGCAAACACCTCCACCTTTTCTCTTCCCCTCCTTTTTCGCCAATCTGTCCCAATCAGCGCACCTCCAGTCTGCAGCCGCCAGACAAAGCAGAGCGACTTAATGACACGCCTTCAGTGCCGCCATGACTCCACAGCTTGCAATTAGGGGAAAAAAAAAAAAAAAAAAAAAAGAAAAACTCCGCTCGGCTTTGTTCAACCACAACACTCGACACAATGTCAGATTTCAATTTCTATAAGAGGCGGGTGATGGCGGATTAATCACGGCTGTATCTGGGAGTCGTACCTGTAGCTGAGCATTATCTCCCGCTGCCCGCGCTCAATCATGCAGCCGTTAATTAACGTCAGCCTGATGAATATGCCTCTCAAGCCGACACTCCATAATCCACACAGCGCTGCATATTCCAATTTTGCCTTCATGAACATGTCACGGAATATTCATGATGAGCGCGACAAAGCGGCGTCTCTGGTCTTAATCCAAGCAGAACAACACGGTGTCGTCGGCGAATCGTAAGATCTGTGGATTTGTCCGTTGTGTTGGGGTTTTGTTTTGCCTTGTTTTCTTTTCTTTTCTTACCACTGTGATTATGATTGAGGTTCGAATTCTATTCCTCACCATTTGGGGACTGTCTGCCAACTAGTGTTCCTTCCAATTCGTTTTTCATTATAGATAACCATGGGTACTGGAGTGTGTCCTTCTTACTGACTGAAATAAAAAGATACTTCTGCGACCACCAATATTGGAGAAGAGAAAAAGAAACCCACTTCATATGCTTATGTATATATATGGACTCACGTACCGGTTGTATAGTTACCTGACGGGAAATTATGTTAGAAGAATTGTGGGTGTTTTGTCCGAGTGTCTGTCCGAGCACAAAATGTTGGCACATGGCATATCTATCTATCTATCTATCTATCTATCTATCTATCTATCTATCTATCTATCTATCTATCTATCTATCTATCTATCTATCTATCTATCTATCTATCTATCTATCTATCTATCTATCTATCTATTTATCTGTGGTTTTGGAGCGGTGTGGTTTGAGCGGCCACACGGGTTGGCTTGGGTCTAGGTAGTTGGGCCTAGGATCAGGGTGGCTGTTCGCCTGTTGCTCGTGAAAACAGGTAAAACCCCCATCCCCACACACACAGGAAGAGCCTCTGTCAAGACACGTGTCCGTCTTCCGTCGTCGATCTGCCACACTATCTAAAAGCTACCAACTGAAAAATGCGCTTTTAAACTTTTACAATATGCAACTTTTCCGTATTAAAATGTAAAAAAAAAACGACTAAACCTATGTTATATGTATTTTGTTGAGTTGTGTACTTACTTTATCCCAAATGTTTCCAACAGTTTTTAAACCCAGAGAAATCCATCATTTTATTATCGGTAACGGTCCGTTTCATTAGGTCGCCTCTCTAGGTGCTATAAGTTTGGGGCCACGCGGGGATGACTGGATGATACTTCAAAGAGCGAGGAGAAGAACAAGAAATCGACCAAGAAATTTCATATTTTACCTTTAATAGCAAAAGCTATTTTTACACAAAGCTTAGGCCTGTCACGCCACAACAACAGCACAGATCTAGATTTAACATTGTTTAACTTTGATTCAGAATTTATAAGAAAATGAAAACGGAATGATTAAATGATTATTTGAGTATGAATCATGTTATTCTGTTGGCAATGCATTCTTAAAACTGACTGTGAAAATCAAGATAAGCTGTTGAGAAAGAAATGACAGGATCTCGGAAATTGTCGTAATTTGTGAGACCACCAGAGCGATGGAACTTATATCACATGTAGCTATAAGGTTGTTTTTCAAAAGGCATCCATCCATACCCTACCAATATTATTTTTGTCATCCTTGCAGGAGCGAGCAGGGTTTTAGACGTGAGGCATGTTTTATTCAAAATCACACCAAACCACAGCCGTAGCTAAACTCTACTCCACGATTCCAACCAGGAGTCTCTTCCCGAGCACTTCAGCAACTCAATGGACTGAAACCATTATTATGAAAGTAGAATACGTTCCGTCTCACTCCATCCACAAGTTGAATGGGATCCCATGAATGAATGATATTGCGAGTGAAAAGCGATGGCCACGATGCGATATGTAAGAGATTTATCTCTTCAGATTACAAGGCTCTGACTAATAGAGCTCAATGCTGCCACTAATTAGGGCCAATGACTGTAATTACCAGGCCGTTTTCAGGGATAGTAAATTAAGACGGTGGGATCAATGGTGCTGACAGGAGGGATAAGGTCAAGCAAACTTGATGAGAGCGTTCAACAGCATCTGTAGCTGAAAGGTCATTTCCAACTCTAAATAAAGGATTTTACTGCAGTAGAAGGTAAAATATCTTACATTTTTCACTTTGAAATTTCCTTTTTACTCAAAGATATAATAACAGTTCAATTGAATGTGCCAGTATATTAATATTTTCATTGTATATATGAAAACACTGCCAGCACTAGGTTCAGTAAACAGAAAATATACAGTATATATACAGTATAGTCAATATATAGTTTTATCCTTATAATAAAATGTCTCAAATCATGAAAGCAACAATATGTTGTAATATATTGTAATAACACAGTCAACGTACCTGTCTCCGCCCAGACTGTTGTATACATATTATTATTGATACTGAAATATCCAATTATATTCATATTTTTACCCCAGTCAATACTTCCTGCATCCTTTCTGCCACTTCCTCTGGGCACAGCCATTTGTTGTAATTGATCTATATCTGTTGCATAGAGCACATTATGTATATTCTGTATACATTGTATTTTCGTTGAATTCTTTTTTTATGCTACTCGTCTGCCTACGCTACAATGCACCGGCTATTACCGAGAGTGCTTGTACATGGCCCCATTAACATGTTCTGGTTCCGATTCTGATCCAGGTTCCACTTGTCCTCGTAACATGTTGCTCATGCTCCTGGTGTGGGTTCATCTGGGATAAAACCAGCTGATGTTGCTCGATGGGTAATGTCTATTGTCTTTAGGTCAAAAATTCTGTTTGTTCTCTTGTTCATTTAACACAAGCTTAACCTGTTAATCTGTACTCATAAAAACATATCTCCCCCAATGTTTGCGGCTGGTAGTGGGTGGGTGTGTTGCTTTGGGAGGCGAGGACCTGGGCGGGAGCAGTGCGCTGGAACAGCCGTGGCGGCCCCCACTCAGGGCGGGTCCTTCATCAGGAGCACACCGTCCTCTGGTCGCTCAGTGCTTTTGGAAATGTGTTCATTGTGTGGGGGCCAAATTCTCTCTCTCTCTCTCTCTCTCTCTCTCTCTCTCTCTCTCAGTATATACTGTACACAGTATTTGGCAAACTTGCACAATTTCTTCTTTTTGTGAAATGTTGATACGGTGGTTCATTGCACATTTTATTGAATGTTGCCAATTTTTCATCTTTTTTGGTAAATGTTCAGGTTCATTGCACATTCTATTTTTTTCTTTTTTTTTTAGGTTTGTTGGATATTGCCATTTGTTCTGAGCTACTATTGCACCACAGTTTCTCAATCAATAAACCAATCTATCTATCTATCTATCTATCTATCTATCTATCTATCTATCTATCTATCTATCTATCTATCTATCTATCTATCTATCTATCTATCTATCTATCGTCTATCTATCTATCTATCTATCTATCTATCTATCTATCTATCTATCTATCTATCTATCTATCTATCTATCTATCTATCTATCTATCTGTCTGTCTGTCTGTCTACTCTATCTATCTGTCTGTCTGTCCGTCTATCTGTCTAGTGTATCTATCATCCAAATCTATATCTATCATATTTTTTAATTGATAATTGAAGCTTCAATTAAAGATATTCTCCATCCTAAACCCCTAATCTCTATGTTCATTTTCAATAATAAGGTTTTCAAGGAAATTTACAAAACTTTCAGTTACAACACCAGACATGCCGTCCGTATCTATCTCATGGCACTGAGGGGCTCGGGTGCGACGCGCGGCCAAGCGAGGACGCTGTGGCTCGTCTGAATCTGAAATCAATATCCAAGTGGGTTGACGGGGCCACGTAAGGAGGAAGATCAGCAGATGAATACCAATGTCCCCGTGTTGGTGTTCTGCTGCCTAGAATTAGTGCTTTTCATTACTGACGGCTTAGGCTGGCTGCACTATTTGGCTGCTGGCTGGGGTCACAATGAAATGATGTGTTTGCCAAAGGCAGAGGGGCTGGGTCACCAGGGACCAAGTGGCCCAGTTATGAAGAGTACAGCTTATCTTCCTCTGAATCACCCTCCTCCTCCTCCTCCTCCTCCTCCTCCTCCTCCTCCTCCTCCTCCTCCTTCGGCCAAACCAAACACACAGCACATCCTTCTGGGAGCATAGCTCACAGCACACTCCGCAGTTTACTTTAAGTCACAACGCATTTCATTCTCCGTGGCATAAAAGAGGGGGGGTGGGGTGCTATGTATTTTACTGAGGACAGATATTTGTTAAAAGCCTTTAATTACGTGGAAATAAAACATCGAGAATTGATGATGGCCCGGCATGTGGAATGAAACGCCACTGAAACTTCTGAAGTGTGTGTGTGTGTGTGTGTGTGTGTGTGTGTGTTTGCGTGTGCGTGTGGGTGGGTGCGCGTGTAATTTCTGATGGGACTCCCAGAGAGATCACAGGATGGGATATAAAGCCGTCACCATATGTCTGTGTTTAAAGCGCCCCCTATTTAACCACTTTGGAACACAGGCTTGGAAATAAGCTTAGATTACACTGACTTTGGGGAGTCATTATTATTGCCTTCAAATAATAATACATAAAATAGCCGCTGATGTGCAGTGTATTACTCCGGCGTTTCTGTTGGGAACTAAGAGGTTTGACGGCAGAGTGGATTTAGGAGGGATTGCCTTGATTGTGGGGGATTTTATGCCTCGATTGATGCAACACTTAAATGCGTCTTTTAACTCTGCTTATATGTTTTATCCGGTTATTAATGGGAATATCGCTTTGTTATAGCAGTATGTCGGGTGGGTGGATGTGTTTATCAAGCCAGTGAGCTCTTTTATGCACCGTATGTTAAATGATTGTAGGATTTCTTCGATAATGTCCTTAAATTTATTTTCTACCCCCAATGTCAGAAATGAATGTCGTAGATATTCAATTACAACGGCAAGTTCGACATTGAAAAGCCATTCAGAGAAGCGTGCGATATTAAAATCCAACACTGTTGGGCCGGGGAGCTGATGGTCGCCGTCTTAAGTCGCTTATTTCACCGCCGCTGGTTCCTGACCCAAAATTGAATCTCTGGGCTCCAGCCGCAGACAGCAGGAGAGGTGTTTTTTTGTGGTGTCTCAATGAAACACACACGTTATATTATATTTTATGTTCAGGAATTTTTATTCAACCATCCTGCGAGTTAGACATTTCACGCGGTCCACTTAGATATTAACACTATGCCGTGAACTTAAAGGTAACAACCCTATTCTTGTCCATGCCTATTTGTAATATTACATTAGGGAATATAATAATATACAGAATTCCAGAATTCCGCCCTTTAAGCTGTCTATGACTGAACAATAAACAATAGAAAATAATCCAAACAATAAATATGAAACCTTAAAAAATATAATAACCCTGACAATATAAAATAACCTAATGATAAACAATGGATAATAAATATAAACCCAAAAACTGACAAAAATCCCTAAAATAAACTGATAACATAAAGATGAACAAGAAACAAGAAATATAAACATTCTGCAACACATACAACAAAACAAAAAAAAAATTAATATACAATAAACCAAACATTAAAAATACACAATAAGATAGACGTAAAAATAAACAATATACCAGAAAAGTAATCCAAAAAATAAACAATGAATAACAAAAAATGGCAAATATACATTCAAACTAATGACAACCAATAAATATAAACCTAAAAATTATACACTTACTGTCTATGGAGTATGAAGAAATATGAAGATGTTTTCTGTTTGAGTTGACACAGTCCCTTCAAACCTCCCAGACCTCTCTTTTTCAATAAAGTACTGGGAGAAGGTATTCAGGTAAGGTTTATGTATTTGGTGCAGGCTAGAGGAAAGTATTTGGTAGAAATTGGGAAGGTTATGGACAAGATGATTCTGTGAACTGTTCATTTTTAATAATTGTTTCCTTTAGGTCGGATCACAAGGTAAGTGATGAGGAAGTGGCATAAATCTAAATATGACTTGTTCCCACTTTTGGGTTCATCTAGAATAGTTAAGTATCATGTTAAGACGCGGTTTTAGGCATTTCGGCAAAAATAAATAAAATCGGACAAAATGTTTATAGTGAAGTGAAGACGTCATGAATTTGAATTAAGACATTGTTGTGTCTCTGTAATGGCACTCGTTTTCAGTGTGGTTCTTATCCTCACATCCATAGCGTCTCTCTGCTGCCGTGTAGGTTTGAAATGTTTGGCTCTTTTTCTCTTAAAGATTTGATTCTTTATGAGGGACTCTGTCAAAAGATGCGTTCTATTCTCCGACCCCCCACCCCCCCCCCCCTCCCCGTTCGTTTGATTTCAGTCGGGATAACTAGAGTTAGACGACTCGGTTCGGCTCCGAGTTGTGAAGGGAATTCTCACAAGAGCCGTTAAATGCTGTCAACGTTATTCACGACTTTTTTTCGGGCGGAGCGACTCATTTGAAAGTTATGCTGCGAACAAATCGTCCTGCACGGCCGCAGCCTGGGGATGTACTTGGCCGACACCGTCTCACTTTCTGCATGTCTCTGTCATGTTTGGCCAAACCTAATACCCAAAGCCACGTTATTTTTTCGGGAGTCTTCCTCAGCAGGCGATCCTCCGCATTCCACTTTGTCACTGCAACGGTTACAATGAAAGCAAAAGCAAACGTTTGTGAAGGATTTTGCCCAAAAACGGCCGTGGAGACTATTTTGTCCTTTGGCTGGCTGCATTCAATTTAACTTTAACTTTGAACAACTTGTGCTCTAGGGAACCTGCGCAGGTGTATAACTACAATGTCTCACTTCACGCAAGGGAAGCAAAAGTATTAAGAGATAATATACTTATAAAGACTCGCAGTCTGAGAAAAACACCTTTAACCATTACAACCAGAAAGCCACCATCTGCAACACAGAACACAATAACACACTCATCTATTTGACAGATCAGTTCATTTATTTCTATGGTTATGATGATTGGGTCGAAGTTGTTTTCTTTTTCACTAATATCTGCTCTGTATGTGGATCGATTTGGATGAAATTCAAACCACAAGATCCTTGCTACATAGCAGTTAAAATTATACCTCAGCTGTGTTTCTAGCTGATGCTGAAGTATGTCTTACAGATAGTTTTCGCTGGGTTGGAAACATTTCAGTCTGGTGTACTGGCACGTCCGTGTTAAAATGGCTCAAAATCTGGGCGGATTTTTGTGAATACATGCTCGGTTTGTGGATCAATTTGGATGACGCTTCAACCATGAAGTCTCTGTGACAGCATTGTCCAAACAAGACAAAAATCGCGTTTGTGTGTTGTGCCAAAGTTAGTTTTCCAGATAGTTTTAGGCTTCAAAATTCTGAGAATTTTTCCAAAGTTTTCCTCATAAAATAACAATAAGGGGCTGGACCCCTGATAATAATAATAACAACAACAATACTACTACTACTAATAACAATAATTACATAAGCAAATTCAGTAGATGTGCGCGTCCATGAACGTGCGGTACAATGGGTCCCAGTATAAATCCCATGGCATAGAACTCCATTTGGCCCAGTTCAAAGTGAATAAAAAAAAATATATCCCCTTTTATTAGAGATAATTTATTCATAATATATGAATCAGTCAAAGGGAAAAATAAGGTTGCCATCCGTACTGTAAAATAGGGAATTGACAAATAAATCTTGTGTCCATTTAAATCTAAACGACCTGAATTAAAGATATTTTCATGAACAATTCAACCTGACAAAGATTTGACTTCGACTTACATGTCAATGTTGTCAAGTTTATAATTTCCGCACAATACAGAAGAATAAATATTATATAAATAATGTTCTTTAGTTTCCTTCAGTGTTCAGTCTTTTGGTGGAAGGCAGAGACTCAAACGAACAAATCGTTTTGGTTGAGGATTCCGTTCATTTCGTTTTCTTAAAAGATTGGGTCGAAAAGAACGAATCGTTCGCAAACGACCCAACACTAATGAGCATGCCTTGCCCTCTTCCAACCTAAAAGCTGCACACCAACACACTTTACGCCCTTTTGCTGAATGCACGGGTTAATCCACAGCCTGGCAGCAGTCCATTTAAATTGCTTTGCAGAAAAAAATTATACATTTTTTTAAATGTAAAGGTTGCATCACAATGCTTGCGTCAACATGGCCAGAACCTGCAAGCTGATTTTTAGCCTGGATATTTCAAAATATATAAATCCTCCATCTATCCAGAGAGGCAGCAGAACATCTGTAGATGTTTGAAACACAGAGCGCAAAAGCACAGTCCGAAAAAAATAAGAAAATGCCTCAGGCTCTCTATGATTTCCCGCCATATTTCCACTTGTCTTTTCCCCAGTGATTTATTAGACATGGATTAACTAACAGGAGGCTAAGGCAACTCCTCCTCAACGAATTATAGGAATCATTTCCCATTAACCAATTTAGTTTGGGGAGACGGAATTCAAGGACACCCTCAATGTTAAGATTATCACTTCAAAGACAAGCTGTTTGACACCGTGGAAGCCGCTAACGACGCCATGAATGAATCATGAGCTCTGGTTCTGGTCAGAAGGCGGCTTCTCCTCCCAGCAAGGAGGAGTGGCTCCCAGTCTGAGCCGTGGAGTTTGGGTGGTGACCAGTTGCCAACAAACCGAATGTGGCACAAAGAGTATGTTTGTGCGGGACAATGTGGGACACCTTACCAATGCCAAGAGGTAGTCTGAAATGTGTGATGTGATGTCCGTCTGACTTAAAAAGACAGACATTTCTATTCTGCCTCTTTTTCTTGTGTTCCTCATGTTTCACTGCATATATGATATGTACGACCGTATGTGTATGTATGTGACAAATAATCTCTTGAACTTGAACTTGAACTTGAACTTGTGAACTCCGTGCAAAATTTAAAAACTAAAAAAAAAAACATTTTGCAAAAAACTCTCTGAGGATCACCTTCCACCTGCTTCAACCAGTTTCCCAGTCTTGGTTGTAGCTGAATTTCCTTTTCTTTCTGGTAGTTAACATCATACTCCGCCTCAATCTGCATAGTTTGTGACTTTGGTGTTTTGCACTTTTCCCCGGTGGGCGAAGCAAAGACGGTGACAGGTTAAAAGATTCAAGATTCAAGATTCAAGATTTTTATTTGTCACATACATATACATACTTCCATACATATATGCAGTGAAATGTAATAAAAACATTGCGCTGTGACCCAGGTGAGCAGCAGTTTGATTGACGTCCAACGCGGCCCCGTGTTGACAGCCTTCCCTGCTTCCTTCACAGCCTCCGGATAAAAGCCAGAAGCGTCTGCCCTGTGGCGCTCTGACTCTTTAAAGCCAGAGCCAATCAGAACGTAGGACGCCGTCTCTATAGGTGAGACCCGGGACGAGGGGTAGAAACGCCGCGCAGCAACACCTCGAGAGGGACGCCTGGACACTCTACATGGAGGCCACACCGTCATCCCACTACTCAAGTAAAAGTACTTTGATACTGTACGATAAGTAACGGCGGTTCTCCAAATAAATTCTCCCTCTCAAGAGTCAGCGAGGAGTGCGTCAAACTACTGCTCGAGCGAGTCAGTTCCTCTGAGTGAGGTCTGGCGTGAAGTTCACGATCAATACAACAGCACTGTGGTCAGTTTGGAGGTGTGGGCTCAGTCACGTTGTTTCAAGCCATATAAACAGTATACGTAGCTGTATAGTACTGATGAAAGGTTTGACTATTTTTTGAGATTCGCTCCTCGACCAGTCACTCAGTAAAAAGTCCGAAACATGTTATCGAAAAGGATGAACGATGAAAGAGAGTCAGAAGAGTCTGTTCGGCTCTGAGTTGGGAATCGAATTCTCGCAAGACTCATCTTGCGCTGTTATGAATTATTTTTCATGAACGAAACGTGTAAGTCACATTCAATATGAATTGCGGCAACTGCCTTTTTGCCTCGGAGGTTCATTGAGGCCTCGGGAAAAAGTGTTCCGTTCGCTCGTGCGCCCGCTCTTTTGCTGTGAGTAATAAAGTAAAATGCCAAAACCATTGGGTTTTGCAGGGTCCCTGATTTTTCTTGATCAAATGGAATGTGAGCCTGAGAAATTGCAACTTAGTATAAAAAATGCTAAATTGAATCAGAAGACTCACCGAAAAGTGTATGTTTGCTACATATAGCCTATCGCCCCGAGAATCACCTCCCCCCCGTCTGCCGCTACGTGTGCTTTTTGCGCCGATGTTTTCTCTTTGACAATCCCTTGGAGTTAACTGGTTATCCTCCCCCTGCTACGAAAGGAGCACGAGAGCCTGATTGTGCATAATCGATCATCATTTGCTTGAGTTTTGCCGATGCAGCTTGAAGCACTTGAACTAAACCCTTTTACCACCCGCATCCGCCGACGGGCGAGGGCGGACCGGAGAAGGCAAAGACACTTTTCTTTTCTTTTCCCTTCGTCGAGACGCGGTCATTTTTTATTTATTTATTTTTATTTGTTCGTCACTCCCCCCCCCCGATCGTCCGCCGTCGCGTCGGAATAACGAGTCAATTAAGGGGGGACAAATGGCGCGTTAATCCGCGGCTTAAACGCGGGAGATCGAGGAGGATCATTAAGAACCCTCGTTATCTGGCGGTAATGCCGAGGAGCTACATCCTGGCGAGAGACAACAGGTCGGTCTGTTCGATGCCCCGGACAGCTGTTTCCCAGCCTCCATAAATCATGCGAATTATCAGGTCATCAGTTTATCACTGTCATTAATAACCCCGCTGTTAAAAAAAAGAAGAAGAAGAGCGGGCGTGCGTGGCGAAGCTTCCAGCGTCAGTCAAGTGCTGCTTATCAGTGGAGGAAATTCAAAGCTTGTTTGCAGACTGAGGAGGTGATACCATCGATGTCCGCACTGTAACCCAAGAGAAAATTGACGATGTGAGCTGGATATGTAGACGAGCTGGGAGCAGATTCTGTCACAAATTCCCCTCACTATGAGTTCATTGCATCTGGGTTTTTGTGGTTGTGCCACGCCACCAACCCTCCAGTCTTTTCCCATCCGGTCACTCCCTCTCACCACGCGGTCACCTCTTTCCCCTGCCCGCCTCCTCACCTGCAGCCCTTTGTTTGCCGCCAGACTGTCTTGCGTGATTCGCCAGGCGTTCCAGTATTATCCACTCCTGTTTTTTCATGACCCGTCTGTTTTAGACCATGCGCTCGCCTGCTTTCCGGACCTCGTATTCCCTGCCCGCCTCCTGTCGCATTTGTTTGCCTGAGTGACCGATCTGCCGGCTTTGACCTCGCCTGTTGACCTAAGTTCACTGAGCTCTCCTTGCACCTTGGTCTGTCTCATTGTCACGCTTTTGGGTTCCAACCTGCCAGTACCAGTGAACGTTGCAGTCACATTGGGTTTTTTTTGCTGGATTGACTCCAGACTCCCAAGTCAATCAAGGCGATTTGTTTGCTGTGAGCGAATGGTTTGCAGTCATTGCATCAATTTCAGATCATGTCAGCCACACACGCAGGCTGTGAGCAGGCTCAGAGTCTGTTGCCACTGGAGCCAAGCTTCATAAATTCCTTACGGGTCTGAATGAACCAGAGAAAGACGCTTGGGGACGTCTGTTTGGGAATACGCGCGTCCCACCGGTATCCGAATGAAGTGTTATTTTGTTTCCATAGGATAGAGGAAAGCTACACTTGCTGTCTAAAGCATGGCTCTGGTAAGTTCATTGGCCCCTTAGGATCCCCAGCAGCTACTCAATGCTCTCAACCTTGGACATATTGAGGACCCTCAATTGGATATGCATTAGACCACAGACCCTATTTGAAAAGATCTAATCGCTTGGAACCCCAATCTCAGAAGATTTTTATTGTTACTGTAGAAATGAATTGGTCCGAACCTCCATAGCTGTCTGCGCTATAGTTTGAGAGATACCAATGGAAGTAGGATCAAAACAGATTATATATGGACTGAAAGAGGCGTCCCCAACCTGACAGACCCTGATGGGACTTGGCTGATCTTAAATATCATTTAAGCATGCGACATAAGACATTAGGCAGCAGGTAGTGGATTCTGGGCAAGATATGAATATTCATGAGGTACACGTTCTGAACGTGTTCCTAATTGGTCGAGTTGCTCCACCAACAAAGGTGTTATCTGTGTAGGAATAAACTGACGGACAGAATACATCCAGTATCCAGTATAGGCGCAGATTTCAGGGGGAACGCAGGGGATACGTCCCCCCCAATGTTTAGAACACGTGCATTTGTCCTCCCCCAATAAAAAAAGAATGAAAGAAGCAGAGGACTTCTTTTTCCAAAAATAAACGCATTAACTGTTCCAACGAAATGTTCCAACGAAACATAAGACACTGCATAAAGGATTCATAAAATTCAGGCTGTGCTGAAAATTGACATTTTAAAATCGTGTTCCGTTTTGTTTTTCGACTTTGAGCACCTTCCCCTCGTATGGTCTCTGCACAGGCCTGTTGTACATTCTCTAGTGGCGCTACATCTTGTAAACGAAATAACAGTGAAGTTTGACCGTCAATATTTAGCTGGGGACCCCCCTCTGGGGTTTCCCAGACCCCACGTTGAGAAACATTGCCCCATACAATATTGGTTTTTGAACTGGGGAGTGTGAACAGGCCTTTGGCTGCATCTCTGGTGGTGTTTGAGTGTTCATTAGAGCTTTATGAGAGCTGATTTTCTCGACTGCTTTTTGACTGTGCTTGTCAATAGCATCATGAAGCAGAGATTGATGTTGCTCAACTGTTACGGTAAAAAAGAAATATTTTCTACTTGGTGAAGTAGCCACAGGGCTTTTTGTCCAAACCACATTAGCTAAGTCTTTCAAGACGGGTGAAATCACAGCGAGTCGAAAACTTTCTAAAGAAAACGGTTCCGTGCAACTTTGTCGCTTATTAATATTGCACATCATTCGAAATCTCGTAGATGGAAACCCAGTTAAAAGCTTGTCAAGAGTTTTTACTCTCTGCTGCTTTCGGAGACACTTACAATTGCTATCCCGCGCAGAGCACTATAAAAATCACAAACAAGGAAGGCATAAGAACCCAATTGACAAGATCCCTGTTATTTATTTCCAACAGCTTAAGAAACGCCTTATGAATAGCTCAAAGGCCTTGTCGAGGGAATGATTCTGGAGAGAGGGGCTCGGTTTGAGCTCCAACTAACCGGCAGGATTTAATGAGAACAAAACTCTGTAGGTGATCAATACAGCCTATCCATTCAAAGTTTTAATGGAGTCTTCCCGCCAGGCCTCGGTTTTAGCAAAAGCACATATTGGGTTCAGACAAATGAACAGCGGCCTCATTGCGCAGTTTTAAGAGTTGTTCTATCGAGGCCTTTTGTAATACCTTAATTGGAAATAAAGTCATAATATGACTTTATTTCCAATTAGGGGCATTTAAAAAGCTAAGAAAAAGTCACAAGCCAGCCCTGAGACCACAGTATGAGCGACCTGCATAGAGGCTCAGCGATCAGTTTGATGAGATGGAAATGAAGTAGGTCAGTGGTCGTGCAGCAAACATTCAACTCTCAGAGCGTCCGGTCGAGGCGTGCGCGGCCAGAGCCGAAGACGCTTGGTGGCGAGTTCTAACACCACAGACTCCAGTTCAAAGTCTAAGGTCAACTCCACTTCCAGCCCGTTCCACCCCGCTATCTTTAAAAAAAAAAAAAAGAATTCGGCGAGAGCTCGCTCCCCACGCTCGCCGGCGGGCCAGCTCAGTCCCCATTGACCGCTGTGATCTACGGCCAAGTGGCGTCTCCCTCTGCCCGATCAGACCCAGCACCTCTTGTTTGTCGGCCAACTGGCCTCCTTCCCTGTCGAACCGGGGCCAGGGCTCCTCCTGGTTCCGTATGTTCCCCGTGCTTTTTTTAGGCGCTGTGATGGATGCCAAGCAGCCAGCCCATCCCCAGGCACCCTCAGAAGCCGCACCAGAGATGGGGATTAAACAGATTTCACTTTTTTTTTTTTCACTAAAGGGGGATGGATGAGCATAATCACTTATAATCTCAAATTCAGGGGCCTCTTGATAATGAACCAGGGGCTGTTTTGACCATTTAGATCTGCTCCCTCCAGGCACCTACTCAGACCGTGAAAAAGACCTACGATGACCGCCCGAAGCTGGTGGAGATGAGATATACAAGCGCAACAGAACTTTTTTTGAACCTCAAGTAATTTTCTTTTTAACATCTTCATTTACTACTCAAGTGAATATAAATTGTTGATGACTAAGATCAAAGCAACGGAGAGCACAATATCCATCTATTAGTAAAGGCATCCATACCGAACATGTTTATTATTATCATTATTATTTTTGGAGACTAAGCTGAGAAGATTTTAAACGTTTTTCATACCAAGGAGCTTTAATTTGATTTGATTGCATTTGGCCATGGACCGGATTTGATAAGATTATGTCTCTGGGATGGAGAAGATTTTTGTGAGATATGATTTCGGCCAGAATTAAACACCTGTCTATACTACAATTAACTAATATTATTGTCTCTACTAAGAGACAATAGTGAAACTATGATGATCAAAACTGTCATTATTGTACATTATCGTTGCTAATGTCTAATAAATGAAATAACAGTGAAATGCAACAATTAATCATTTAAAGGACCCCTGGGGGGTCACCAGACCCCACATTGAGCCACTGCTCAATACAATACTGAGTTTTGCATCTATTTTTTGAATGGGGAGTATAAACTCTCTGTTCTACTAACTGTTCTATTGTTAATGGCTGGAGTTTACTCAATATCATTTTCAATTTTCAAAAAAACGATTTTGACAAAAATAATTGGCGGACCAACTGCAGTGCCTCTGCAGGCCCCTCGGGGTCACGGGCCCCCGATTGAAGAGCACTGTTCTACTGTAACTACCTCACAGACCTTTATTACCCTCCATGACAACTGGAAGAGTAACACCAGACATGGAGCGTGTTCATATGATTCAAGAACTCCCATACTTGTCTGGGATATCGATTCTGCTCGACAGCCAATGCACCAGGGGTGCGCGCGAAAATAAAATTGAAGAAAGAAAGAATAGCAGCAAAGGGGACATGTGAAAATTAAATGTCAGTTCTTGACAGGCACGTCTGAGAATTAAGCTGCCACTGAAGTGTGACAAAGTCATTTGTGACAAGGCAGAAGACAATTGTCAACACTTCCTTCCTTTCCAACGAGCACTGGCACTGAGAGAGGCTGCAAAGCCTAGAAAGCGGAGGCAGAGTTAGAGAGACGGAAAACGATGAGAGATGAATCAGTGTGCTTCTTTTTGAGTTTTCCCAGAAATTTCTATCTGCATACACAAGTGTGTGTTTGCGTGCGTGTCTGCAAAAATAACAAAGTTGAGATGAAATAATGAGGAATCATTGAAATGTTGCAGAATTGTAATGTCGAAATATATTTAAAAAAAAGTGTATTTGTTGATACTTATGGTGTGGGTGCGTTTTGTGATTGTTTTGGTGTCGTGCCTTCATGCCCCATTTAACTGTTGAAGACGAGTCAGCTCGGCATGACCTGAGATTGTCTGAGCAATTACGGTAGATCAGTGGTTCTCAACGTGAGTTCCGGGGACCCACCAGGGGTCCTTCAACAGGTTCCAAGGCATCTGCAGCAAAATGATTAATAGTTCAACCTCACTATTAGAGAACTTACAATAATGACAGTTTTTATCCTAGTTTCACTGTTTCCTCCCTCTCTATATCAGAGTATGTAGTAATAATATTCAGAATCACAACCAAGACACCCATTAGATGCAGTAAACCTAGATATTGATACCCTAAAGTACGTTCCTGGATTCCTATTTTTCCATTGACTTCCATTGAGTCTGAGATTTTCTCGAGCAGCATCTAGTGGCTACCAGCTGAACTGCAGCTCAGAGCACTTCAACACCCACGGCAAAATGTAAATGTTGTTTTGTATTGTATTGCCCTCCCTTTTATGTGTAAGGTTTTTATGTAGTAAGTAACACTGTCTGCTGCTTTCTTGGCTGCAGGTCTCTCTTGTAAAAGAGATTTTGAATCTCAACGAAATGGTGGTAAAATTAAGTTAAAATCTCAATTGATAAAACATGGCCTCATGCGTATGAAAAAGGAGAATCAATGAACTCGATTATGGTCAGAAAATTGCTACCTGCAGTTGATAGTTTTAGATAGTTTTAGACATGTATGTTCTCACATTAGGCTACAATGATGTATACATACTGTATATATACACCGATCGGCCACAACACTAATACCACCGACAGGTGAAGTGAATAACATTGATCATCTTGTTTCAATGGCACCTGTCAAGTGGAGGGCTATATTAAGCAACAAGTGAACAGTCAGTTCTTGAAGTTGATGTGTTGGAAGCAGGAAAAATGGACAAGCGTAAGGATCCAAGCGACTTTGTTAAGGGCCAAATTGTGATGGCTAGATGACTGGGTCAGAGCATCTCCAAAACGGCAGTTTTGTGGGGTGTTCCCAGTATGCAGTGGTTACAACCTACCAAAAGTGGTCCAAGGAGGGACTGATGAACTGACGACAAGATGATGGGCGTCCATGGGTACATTGATGCGTGTGGGGAGTGAAGTCTAGCCCGTCTGGTCCGATCCTACTGTAGGACAAATTGCTGTAAAAGTTCATGCTGCCAAGATAGAAAGGTGTCAGAACACACAGTGCATTACAGCTTGCTGCGCATGGGGCTGTGTAGCAACAGAGCGGTCAGAGTGTCCATGCTGACCCCTGTTGGATGTGCTGGAACAACAAGAGTTCAGAGGTCTTGTGGAGTCCATGCCTCGACGGGTCAGAGCTGTTGGCATCATGAGAGGGACCTGCGCAATATTAGGCAGGTATTTTTAACATTGTGGCTGATCAGTAGTGTGTGTATATGTACTGTATATACAGGATATATACTGTATTACAAAAATGTAAGCATGCATTGTTATTTTTGGAAAATAACAAGAGATAATAAGCTAAATAGACCTGCTGTCGCTGGATGCTTAAAAAAACACGTATCATCTGCGCAGCCATCAATCCAGGAAGTAAAGCTTTTACACTGCTTTCCCTCCTCCCTGTACAATGCAGACGGGGGAATGAGCCTTGATGTCAGGCCGCGCCACCGGCAGACATTTGACTTCATGAATCATTTCTGGAGCCCCTCTTTGAACATAACCAAACGAGTGTCGGCATAATGGCCTCTCTCGATTACAAAGCGTAAGATACAGCATTACTTTCTCCATTCATGAATCATTAACGGCTGGTTATGGTCAGTGTGATTCACGCTGAACTGCAAATTGAAAAAAAAAAAAAGAAAAAAAGAAAAAAGAAAAATAATTGCACAAGCTGTCTGGGCCTTCAGATAGAAGAAATAAAGATCCAGGTCTTTGAGTAGCTGTGGTGTTACAATTGAGACTTAAAAACGAATTGGGACTTAAAATTAGTTATTTCATCCTAGATGCAGGACATCTCTTGGCGCTATTTAATTATCAAACCCTTATCCCTTATACTGTAACTCATGTATTTCCTTGACTCCTGTACAACAATAGGCCATGTTCTTATGTACCTTAAGCACTGTTTATATTATTTTTTATTGTTTTTGTGTCCGTGTTGTTGGTTCTTATTTTGAGTTTGACCATGGTGAAGCCAAAGGCTAATTTCTGTAAAGGGACAATGCAGATCATATTACTGTATAATCTATGCAGGAGAAACCAGCTCACACACAGTAATGATTCTACAGCGGATTTTAAAGATCTTCATTGAATAAAGACAGGGACCGACAAGGACCAGAGCGGTAGACAGTGAAGTAGTGAAGCAGAATGAAGTGCCGTGCCTCAAACAGGACAGGATATACATTGAATAAAGTCCCTGTAGGGAGTACGGAGGGTACTGCGGGTAAGTACGATAAGAAAGTTGAGCCCTAAGGTGGACGTTTAGGTTAAACGTAAGTTAAGGAGATGGGCTTCTAAGTAAGTGTGTGAAAGCCCCATACCAGAAGGGTATCCCAGAAAACATCTCAGTAACTCTTTCAACTAGTTGTTAAGTCATTTAGACTCAAACCGAAGACGTTCGGGGCTTTATTTGAGTTTTTTTCCACCTTACCTCTCAGGGCTCCCATAATTCCGTAACAAAGGAACAAAGACAGAAAACAAATGTCTAATGAAAGCAGTGTTGCCATCTTGGAGCCTGTAAAATATGTGACTTTTTTTTTCAGACAAAACCAGTAGTCGGAGTTTATCAACATGCATGCACACAATCCCCAAAAGTAAACTCCTGACACGTTGTGTTGTGACTGGCCAGAGAAAATTCCTTTGGGAAACTAGCGACAGCAGCAACTGGGGCAGATTTGGCAGAAGTAAGCCATCCCACCACGGCCCTCCTGTGGCTCCTCGGTGCAGAATAACTACAGGAAGTAGGAGCAGGAGCAGTCAATCTATAGTTACGATATTTGTTGTACTGATGGAGAGAAAAACTCAGGCTGGAGAGCAACTTTTGGACTGCCAGGACCCAATCAAATTTTTATCAGCAGGCAACATTGAGAGAGAGAGAGAGAGAGGGAGCAAGAGGTGGAGAGAGAGAGAGAGAGAGGTGGAGAGAGAGGGAGAGGGAGAGAGAGGGAGCGAGAGGTGGAGAGAGAGGGAGAGAGAGAGAGAGGGAGTGAGAGGTGGAGAGAGAGGGAGAGGGAGAGAGAGGGAGCGAGAGGTGGAGAGAGAGGGAGAGAGAGAGAAGAGGGGGAGAGGGAGAGAGAGCGAGGGAGACAGTGACTTTTAGTCATCAGCCATATGCAGCACTCCGGGGCTGAAATTGATGGGTTCATCTTCTTCTGATTAGGGTTATAATGGATCAAACTGCTCACTTCACTCAGAGCCGACTTAATGACTCATTGACACAAATTTGAATGGCTGGCTTTACTCATGACGTCCATTAGTGTGCCACAAGAATCATTGTGATGTGAATGAAATTGATTTACCAAGAGCCTTTGTCTTTGTTATAAATGGTATCAATAAAGGAGCAATTCATAGATTGTATTTAAATGGAGTCAGTCCCTTGAATACCCGCAGGCTGTTATGAAGTGATGATATTTAAATGTTACTCATCATTCCTGTGAATAATTTGACATCATAATCTTCCCCTTTTAAACCTTTTAATGCTGTTCCAGCCTTAGAGGAATGTTAACCGCCTCCATCGCAATCAGGGGTTCAGGTTGCAATGGAAGGCACTCTGGCATGGCACCTCTAGAACCTTGTTTGATGTCTGAACGTCGTAGATGAACATTAACTACAGGGATGATTATCATGAATTTGAGGTGAATTCTTTACTGATATCATGACTGTAGATGGGGGGGGGTCTCATTACGCATTTGCCCCACTACTCTATACTCGCCTGTTTTACGAATTATCAGTCTTAAATAAATATAAAAATAATTGTCAGCCATTAGTTATTTAGATTTTAAGTGTTTAATGCAAATGTCAAATTGTAAGGAAATCCTTGGAGGGGCTGCTCCGCGGGGGGGTGCATAACAGGGAGTGGCCCTCCCACCTGGGGAGACCCAGAGACCCAGTCTGCATAACGGGTTGGGGACCCCGGGTTTTAGCTTGTATTTTAGTTTTATTTAGTTTTTTTTATTGCACAAATAAAATGTGTGCTTTAGTTCTCACTGAATCTTAAGATTACCATGTCGAAATGTTGACAGCTGATTTAATATATTTCACTCGACCAAGTTCCCCCTGCACGCCTGTGGAACTGTCCATGGTGCTGATGTTCGATGTCATCTGTGGTTCAATGCCAATTTTGACCACTTTATCACTACTCCCTATAACTTTTAGTTGTTTTTCAATATCTTTTGAGTTTAATATGAATTATAGAACCACTTCTGTCAACGCTTGTGGGTGTGTAAGTGTCAACAAGTTTAGTTTGGAGTGCGTTTTGAAAACCATGGACTGCTGCGCGTTCCGCTACCTACAGATGCTGTGACAGTAATAATGGTAATAATGTGAAATAATAATTTACAGATCACTGGAAAGTCTTGGCGTTACACCCCTTTTAAATCCACTTCAGTTGCAACAGCCCTCTGCAGACGGTCATGCACCGCTGCCTTTTCTCCTTTGGTCTCTTGCAGTTACCACCAGGTCTCTGCAGACGGTAATAGCGTCACTCTAACTGCATGTGGCTTTTAGCACCGGTGTTTGTCAATTAGATGTTATTTGCCACGAGGCTGATTTGCATAGAAAGGGGCCAATTTTTAACCAAATGCATGCATAATACCTCATTTAAATACGTGCAAATAGCACCGCCGCACCGAAACACAGCCAGCGGTGCATTTCACTGTTTGTGGTTGCTTTGTGAATTGGACGCTTGCTTTTTCTGTTATTTGTACTGGTTTAGAGGCCGAAAAAGCCTCGCCATCGCTTTGTGAATTCGCCCCTGAGTTTCTTCTTTAAAGAACAATGATCTGCAAAATCACAACCAAGACACCCTAAAGTCTTAGTGAAACAAATGTATTGACTCTTTTTTTAGTGAGAAGTATATTCTTTTTCCATTGACTTACAGTCAATGGAAGTCCGAGGTTTTCTGTTGGACTAAATCGCATCCAACAATAAAAATTGGGCTAAAATTGCGCTCCAAGAGACAAAATGGTGTGAAAAGAGGTCCGAGGCATAATGCGTATGCAGGGTGTATCTCTGCTCGAGCAGAGATATTCCGCACGTGAGTGCTGTGAAAGGTCGTTACAAAGGAGTTGCGCGTGTGGCTCCTCGACTTCCGAGAGTGTGGATCTCATTTGCACTCGCGGATTTTGCCACTGATATGCCGCCGTAAGATCGCTTCTGAAACAATTCCCGTCCGCCTTCTTACAAATACAACTGAGGGGGTAAAGCCCCCTCTCGCCCCCTTGTGGGGGCAGACCTGCTGTGGAAGGAATGGATCTGTCAGGGGGCATTATTCTCCGATATTTAGATTTGCAAACCCTAATAACGGGATGCTGGGAGCGAAGCATATGAGAAACAAACTGCGTTACTGGCATTACTTTGTTGGACAGTACAAAGTAAAGAAATATTTGAAATTCAATAAGGCGGAACGCCCTTGAACCCCCTATCACAGGCGTATCTCCGAGTGCACTATCCTCCAGGTGAGGTCGCACGCAGTACATTCTTTAAAAAATACGAAGCTATTACCAACGACTCCTTCCCTTTTCCCTGGACCAACCCTTCCCCTCCGCCTGCCACGTCCCTGCTTCCCTCCTCTCGTTCCTCCTCTGGCTTGTGTTGTCTCTCGCGGTTGTTAATGCTCGGCCTCTAATGGGGATGGCGTCTCCTCTGATGAGGCTTAAAAACGTCTGTCTGCCCCCCCCCCCCCACCTCCTCTTACTTATTTAATAATGAGACCACACGAGTCACTGTCTTCCCTTCGTAATGGGCGAAGCCTCTTCCTCGGCATACCAATCACGGCGGCGACACAGCGGGAGAAGTCGCCTAATTGAGAGATGAATTAGAGGCGGCTGAACGTGGTCTCAGTCAGCGGCAGAGGCGGCGGAGCCTCCGTCACGTAAAAGTCGGCGCTTTCTGTGATCACTTTTTTCATGCCCGCGTATCTAAATATGGAGATCTGAAGGCATCGGCGTGTCGCGCGACGGCATTGTTTCGGTCGTTCTACACGGTGGCTTTGGTGTTTTATTTCTCTCCGGAATGCGGAGCGCGGGCGTCTGTGCCGCCCCGACTCATTTGCGAGGAAACAACAATGAATCATTTCTCGCAGTTTGAAACGCCTCACCTCACGTGGGGGGGGATGTTTGTTCGGTGTGTGATTGAACCGAGGGGTCCAAACGACGGCGGCTGCCATTGAAGGCAAACGCCATAAATTGCTTACACACACGCGCACACACGCACACACACAGAGTTAAAGACTTTCCACAAAGATAAACCTCTCCCCAAACAGCAAAACAACAAATAGTGTGATGCCATATTACACAACTTTACAGCAACGGGTTCACAGTAATCTGTTCAATCTGTGTTGGAAGCACAGCAGCGTCCATAGCAACACAATTGTTGGAGCCGGTGGGCTAACGTCACATCCCATCGTAGTTTGTAGTTTGGATTATTGTCAGCTGACCTCGAGCAGAGACACGTGGGAACAGACGATCAATTACTGCTAAATAATTAGACGGAGCTTCATTGGAGCAGGAGGCCTTGTGCACCTTTTTTTATTTTATTTTTTTATATATATTTTATTTATATGATTTTCAGTTTAACAGACAAATGACTGAATCACAGACAGGATTCAGCTTTATTCTGAGTTTTGGCCTCATTGTGGAGCGAGAAACTCGAGCAAGGTTTAAGTTCTTCATGGCGGCCTTCATCACAATCTGGTTTCCAGCACGGGATGATTCGGCACTGTTTTGCGACTCTATTGCAATGTTTGGCGAATTGTGAATGGAATTCTCACAGGAATCATTCAATTCTGTCAGAACTATTTATTGATTTTGGTGGGATGCAAAGTGGAAGTAATTCTACAAAGATTGATTCGCTGGCTCGCCCACTGTTTTGCCGGGGTGACTCCCGGCCGCCGAGCTATTCAAAAGTTCACTACGAACAAATCGTCCAATCGCTTCCGTGTAAATTTCATCACTTCCGGCTTGCGAGTCTCTCCATAAGTACGCGCGGCTCGCGGCTCTTTTTCATTTGCTTGGCTCGCAACTCACGACAATTTTCATTCACAAATCAAGAGTGCCTGGCCGTTCTCCAGTTACTGCGCTGAACGAAATGAATGAACTCTTTTGGCCCACGACTCCCGAGTCGTGGGCCAAGTCATTTTTAATTAATTTACCCATTCATCATTAATTCTTTGTGAGTCTTGACAACACCGGACTGTACAAGACTAAACTTCTGGTTCTGCTTTGGGGCTGGGCGTTAGTTGACGCATTCTATTGCAGTGTCACAGTGTTCTCAGGAACCCCGGGTGGCAGTAGAGAGAGAAGTGAGAGAAGGACCTGTGCCGCGGGAAGCAGGAAATAGCGGACGAAGAAGAACGCTAAACAGCAAACTTGCTGCATGCAGGCCATCGGAGCGTGTTTGAGTCAAGAAGGAAGTGCTGTTCGGACAAAAGCGTTGGAGAAGGAGCCGATCATGTCCGCCCGGTTCCATGCCGAGACCGGAGCCGGGGTTCAAACCCATGTCCTGCTCGGCATTTGATTACACTTGGAAGGTTCCAACAATTAATTCGTAGAATTGCATGTCGGACTTGTGCTACGGATCAATTTTGGCCAACACATCAGAAAATAAAATGCGGCAAAACGGTAATCTCCCAATGCTTCCAATGCAATTCTTCCCGGGAAGGCCCGTCGCGCCCCTTGCGGCCAGTCACAAAATCTAGGAGGTGCGTGACCTGCCGCAGGTCCAAAGCGGCATGATCACCGGCACCTGATGGCATCATTTGTGGCAGGAGCCGCCTCGCTCTTGCGGCAAACATGGACCAGACTTAAGGCTGGTGACTTGAGAAGGAAGTTGGAAGAAAAAAAAACGGATTGCTAGTTGATATCATCCATGAGCAACAGGGACTCGGTGTCCCGATGCATTGCCAGTGGAGGAGCATTGTAATGAGTGCCCCGACACACCCGGGCTGCTCTGAATGAAAGCTAAATGAATGCCGGGTGCCAGTGAATTATCCTTAGACTATTTCATCATTACACAAATATTAATTCCATCTTTCTGGAGCCAGATTTTGCGTATGAGTTTGTCATGATTTGGCCGAGGCGGGGCCAGTGTTGTTCAAAACCCTTTGCAGCATTTCGAATGTGTTTCTGTGCACGGGAGCGTGTGCGTTATTAATATTATCAAGCATGCGCGCTGGCCTGGAAGCGCAGCGTGCTTGTCATTCCAAACGCTGAGATGTATTAAACGGATGATGGGCCAAATAACAGGAGGAAATATGATTCTGTTTTCAAAATCATCCTATCTTCTGCTTTTGCTTAATGAGCGATCGCCTGCAATTTTAACTGCAAGTGCCAACAGCACACATTGAGCACTGGGGTTTTCGGTCGCTGGCGGGTTGATGTGGGGGCGTGCTTGAATGCGGCCGGGTGGGTGGGGTTGGTGGAGGGCCCGTGTATCTGGCGGCCTGCTGGCATTGGTGGGGGGCAAACATGCAGGTTCCCCGCGCTGAGCACACTCTGCTACGTGTATGGGCACTCTACGCTCACGCCGGGTGGGGCATCTGGTCGGCTGCGGTGGGGCGGGCCTCGCCGTTACTTGGGGCGTTGAGGGGCCCGGGTCCTGTGCCTGGGGGTTGGTTGTATGTGTGCGCCCCCGGGGGTGCGGGGTCTCCCTGTGCTCCCTGGGACTGGGTAATGCTCCTCGGGACTGGGCGTGGGGGTTGCTCCACGGCCCTCTGGCTTCTCTGGGGGCCCAGGGATCTTGGCGGCAGGGCAGGGTGCTCCGGGCTTTCCTGCAGCCGTAGGGTGTCCACAAGGCTGTGGAGTTCAGGGGGCCCATTCTGCTGCTTGGAGGCGCCACAACATAATCTTCTACGCTACGGGCGATGGTGGCGCAGGAGGTATAGTGGGTTGTCCAGTAATCAGAGGGTTCCTGGTTCAATCCCCCGTTCCTCCTGGCAGCACGTCGACAGCACGTGCCATTGATGTCTGAATGTATGTGTGAATGTGAGGCATGTATTATAAAGCGGTTTGAGTGCTTGCAAAACTGAAAAAGCACTATATAAGATGTAGTCCATTTACCATTACACCAGTACCAAATGGGGATAAGTCATGTACACTCACTGGTGGACATCTTACACACACATACAGGCAGTCCCATCACACATGCCCACACCTGCTTGGAGTGCACCCCAGCATCCTCCTGGTTGCATTCCTCTGCTTTCCTCCCTCATTTGCTGCCATAACTATGACAGGAAGAGGCCACGTGACCAGTTGTAGTTCCAGTTTTCCTCGACCTAATTCACTGTTTTTCAATGCATACGTTGTTTGTTTCTATATTTATTTGTCTCACCCGTGGTGATTCTCCCCCTCTTGGAGTAGTGATCAGTTGTTCATAGACCCAAACATGATAAATAGTTCTCCAAAGAGGGGGGTTGGTGGTGGTTCTCTATAACAAAAAGCTGTCTCTTGTCATCGTACAGGTTGTCCACAGGACAGAGTTATTGCAGCAGTTCTTGACGATTTAAGAATAAATAAAAAGTTGCATTGCAGGTTGAGAACTTATAATAAAAATAGTAAATAAATAAATGAGTGATCATCCTGGAATTCCGTCTCTCAGATGGAGTTACAGCGTGTCCCCCAAAACGTTTTGTGTTTTGTGACTTCACGAGTCAATATTTCTATTTCAGCATCACTAACTTTGCCTTCTATTTTTACTCCTGAGTAAAAATGCTTGAGCTCCCCACGTTGCACATATTCCCCATTCAGCAGCACCTTTTCCAAGCTCTGGCTCGGAGGCGATCTGATTCCTCAACTGCGTTATTAAGGGCCGTCTTAGTAAATCAGATGTTAATTTCACGCCAATTTCGAGTACAAATTGCATGAAATCTCATACACGTTTCTCTGGCCCGCTGTGTGTTAGAGCAGCACTCAGACCGGACATCGTTCTTGACTTTATTACGGTGCTTCCATATTGCTCTGCATTTAAATACGGCCGTCTACAACGCTAATTTATCTTTTTTTTTTACAATCAAAGCCGACATCCGGTGTTTTATTTTCCTGTGGAGCCGACGCCTCATAATGGTCAGATCACTTACTGAAAACCATAATGTTGTCTCCAGGAAGGAAGCAACATCGTATATTTAGGGAGGATGAAACATGAACATTGGCATTTCAATGTTTCCTGTCTTAAAAGCCTTGACTTGTGGGCAACGTAAGGCACCGTTGTACAGTAGTGTCTCGTATTCCGTGCCCTTTAGAGATGTGTTTACTTGACCCTCTTCCCTTGAATTCCCTTGAAAGTCCTCTTCTTCTTTTTTTTCTTCCTCAAAATGCTCGAACAATGGGCTGGGAGTGCTTTGTTTGTCAACATATTTTATTTTGTTCTTCTTTTGTTTATTTTTTTTCATCTTTTAACTGCTTTTTCTCATTCACCCCCCCATTTATGAAGTCACCGAGAGTTGAAATGACGGTGAAACAGTTTTAACAGTCAGACTTCCACCAGAGGAAGTTCCTGCTGAGAGCAGTTTTATGGCCTTAATCTCCCACTTAGAGCTGAAGCCATGAGGGCTCACAGCAGACAGAGAAACATCTCTCAGATAAACTTCATACTCATCTGCAATTAGGCCGTAATGGCTGCGGTTTTCCTCCCCAAGTGATGAATATGATAGAGTTATGAATAGAATTAAATAGTTAATAAAATAAATTTGGTACAGTACACAAAATATGCTCCTAGACATACTCCTGGATTGACCATTGAGAAAAATATTATGAATTAAATTATTCAAGCATTTATTACATAAAATAGAATAACATTTTCAGTTAAATAATTATAAAAAATATAATAAAACACAATATATTTAGCTCCAGATCAGGAATAAATTACTTTCTCTTAAAAATAATTGTCACGGTTAGGATTTGTTGTTCATAGGTCTGCTAAACATTTTTCGTTTCTGTGAACGTCACGAATAATTACATGTAAGTGTGCATTTTTCAGTTTAACATATGTTCACCTCCAACAAATATGATTAAAATAAATAAATCCATGTTCCCTAAATCCATTTTAAATAGAGAAAACAGATTTATGCTGCAGGTATCTACAAAGGGTGGTTTTTCCATGTGCAAGTCGTGTTTATCTTTCTGCTTAATTTGTCTTGTGTTAACTTGTAGACACAGTGGAGCGTGGATGGGTTTGCAGGATTATTTTTTCGCAATCCCTGCCGGCAGCAAAGGAAGATGCAACACCATGAAGGGGCAAGATCAATGTGATTGATCCAAATAAAGAAACAACCAAAGCATTATCCTTTTCAAGTCAAATGCACACGGTTATATGTCAGCTTCCACAGCCATGGTGGTGAACTTCATACATATTGGGCTTATAACTAAGTAATACAGAAAAAAAAAAACTTGATGGAGTTGGGTGGGGCCTCCCAAAAACACTGAAATTCACCAACCTCGCTCCTGTCATACGGTAATGGGCACGGACGTGGATATCTGCAATGTTTGCCAATGCAAGGAAGCAAATGCAAATCTCCCACTGGTTAAAACCAAATCTACAAAGTGCCAAGCCCCCTCCAAACTAAGCCTAATCTCCTGTTGAACAAAAAGTGGTTAATCCTTTATTTATTAATAAAATAAAAATGGAGTAAAAAGGCACTTTTGGGTTTGCAGTCTCGTCTATTATGCTGAAACTTGAAGCCGTGGAATTCCCCTCAGATTGATTAAGGCCATGTCTCCAACATACACCCATACACAGGTTCTACAGAGGAATATCAAAGGCTCATTAGATGTCTACTGGCTCTTCTCCATTCCATCTCAAGAGGGATCTGCAATTCATATCCGGAGTGACAGGCTCCTCTCAAATCTCATATCAGACGCAAGGCAATCAAAACCCCCGGGGGAGCCGCCATGAAACCAGGCATTACAAAACATTTTTGGAGACGAGACACCCAAAGTGGCGGAATATCAAATGTCTTTTGTCTTTGTTAAGGGGCCGAGGTATCCGCCATGATGCCCTCCAGGCCCCTGGGCATCGTGACCTGTCCGCGGGTGGGATCCTTGGTAGGTAAATCGGCGAGGAATATCACTACCTGGATGGAGCGAAGGGCAGGAAGAGAAAGGAAGCATCCACACACTGACACGAAACAAAAAGATCAATCATAGAAAAACCTGAACAAAGAACGGGAACGATGTGGGGCTCCCGCACACCTCCAGATAACGGAGTCTCCTCCATATATTTATTTATTTATTCACAGTTTAATTTCATTTAGATTTGAAGATATTGCGTTTCAGCTCCTGATCCGTTGTCTGGTCGGATGCCAGTCTGCGGGGGGCTCCCACGCGGGGATTTTCACTCCAGATTTCTCCTCCGGAAGTCCAAAAGAGCCTGAGCTTTCCTCTCGCCTTTTATATTCTAATTGAGTTCATTTTAGCATGATTCATACGCACACGTTGATTGTGCGCTTCCTTGGTAAATACCTTGGCTTGGTGAGTGAACTGTGAGCGCAGCGGGGCGTCGTCCGGCAGTTCCATAGAACAAAAATACAAAGCCCGGCCAGATGAGGAGGAAAAGAATATTTTCGCCCGTTAACTCCGTAATGAGCTGCTTTGCTTGGTGAGAACAAATGAGCCAGAGAATTGCAGAATCATGAGATAAACAGAGATTAATCACGTTAGGTGAGTGAGAATGGATGTGTTTGTGCACATATACAGTATGTTGTGCATTTATTTTTCTTTTTTTAACTCCAAGCTTCCCACAAGCGTCCATGTAATGACAACCATGGCTTTAATGAAACAAAGAAAACCATTATGTAAATAGCCTCCCATAAAGCAAGAACAACAAGAAAGAGAGAGTGTGAAATTGACACTGCCCACATTCACCAAATGGTAGAAATGACACTGTGGAGAGGACGCATAAGGACCACAGTCCATCAACATTATTTCTGCAGTGTCTGCACTCATGTTGAGACAATTACACAAGTAGTTTTTGTAAATTACTACTATTCTTACAATTTCATTACCTTCTCATTTTTATGAATTTTCTTATTAATATTTTAATAGAAATCTTTTTTTGTGTGATTTTTCTTTTTAATAGTTTTTTTTTAAATAGAAAGCAGCGTACATATACAGAGTATAGTATGTCAACATAGGAACAAATGTATTTTCGCCATAAATGAATGAATTTGGTGACAAGTGACTGGAAAAAAATATTCTCATTAAAATTTATAATAGTTTTTAATCATTTCTTAACTATAAATAACAATTATTCATATTTTTTATTTTTCATTATGTGTAATATTGTTATTATTATATGTATATATATTTTTATTTTTATTTATAATTGTACATTTTTTAATTAATAAAATATTACTTTTTCTTCCATATTAGCAACATTACATCCCTTTCCTGGAAAAAACAACGAGTTCCCCGTCAATAATGACACACCACGGGCACGGAGAGGGAACAATCGGGACGCAATTTGTGCACCAGTCTCCCTCACCGATGGTGCACGCACCAGCCATGGGGTGCGCGAAATAGGCGCGCTTAAACAGTGTGTTTTTGTTTTAGATGTCGGTAATTTATTTTTACTCTGTTTCCTTATAGAGCGAAACAAGCACCATAATGGGGGCACTTTCGCCGTGATGAGGTTGTGTTTTCCGTTATGTGTGTGCATATATCTTTATGTGATTACATATATTTATATATAGTGTTACAACTCTCTTACCCACATCAATATTTTGCCGAATGCGGTAAAGCGGCTTGGGCTGGAGTGGATATGGTGAGATACCCACACTTCTTGAACCAAAGTTACACCGGTGATTAGCATCTCACCCCAATTTTCCCGACAGGCTATGCCTATTGTGCTATGAACAATAAATGAACAATACACTTGAAACTTGAATTCCGAAAACTAATATGGGTTGCATATACTAGACCAATTGTGTTTATTTTGCTCCGCATAAAACTACGACATCATATAACTCTGGAGCGAGCCGGAGTATTATGTAACTCACGGTCCACTCTGCCTTCCTCCCGTGCTTAGATGCAGATTACCCTCCTTGTGGAGGTGAAGGTCGGGGCCCTCTCCGGGCTGACGGCCGTAATCCCCCCTCCGAAACGTTTAATGCTCAAACACTAATGGCTGCCGCGGGCGTCATTGAGTGATTTGAGCTAATTTATGTGTCCTGCGGTGGCAAAGCTTAGGGACAAACCCTGAGGAAGTCCCGGACATCGTGTGAGTGATGGATCTGTCTCCACGCGCCTCACGCCTCCCTCGCTGATGCTTTCTGAGCCCGACGCTCTTCATTTCAATATTCCACATTGTTCCCGGTGCTTTCCACAAAGAAACTTAACCTTAGACACCCAAAATAACCTTAAAAAGCGAAATTAAGGTTGAACACCTAAATAACCTTGAATAACTGAATTACCTCGAGAGCATTTGACCCCGAATCAGATCCCACGTGCACCAGAAAAGTATGGATTGTTGAATATTTGACATTGTTTATTCCTGTTTATTTCTCTGGTTTATTGGGTTTAATGTATTAAGTACCCCGACACAACACCCCCTAGCTGTATGCTGGGTAAGGAAGGAATCAAGGGCCATTATAATCTGGTATATTGCCATTTCTTCTTGTTTGCTTGCTTGCTTCTAGTTTATTTCTTAGCTTGATTGTTATTGTTTCTTTTTCGATCCATCTGCCTACTTACTGACCAACCTCCCTATTACCTACAGTACCTACCTACCTATTACCAATCTATTACCAATCTATTACCAATCTATTACCAATCTATCTCTGTGTTTGAGAAGTCGAGGCAGCGTGGCAGCGTGGCACTGCGTAGCAGTGGCTTCCAAGCGCTGCATCACTTTTATCGCTGTATCCGTGCTCTGTTTTCTGTCATAATCATAAGACGTCTGTATCCCCATCTGGCATCTGGAGAGACGTGTCAAGTGAGATGGGATGCCGGGAATCTGCAGCGTAGCATCAGTGCAAGTCTTTATTGTCCAGGGAGAAAAAACTTGAACAAAACACTCCCGTCACATGTTTACAATGAGGTTTTAAATTTGACTACGCTGGGTCTCTGTGCGTTCATTCAACACTACCAGTTCTGACCCAAGCAGTTCTCTCAGCAACCGTTCAAGGCTTTCCCACCAACGGTTATTTTGGAAAAATGAATGATGAAAGTGAAGGAAAGCAATTTGCTTTTTGCACACTCCGACTGTCATTTTAATAACCCGATGTGTGCGTGTCGCTGCTGCGCTGTAACCATGACTGATGACCGAGCTTTTTGGATCACGTTGAGGAGAAATCCAGATGAGGGGAAAAAAACATTTCTCATGACACTCCTCGATTGGCATTCTTAATTATGACACATCCTTAGATGGACTGAGCAGCTTTTCACCCAATACCCCGCTCCCTCCCCAGAATATACAGAATATTTACAATACAATATAATGCAATCTCTATGAAGCAGTGGGTAAAACAAGCGGTATCACTAAAGGGGACAAATATCTAAATATGTGACCATTGAGCTTCCATGAATAAGTACTGTACTAGCACCGTACTTGTTCTTACACTACTTACAATTTAGTCATAATATGCAGTTCGTGAATTGAAGATTCGCTCGCTCGCTCGCCCACTCTTTTGCTGGAGTGACTCCAGAGTCTTTTTTTTTTTCTTTCTTGAGATTTGTGAGAGTCTTGCATCACTAACTATAAGTAGGCCATAATATTAAGCACAGTTCTACGTATGTATGATGTTTTTAGTGGTTAACAGGATCCTGGTGTAGTGCTGTGGGAGTATTTCATTGAAACCAGTGTGCCATGGCAGAAAAAAGGTTGGGAAACACAGAATTGAAGAGCAGGAACAGTGGAAGCTCCAATCTCGGACCCCCCCCCCCCCCCACACACACACACAGCACTGTGTAGTCAGGGCCGCTGTGCCGCCGCGGACATCAAATTGGTATTAATGCCTGGAAGAGACCTTTACCTCTTTGAGTTATCGCTCTAGTGGTCAAATGCCTTGGGGAGGCAGGGAACATGAATGTTTAACAGGACCGCTGCACAGTCCACATCCACACCGCACACTCCATCCACATCACCTCCACGCTGCATGGTCCACCTCCACGCTGCATGGTCCACCTCCACGCTGCATGGTCCTCCTCCACGCTGCATAGTCCACATCCACACTGCATGTTCCACATCCACACTGCATGGTCCACCTCCACGCTGCACAGTCCACCCAGATCACTTCCACACCACATGGGCCACCTCCACACTGCACGGTCCACATCCACACCGCACACTCCATCCACATCACCTCCACACTGCATGGTCCACCTCCACGCTGCATGGTCCACATCCACACTGCATGGTCCACCTCCACACTGCACGGTCCACCTCCACACTGCATGGTCCACCTCCACACGGCACAGTCAATCTACATCACCTCTGCACCGCATGGTCCAGATCCACACCCCACAGTCCATTCAGATCACCTCCACACCGGATAGTCCACATCCACACCGCACAGTCCGATCCACCTCCACGCCGCACAGTCCACATCCAGGCCACCTCCACCTCGGCACGGCCTACTCCATGGCATGCGGCCCACATCCACACCGCCTCCACCTTTTCACCGCACAGTCCACATCCAAGGCGGGCCTCCAGCGCCGGGCTGAATTTTTAACTGCAGCGAGACGGCACCGGGTTCCCAATGAGATCATGTTCCTCGCACTTTGCTGGGCCAACTAAACCAACAATGGAAGTGGAAATTGAAGACACAGGCCGGAGCGTAATTATACCCTTAACATGGATATGCTCTGTGTTAAGTAATACAACTCATGTAGCTGTCTATTCCACTTCTGAGAAGAAAACAAGAACAACAACACACACCCAACAGCCAACAGAAAAACCTTTGTACTTAATGTAAAAGATTAAAATCTGAATCAGAATCAGTTTAGAGTACCAAGTACAGCAGTATTAATGGGATTTGTCTTCAAAATAATTGGTGCATTGTGGTGAAAAAAAAAACAGTTGCCTAAGAGAATTATGCTCAACAAACACAAGAACTACAAAATACAGGATACGTACAGAATATACGAAATGTGCTCTATGCGATATATCATTTACAAGGTAATATAGGTAAGATGAATTATAGAAAGGTACGTAGGGGTTATGTGGCAGGGTGGATGCAAGTATTGACAGGGTCTATATATAAAAATAAATATAGGGGATATTTCTGTACATGATGAATAATTTAATATAATAATAACCATAATAATAGTATACAACAGTATGGACATGGATGCCCTTATTTAAACAGGGAAAGGTCAGTTAAGAACAGAATTTTCTTTTATAATGGCACCCTGGAGAAGTACAATGAAAAGGGTTATTTTTTGTAAATATTTGCGATGATTGGTAGAGAAATAAAAGGGAAATAAGTTATCAAACTGATCAATAAAGTAAAGTTAAATGTGTAAACCAAACCATCAATCCCACTGTATTTATCGGCGTAGGGTTAGGTTTTGATTTTCTTTTTATACATATGATTTTTTATTTCTTGTTAGTGTCATTCTCCCCATTCCATCTTCCAGAGCCACACACACAAACACACACACACACGCACAAACACACTCACACACGCACACACGCGCACACGTGCACACGTATACACATGCACACGCGCACACACACACACACACACACACACACACGCACACACACACATACACACACGCACACACACACACACAGACCCGCAAGAGAGTGGCCGTCACAGCTGAGCTGCTGCTTCTGCTGGAATGTTATTTTATGAGGAGCAGGTTGGGTTGGCGCAGACCGTGTAATGTCAGGTATAATGAAGTGAACCGGCACCGTATGTAGTGGTTATGAAGTCCAGATGACACCGTCCAGGGGGTCCGGGCGCCTCGGACTGATCGGACTGATCGGCACACGTATTGATAAGCGGGTCTCTAATAGGCTGCGGATTGGAGCATCCCATCCATGACTGGCTCTGACAGCGATGCCGCTCCGCTCCACGAGAACTCACTCCCTCGCTCTCCCCCACCCACGGGCTGCGGGCCTCGTTCTTTTTACCGAACGCATCAAAAAAAAATAACAAAAAATATTTCACCACTAAAATATAAAGATACGACTGGCGGCCTTGAATGACCGGACGGACCACCACACCCCACTAGATAGACAGTGGTGGGGAGATGAGAGTACGCAATGGTTTTTACTTAAAAAGTATGAATACCCAGACACAGAATGACTCAAAACAAGAACAAGAACAAGACATGTTTTTATGCCGGAAAACAACTGGTTTCAGCTGCATTTATGCCTGTTTTAGATTATGGTGACGTTGAGTATGTCTGCCCCTCAGGCTTCTCTACATACGCTTTGTACCACGGTGCTCTGCGGTTTGTCACCAATTCTAAAGCTCTCACTCGATTTGAGTGCGGGCTGTCCGTCTTTAGCAGCGAGGAGACGCTTTTTATTCCATATAAGATGGACTCCCAGACGACCTATGCAGCCGTTTTATTCGAGGTCACACAACATCTATGGCTCACGGTCAAATAACAACTTTTTGTAGGAAGTCCCCAAGGTAAGAACTGAGTTTGGCAAAAAAAAAAAGAAAATATATATATATATATATATAAAAAAATTTAAAATAAAAAATTAAGCTTTTCAGTTCCGTGGCCCACCAGCTACAACAAACGAGCTCCAAAACACCCTGAAACTTCAGGAGTTTGTCTCTCTGAACAAGCTTAGAGAGAGGGTTATAAGTCTGGGTAATGAAGCTGTTGCCTGTAATTAAGACTTGAGTAAAAGTGAATGTGCATTCGAGATTCAAGAAGTTTATTCGTCACAGACATATACATACTTTCATACACATATGCAGTGAAATGTCAATGCAACGCACCCGGTGATTACACACAATATGCCCTTGACTGGACACTGTAGCTACCTAACAATTTCTACTAGACCAACTGACTGATTCCTACATGAGCTCTTAAATGTGCGTAAAGAACTAAAAATAAACGTAGTCGTCATAACCGGTGCCCGGATATAACAGACTATAGTGATAGACAAAGTGCTATTGTGCCTCTTCCTCTGAAGATGAAGGAAATACTAAAATAAAAACTGGATCGATGGTGCATGGGTTAGAGTTTCAATATTCAGCTCAGATAGAGAACGGTGTGTATCCTTCCAAGCCGAAGGGATTTTATACCCAGCAAGAAGAACCACACGCTGTCTGGACGGCTGGAGCTATGCTGCCCAGACAAAGTGTAAATTTAATGGAAAAAAAATAAAATCTAAAGGGAGCATTAAGTCTAAAAGCTGAATATCGGATAGAAAGCATGTCCGGGGGTTCAAATGATGGAAATAAAGAATTCTGTTTGCTCACTAGTCCCTCCTCGCGTTGCCCTTGTTGCACTAATTATTTCATGACTCTCATGTGATGGCATCACATTGCCTTAAATTCATATTTGGGATGAAATGAATTTGAAAAATTATTTTGGAATTTTTTTTTTATTTTGATAGATTTTTCTTTGGAGGTGATGGAAGAGGTCATTCAGTGAGATGAAAACCACCATCAGACGTGAGACGTGCTTACTATACTATCTACTTAAGAATAATATGTATTCAGCAAAATAATTTACAACGCGGCACGTGTGCTACGACGAAAACGGGGCTTTTGTCGGACTTTCTGTCAAAAGCATTTATTCTACACCAGTTGTTTGCCTTCACACCGAAAACACACACGACCTGTTTTTCAGCTTCAGGAAGAGCCCAATGAAGGAGAGAAAAAAAAAAAAAAAAAAAACATTCCCTGACGGTTATCAGGGGTGAATATCAGACAGATGATCTTCCTGGAACTCGGACGGGTGTAAATTATTCCGCTTGTGCATATTTAGGCTGTAACGGCAACAAAAAAAAAATATCGAGGATGGTAAATGAAAGGCGGGGGGGAAGGAAAGCGCGTGATTGGAAAGCACAAGTTGCCGTGTTGATACCGCGGTGCACGGCGGACCCTCAGGCCGGCGCTCTCCCTTGCCCTCCAGTGGGAGGCAGATAGAGTCATCATTAGAAGAGGATGATGGAGGGAGGGAGGAAGGGGAAATGCCAGAGAGGGAGCGAGAAAGATAACAGGTTCCAACCGCTCGCCGCTCCCCCATTCTCTTTGAACTCGCGGCCAATTTGGTACGCTTGTGCAGACCTGGGCCTCAAAGTCATGAAGAGCCCGTCACTTAGCCACATCTAACCCCCGCGCTCAGCCTCCGGTGTCGCTTTCCTGTCGCCGCCTTAACGGGCGGCTTCAGAACAAGGAGCGAGAGATGAAGCGCGGTGGGGGGGTGACACACCCCTCACCTGTGGCACACTCTGCCTCTTTTTTGTTTGTTTCGTTGTCTCCTCCGCAAAAATAAAAAAACCAACAACTTTCGACCCAAGATGAGTGCGCTGGGGGTGAGTGCAGGGAACCGAATGAGTGGATTGCACGGCAAATCTTTCACTTTCGGTATTAATCTTGAGGCGAGCTTAAACCCATGGATGCAATATTACATTATAGGTCGAGACAATTCCTGGTGAAATGTGTGGTCGTTTGTGCGTACATGTCAGAGCTAGGAGACAATCTAGGAGACAATCTAGAAAATAGCGGACAATCTAGGATGTAGGGTCCAATCTAGCACACCATCAGTGATCTAGGGGACAATCGAAGCGCTAGAATACACTGTAGGAGGCAATCTAGGAGATTGTCTTGGAGACAATCCATAAGATCGGGGACACTCTGGGAGACGGTCTAGCATCTAGGAGACAATCTAGGAGCTGGAATACACTCTAGGAGACAATCTGGGAGATAGGGAAACAGTCTAGGAGCAAGGACACAGTGCAGGACATGGTCAATGAGCAACGAAACAGCTGAGGAGCTAGCAATGTAGCAATGTAGGAGCTCTCACCTCCTCTCAAGAGGGCAAAAGGGATGTCAGTCAGCCAGTCAGCCAGTCAGCCAGTCAGCCAGTCAGTCAGTCAGTCAGTCAGTCAGTCAGTCAGTCAGTCAGCCAGTCAGCCAGTCAGCCAGTCAGTCAGTCAGTCAGTCAGTCAGCCAGTCAGTCAGCCAGTCAGCCAGTCAGCCAGTCAGTCAGTCAGTCAGCCAGTCAGCCAGCCAGTCAGTCAGTCAGCCAGTCAGTCAGTCAGTCAGTCAGTCAGCCAGTCAGCCAGTCAGTCAGTCAGTCAGTCAGTCAGTCAGCCAGTCAGCCAGCCAGTCAGTCAGCCAGTCAGTCAGTCAGTCAGTCAGTCAGTCAGTCAGTCTCTCTCTCTCTCTCTCTCTCTCTCTCTCTCTCTCTCTCTCTCTCTCTCTCTCTCTCTCTCTCTCTCTCTCTCTCTCTCTCTCTCTCTCTCTCTCTCTCGCCCTCTCTCCGGCTTCTCTCTAATAACTTGATAAGAGACATGTAAGACATTAAAGGCTAAAATGCCTGTGACGTAGTAAATTAAATATTTCATCCATTGTTACGACTTAATCCATCACCGTGATACCACAGTATGATAGCCAGAATAACAATGATACAACAGTGATTAGAATAATGCGCAGTCCCTTCCATAGTGATTTTGCTTCATTTTTATTCATCGTCTTTGCTAAAAGGGCTGTGCTGGAAAATCAAGAGATGCAGGGATTTGATAATTGAATTGTAATCCCTCTTCGCTGCAAAGCCGTCAATGATACCAGTGAGTTGGAGTGGTAGGGAAAAAAAAAAAAAAAATATATATATATATATATATATGTTTGGTTTGCAGTACAAAATTGTAGATTAATTTGTCATAAATGTAAGATAAACCGACGATAGAACGTTGCAAACTGACCAAACAGCCCTTCCTGGAATGAGGCGTTTCCAGGACCTAAGAGCTCTTGCTGCCACTGTGCGCTCAGTGAGCAATGACTCACCCAAAAAGCACGGGAAGTTCACACAAAGTGTTGAGGTATCCTGGCACTTTCAAAGTAGATTAAAGACCAAGTGTTATTTGGGAGAATTGTTGGCCAGAAGTCTACTGGGGCAGCGGTGCACCTTGAATGATATTTAACGGTACATTTTTTTGTTGAGTGAGTTATAAGTTAGTGTGAGTTATTGCTGACCTTTGGCAAACACCCTCCCATTACCCATTTTAAACCGTGATGTTTGTGTGAAATGTACTCGCAATATTTAAAGAATAACTTCACAGAAGCCACTAATCAATGCTATAAATCTGTGGCGTTTAATGGGGGGAAAATCGTGGCCATTGCATCTGTGTTGAGCTGAGAAACATTTGTGTTGATATATGTGTGGATAAAACATTCGTCCTCAATGGCAGAGGCCTTAAATCAGCTTTAGGGATGTTAGAAACATGGCTGAAATGCACGGATGAAGAAGCGGTTCACCACGGTTTCCACAGTGTGAGCAAAACGCTTCAAGGCAAAATGCCATGAAGTGGCTTTACCCTCGAGGTGCGTGCGACCCGTGCTGGGGGCGTGCGCACAAGTGCAACCACGACCTACGCAGGGCGTAGAGCGGGCGGGGCCACTTTCAATATCGACGAACCTCATTGGTTAGAGGTGAAAGGTCAGCTTTAGGTCGTCCAAACTGATCCAAATTCCTTTTCACCTCTCATGTGACTTTGGCTCGTTGTCGAGTTAGTGCGAGAGATACAGTAGGACAAAAATGGCAGATCGGTGCCGGGCCGGTGACGCTTTGACTCTTCGAGGCATGCGGACACCTGGCTCTAGGTTCTGGGCTTTGCGGACGCTCCACCACTCCCGTCGCGTCGACTCACATGCAAACACGCCAGCCCTTGATGCCACCACTGATAAGCATAATGGAGTTATTTAAGAGCAAGAGAAAGGTTTGTTGCCGGCAGGCCACCACTGCGAGGACACCATGATATAATCAGGCAGTCAGTGTATCATGGATGTCTGTATTTAAACAGGCTGTATAATCTATTTCAACACAGGAGTCAGATAATACCATTGCCAATTTGATCACTCTAACCTTGATCTGATCTGCCCTGGACTTACTCTCCAGGGCAGATCTATGAAGAACAAATAATTACAAACATTATGTACTGACTTTACACATTTGTTCTTCTAAATTGCAGTTTAACAATAAATAATATTCAAATTAAAAAAACTAGAAATAATATTAAAATTTGAACAATCTTAATGTTATTCATCAATTTATATTTTTCTTACGCTTGAAGGCTGCACGGCAGCATTTCCAACAGGCCTTGAAAGCAGCGGTGCTACCTTTGTAAAAGAAAAAAAACTTGCAACTTCTAAGAGTGGCAACATGTCACTCTTACAAGCCATTTAATGTCGGTGCATATCCCAGGATACGAGGATCCTAAACTGTGCAATTTCATTTTATGAATGGAGAGTTACGTGGCTGGATTATTTGTAAGAGAGAATTGGTAAGTGGAGCAAATAATAATGATATTTAGGTTATTTCTCAGTTTTTTAACCGCCACTTACACTTTTTATCATATAATAGAAATAGAAATAGAAATAGAAATAGAAAGCCTTTATTGTCATTGTATTCATACAACGAGATTAGCAGGCGCGCCGCTCCTGCTGGTGCATATGGAAATACAACATCTACAAAAATACAAATACAAAGTTTAAGAACAGCTAAAACAAAAACACAGGCCGTATTGGTAATAAATAATGTAAAATATATATATGTAACACTTCAAAAGGATATGCTAGAGTGCTAAAGTGTGGGTGTCCCTTCACCAGCGAAGGGGGTTATTGCACTTAGTGAAACTTTGATAGCAGCACAGCTACATGTGGATACATGGTATTTCACGCGGATGTAGTTCCGGTGTGGGTGAGGTGCAGAGTTAAGGAGCTGCCTTTCGGCGCTTGCATACGTGCGCGTTCAGCCGTCCCTCAGTCTGTTGGTCCGTGCTCTGAAGTCATTTATTAGGCGCTGCCGCTGCTAATGCTAGCACACGTATCATCTATCTTCATGCCAGTTGTAGCATCAGCTTGTTTCCGCGCCTCTCCGCTTTTTACCCTGATTATTGTCCGTTTTGACGGACTCGGTCATGAATCCTCCCGTTCACGCGCTCCCGCTGTTTCCTGGGATTTGGGGGGTCGGGGGTGACAGAGATCCGTGTCGTCGGCTGTCTTTGACTATGAGGAGCCGGTGCGTCAACGTGGGCTACACAGATCTCTCTCGCTGTTGTTTTTGTATAGTGGTCTGCCCTGACAATGTTGCATGAAAAAGTAATGTAACGAGTAGCGCAACAAATCACTTTCTCCTGGGATTCATTTAGCAAAGAAATAAATTACCTTTTTTTTTCAGTAACAAGTAACGTGCATAATTTGTGTAACCTTCATAATCCATTTTACCTTCTGCCTTCTGCCGCCTTGGCTTCTGTTCAGCAGAATGACCGTTTATCTCCATATCAGCTGAACCAATGGAGAACACAATGAGTGCAAATCACTGCAAAGACGCGTCAATTACCATTAAGAAGGGAAAACAGAGGGAACAGAGATAGAACATAGTAGAAAAAAGACCCAGTCACCTCCTCCAGAAGGTCTCCATTACAAATGCTTCAATTAAGTGTCCGCAGCCAGGTGGTGTTAAGCGGCGCGGCGGCGACGTCGGCTCACACAACGCGTTCCCTTTCTGCCGCTGGGAACCTCCCGCCAGAGCCTTACTTGAAAGCGCGAGAAAGACACTTGTCCCTTTGTCTCGTTACAAAGGAGGAACAACTTCTCTCTCGCTCTGCTCCTCGTGCATATCTTAGGTGCTTAAAAAAAAAAAAAACGGGAGAGTCGGGTGGTGAAGGGAGGGTGGTGGTGGGGGGGGCGTCTTCGGGATTGAACCCCCCCCCCCCGCCCTGTTTTGTATTCACCCGAGCAGGCTTACGTTTGGGATGAATGCAGATCAGCCAAATGCATTTGATACGTTCCGAAATCCTTAATAAGAAATGATTATGGATTCCAGGGGGGGTGGAGGGGGTCCGGGATAGGCTGTTTGAAAAGGGGGGGCCAAGCCGTTAGCCGTCGGCCGCTTCCCTGCCGCTCGGAAGGACAACGGTGGAGATGGGGGCTTACTGCCTGGCGAGATTAAGCCCACGACTCCCGACCCCGGAGGAGATTCGGGAGCGGCGCCGTCACAGGTGGCTGCTCGGAGGCGGAAAGAAATCAGAAATTGCTCTGACATTGATAGCGGACACTCCATCTCACACCCCCCCCACCCCCTGGGGGACCGAGCCGGGGCCGGACCACCCCTGTTTGCGCCGGAGACACCTGCCTGCACGTTTACGCCGACCACGTTAATCCTTATCTTGGCATTAGTGCCAGCCGATATTGCTACTCTGCTACTGTGAAATAGCAGAACGGCGGACAGTTTTTATCCGCCAGGCGCAGTATGATACAAATGGCTGTTTTATTTACTGCAGCAGTGATGGTTATCCACAAGCTCATTATTCTCATGGAACCATTTTGTTGGAGGGTCTGTTGAAAAATCCCCCTTCTGTGCTCCGGTAATAGCCGTCGCTCGCAATGGCCGCGATTTATGTTTCTGCCGGTGAGTGACGGGGGGCGGGGTTGGGGCTGGCAGGGGGGCCCAGGGGCGGTTCTTAGTTTTTTCAAATTTTGAGCATCAAACACGAAATTCCCCGCATTCCGGGGAATTTTCATGCACCAAATTGTGCTTGTTCTCCAGCAATTTATGGGGGAAATGTCTTTATTTATGTAAAGGAAAACACAAAATTGAGGACCAGGAGATAATTCAAAATACAAGTACTCGTCACTATACGACCTACCTGTTTAACGACCGTTATGACTTACGACCAGCTCTCTGACCAGTCTGTCTTGTACGAGACACTGCGGTATTGTACTATATACACTATATACACTATATATATTATAGACACTATTCAGTATATCCACTATCCACTATACTACACTATATATACGATGTACACTATATATACTAAACATACTATCTATAATATACTAATATACTACTGTCGCCTCACAGCAAGAAGGTTCCCAGCTCGCCCTTCTGTGTGAAGTTTGCATGTCCTCCCTGTGCCTTAGTGGGTTTTCTCCGGTTTCCTCCCGCATTCCAACGATGTGCAGGTTAGATCGGTGACTCTAAAAAAATTTACCGTAGGTGTGAATGTGAGCGTGCATGGTTGTTTGTCTCTGTATGTCGGCCCTGTGATAGACAGGCGACCTGTCCAGGGTGTACCCCGCCTCTCGCCCAATGACAGCTGGGATTGGTTCCAGCCCCCCCCGCAAGACCAACGAGGATAAGCGGTATAGATAATGGATGGATGGATGGACTATATATACTAGACACACTGTATATACTATATACTGTATACATCTCATTTAATCAGCGTTCTCAGTCTCAGTGTCGTTCCCTCAGACGGTCAGTATTCGCTACACTAGCGTTCTCAATGGCCACGTCCCCTGACTGTGAAATAACACTATATACAGGATATATACTATATGTACTATATACACTAGCGCAGGAGGTATAGTGGGTTGTCCAGTAATCAGAGGGTTCCTGGTTCGATCCCCTGTTCCTCGTCGAAGTGTCCTTCAGCAAGACACTGAACCCTAAAGTGCTCCTTGCATGGTTGTCGCCATCGACGTATGAATGTGTGTGTGAATGGGTGAATGTGAGGCGTGTACAGTGAAGTGCTTTGAGTGGTCGCAAGACTGGAAAAGTGCTATATACTGTAAGATGCAGTCCATTTACCATCCATTTACACTGTATACATCTCATCTCATCATCGCGCTGTCTCGTTCCCTCAGTCTGTCAGTGTTCACTACACTTGCGTTCTCAATTGCCATGCCCCCCTTACCGTGAAATAACACTATATATACTATATATACTATATATACTATATACACTGTATACATCTCATCTCATCATCGCTCTCTCTCGTTCCCTCAGTCTGTCAGTGTTCACTACAATAGCGTTCTCAATGGCCACGCCCCCTTACTGTGAAATAACCAACCAACCAATTCATTTAACGACCTGGTCCAAGGAACGGAACTTGGTCGTATAGAGTATCTTTGCAGAACATAATGCAGCAAGGCTCCCAGGCATTCTGTATTGCTTTCAAATATTTATTCCCCTGTAGTTCAACTTTTCTCATTTAATATTATCCCCCATTTTGGCAATAACCGATTAAAACATTAATCAAATCTATTAGAGAATGAGACCTGCCTGCATGCACACGGCGCCAGAGGAGAGGAGACGTTGTGCCGCTGCTGACTGAGATCAAGACAGTGTGTGTGTGTGTGTGTGTGTGTGTGTGTGTGTGTGTGTGTGTGTGTGTGTGTGTGTGTGTGTGCGTGTGTGTGTGTGTGCGTGTGTGTGTGTGTGTGTGTGTGTGGACATACAGCGGAGCACCAGGCCCCGAGCTTCCCCGTGGGTGCCCGGGCCCAGAAGCACCCACGGGATCTATGTGGTTTTGAGAGGAATAGCTGTATGGGACGACCAAATACCAATCAGAATTTCTCTCTTCTCTCAAAAAAATTCTTTGTGGTAAGATATTGACTTTTAGTTGCTATGACTATTGCTCAACTTAGTGAGTCATTTTGGATTTGATGATGCTGAGTGTGTACTGGATAGTGCACTGATGGGAAATAATCAGGGCCCGGCACTACCTTTTAGAAGTGGATGCCAATGCATCATATTTTGGTTGCCAATACTGACAAAATGATTTCCGAATAATTTGATAATGGAGTGATATTGATCTTATATAATTATGACCCATATTTCTTCAAATAAATGTATATTTTAGTTACATTTAAGTTCTATGTTTTTTTTTACAGTTTGTCATGTTACAAATGAAGTGATAGATTACGAAATGAAACTTTTTTCATGTGAAGTCTGAACTATGTTAAAACGTTTTGCTGGGTTGACTGATTATCACATTTTAACTCTCTGAACACACCTTTTTTTTATATTTTTTAACATGAAAAGTGGTTGACAACCGGGAAACAAATGGCGCAAGAAGGTTGACAATGGCCCAAATCGGGTGTTCTAGGGAAACTGGGCAACTGGACCGTAATGAGCCCTGATAGAAACTTTCTGTTGATTAATGTTTCCCCTTTTGTTATAATGCTATATATCACTCTCTCACTATTGAATTATGGGTTATAATAGTATAGGATCAATATCACTCTATTATGAAATTATTTTATTATTTAGCAACCGCTTTGTCACTCTTGGCAACCAAAAGCTGATGCGCGGTTGCCATCTTGGCAACCACTCCTAAAAGTCAGTGTCAGGCCCGGGTTATTTCCCACCAGTGTACTACATGATGTGGGTTCTGCTGCTGCAACGAAAGTAAGCGTTTTTGCAAAGAGTGTGGAAGTTAAAAGGGAATAAATATAACTTCATTCCCTGATATTGGGTAGTTATCAATGCCGTATCGGCCCGATGGGAGGGCTCAGTACCAAACACAGTCTGAGGTCACTGCGGGGATTTGCCCAGCTCCATCCAACCTTCCAAAATAAACTGTGGTAAACCGAACTCTAAACACTGTCCCATACACTCCTACCCACAATGCCGCGTTCTCTTTTATCCGCCGTCTGATTGCTACATTAGCGGAGCTGCTTGCTCAGCAGTCACCAGTATTACCCCTAGCGGTCCTGAGTTGTCCTCTTCCTCTTCCCTCCCGACGTTTTTTCATCTCCGATGCAAATCCAGACCCAATGGAGCCGGTAATCATTCATCAGCGAAACCGTCTCCAAACGGTAACGGCTTCTGTCCTGCACATTCATTATTCATCACCGCCGGCGAGCGGGTCAGGGGCGTGCACGACGCTCCCCACGGTGCCACACATTCAGTTTTCCTCTCAAAGTGTTGGAATGAGTGAACAGTTCCTCTAAAAATTCATGTCGAATGCGCGGAGTAATCCAGTGTATAATTGCACGGCAGCTTAGTGTATATAACTCCCCCCCAACCCCCCGGGGAGTGATAAAGCACCTCGCCTCCTGCTAATATTCTTGTTCGTTACCGTGCCTTCGTGATAAACTACTCCACACACGTCTCCCAACACGTAGTCAATGAACATTTCAGAAATGGGAAGGAAATAAGCACGAGGGAGAGAGGGGGAGAGAGAGAGAGAGAGAGAGAGAGAGAGAGAGAGTTTCAACAAACAAGTCTCATAAATAGTTTAATATTCGGTTTTGAACGAGCCAGTGGAAAATGATTCATGTGTGTAGCCAGTTGGTCTCCTCAGCGCGGCGTTTAATTCTATCACACAAAGCAAGAGAGAGCATCAAACCAACATGTTAACCCAGCGGAGGTAGAAAATGAGCTCCTCTCCCGGATGCAGCTGCTGCACCAGCGCGCCGCGGTCTCGTCTTGATCCCTGCAGGAATTTGCCGTCTCCCGTATTAATAAACCACTTCAAAGCCGGCGCGCCTGCCTGAACGGCTACGGGCACGCGCGTGTGGAGGTCTATCCTCTGCTATTGTGATTCCCCCAAGAGCGGAATACAAAATGCGTGTAAACATAGCGAGCACAGTTAAAGCAAACACATCCACACCCGCTGACTTCAGCCTGGCCCGATTTAAGGAGGTGATTTCGGGCTCTCGTGATGAAAAGGTTGTTTCTTTTCAGAAATTCGGCTCTTTGAGAGGGACTCAGTCAAGACATTTGTTCAGTCGTCCGACACTCCCTTCGCTTCCTACACACGATTCTTCGCCCGGTGTAACGAGTCAGAAGAGTCAGCTCGGCTCGGCGTTGTGAATGGAATTCTCGCAGGAATCATTGAATTCTGTCGAAATTATTCATGTAGGCGGAATGCAAAGTGTAAGTCACATTCAAAATGATTTACGTCAAATGCCTTTACATTTTTTCCACATTCATTTCATCCTTAGTAGTAATTATTTACGGTTCGTTATACGACTCTTTTGGCGTAGTGACTCCTGAGTCATTTAAAATATTTGTTCACGACTGACGAATCGCTTGTGAGCCTTGCATCACTATGGGGCACATACGTCACATGCCACTGCAGAATATGCAGTTTATGCTGTAGCTCCTCAACTTTGGCAAATATGTGAAATTTATGGCGCTTGACTTTTCCCCTGTTGAGGCTGTTTCAGCTGTGGATGGCAGAAGTTTTTTAATTTTATAGCAGGGAGGGTTTTGTGAAGCTTATAAATAAGGCCTGGGTACATTCCCTCTAGTCTGTCATCATACTTAAGTGGAGCATTGTCTAGGCCCTGCAGCTCCCCCAGATAAAACTGCCAGAGGTGCAATTTCCCCACGAGCCCCAAGGGCCTATAATTCTCTTTGTAGGTTCCCTGACAATTTGCTAAGCAGTTGAATACGGTTAAGTCGGAGACCCAGGAAGACAGAGAATTATCGTTTCTCAAGTGCCATTCTCTGAGTTTCTATTGAATTTGAGGCTCTGCAAAGCCCTTTTCCTTTGTTGTCTGTTTAGATTCTATAGGAACAGAAATCAGATACAGTGATGAGGAACACGTTCACAGATTCTCACATCGCTCACACCAAACAATCCGACACTCCAGATATATTATACACGGACAACACGCTGTTCCTATTTTTTATTTTTTTTGCTTGAACTGAGTATGAATGAAATGGTGCAGGGTGAAATTATCTTAAAAAAAGGAAAGAAAAAAAATCCGAACCGATGTTCAGTCTGCGCCCGCAAAGCTCGAAGGGAAAATGTTGCTCTCGCTTGTATCTCTCGCAGTTTGTTTCTGGGCAACCCAGATTTCATGCATCACATGTGCTATATAACCCTGCCAAGCGAGGGAGGGAGAGAGAAAGAGGGAGAGGGAGAGAAAAAACAGGGCGTCATCTTTAAGCCAGAATGACATACATTCCAAAAGCATGAAACACTATCTGATGCCCGAATGTTGAAGCCAAGTGCTACACCAAAGCACAATGTTCCCCTCTACTTGTCAAGTTGCAGACATGATAATGAGGCAAGTTGTTTGTGTGTGTGTGTGTGTGTGTGTGTGTGTGTGTGTGTGTGTGTGTGTGTGTGTGTGTGTGTGTGTGTGTGTGTGTGTGTGTGTGTGCGTGTGTGTGCGTGTGTGTGTTCATCAAGCCATCTGTAATACAGAAAAATCCTCACACTGTTCACATCGAACAGATTAATGACTCTAAAAAGTTTGATTTATGCAAAAATCTGTTGTTCTGCCTCAGAAGATTATATTTACGTGTCACAGATCCAAATGATATCTGACTGAGTGTGTGTGTGTGTGTGTGTGTGTGTGTGTGTGTGTGTGTGTGTGTGTGTGTGTGTGTGTGTGTGTGTGTGAAAAAAGGATAAAAGCTTTAACTTTTTGCTCTACGTAGATACAGCTACATTCGTCAGCACAAGTCAAATTGTCCTTCTTTTCACGTCCACTATCAACCTGTAATTGATTGTGAGAAGGAGGCGGCCGTTACAATCAGGGATGGAATTGCCTCAGGGACGGCATCAGGGAACTAAATATTCACATCACAGGATTGAATGAAAGACATAACGTATATGATAATAAAAACCGCAACCAGTTTCACAGTATGGCCAATTATGACATTAAACAAGCTGTATTATTTTTCTCACACTTACAATATTATTATTCTGCGCAAGCAACTCTCATACGGATAGATGGATAGATAGATAATATTGTTCAGCAATAATAATAATAATAATAGAAAAAACTAAATGGCAATATGCAATAAACCTAAGGATTAACTTAAAATTGGCAATACAGAATACACCAAAACATTTAAGACATATATCGTATATATGTGTATGTGTGTGTGCATTCATACTTTTAAAGTACTTTCTACACTGTCTTCTAAACTTTTATTATGTTGTAAGTACTCTGTACTAATTATGTAGAAAAAAAGCACATGAGGGCTCCAAGGTGACATGAAGAGGGAGTCAATTCTTCATCTGAGAGAAGTAATTAATTAGGATGTCAAATTCCAAAAGCGTCCTCGCCTCCATTTTTCTCCTTAATTGGGGAATAATTTGGAATTTGGATAGGCAGCAGATCGTGGGTGATGAAGATTGCCACCTGTTATTTTCCCCTGCCTCCTCCTCCTCCTCCTTCTCCACCCATCCACTGCAGGCTGCTGTTTCAGGGACAGTGAGGTGACATACATAGCCCTTGTAGGCCACCAGGGGGCCACGTCTCCCAGGGGGATCGTCACTACAGGACGTGGACCTCCAGGGCAGACCCAGACAACCGCTCATATCCCCTGGAACAGCTGTCCCTCCACCAGCGAGGACTTGATTCCACGAGATCTCCCACACCCATACGCACTTCCACCCACAAACCACAAGACTACGAGACCCCACCCTTCCCCTTTGATCCACCGCACCCTGCTCGCGAACGGCCCTCCTCGGAATTAAGGCAGTTCGCCTGAATGTGGACGGAAGATTAACTTCGCTCCAACTGTGTGGTTAGCGCTAGAGTGACACCCCAGAGACACACCATCGTCTGACCAGCGATGGACACTCATCACCAGGTCCCTCGGCGCGTCCACGAATGCCGCCCACTGCTCCTGGCTGCCCCCCCGGAGAAAGGACAAGCCAGGATGGGTTAAATGCAGAGGAACCATTTCACCGGCCACCATCCAAAGCATGTGCATGTGTGTGTGTGTGTGTGTGTGCATGTGTTGCGTGGTAATTAAAGATTCTTCTTCTTCTCCTTCTTCTCCTTCTTCTTCTTCTTCTTCTTCTTCTTTGTATGGTAATAACACAACAAAAAGGTGTGACACACACACACACACACACACACACACACACACACACACACACACACACACACACACACACACGCACACACACTAAACCTTTCGTGGTGGTCTACAATCCAAACAAATTGACACCTTAAACCCCTCTGTGCCGCCATAGAGCGCAGCATCTTCATCCAACCAATTCCACCTCTCTACCCAAACCGAAAGAGAACATAACATAAGAGTATTTGGGGGATGGTGGTTGTTGGGTCGGGTGGGACGGGGGATTCACTGGGAGTCACTGGTCCGAATCTGACTCAGGTCCTTCATAAAAAGGCGAGTGTAAGGCAGGGTTATTTGCATGTGGCGGATTGGGCAGCTTGAAAAGGGTTAAGCGTCAGTGGATTAAAACGGCGGCGCACATCCGTTTCCATACTCTAATCCTCTTAGTGCCCACTCCTAATACGTTTTATATCTTCTATCTCCCGCCGACGCAAAATATCAGATTAGTTTCCGAGCTTTGACTATATCTTATTACATCCTTATCTAACACTAAGGGCTTGGTGGCAGGAGTGTGTTTGGGGGGGGGGGCACCGGTCCTGCCGATGCTCTTTGTTCAGATATGATGAGAGGGTCACCTTATTTAGGCCTTACTGACACGGCTGCCATCGCAGCTAATCCCTAAAATAGATTATTTATTTATCGTTGTCCGATTTGCCAGTGGATTAGGCTTTCAGGCTCGCTGCTGTTTACAATGTGCCGACAGAAATCACAGTCACCGCCGAATAGGACAGGGCTCTGTGTGTGTTTGTGTGTGCGTGTGTGTGTGTGTGTGTGTGTGTGTGTGTGTGTGTGTGTGTGTGTGTGTGTGTGTGTGTGTGTGTGTGTGTGTTTGTGTGCGCAGTGGATAATGTGTCGGGTGCTTTGATTAGTACAAGAGTTTGGTTCATAAAGGCCTCTGGCTGCTCTCTGGAGAATGTCTCTGTGAGAAAGCAGCCAAAATACCATCAAAATATCATCATAATAGCATAGCTACAGAATTCTCAAAATAAGCAATTCGTCGTGAGCCATACACATGGAAAGTACAAGTGCAGCGGAAAATCTATATTTTTCATTTTACACGTCAGTCAGAGACCTTGATTGAACACATTGTGGAAAATGCTCTTTATTAAACGTGTCGCATTCTCTCAATAATTACAGAAAGCAAGATGGGGCAGAAGTCAAGTCGGTGTGTGTCTCCACCCTAAAGGTGTAAAGGCTGGAACTGATGTCCGATCTCCTAATTATTCCTCTGTGAAAAAGCCGACGAGCCAATCAGATTTGGCCCCTGCTCCGATGTGGATTCATGAGCACAGCCGTCATCCACACAAACCTGCCTATAAATGATAAAACCCGTCAACCTGCCCAAATGCAGCAAGCAGGACGTAGCAGTGATTGTCTGTCTCAGTGTAAATTGTTGACGGAGGTGCAATAAATGCTCTTGTTCTTTTCGTGTAATGTGGACTATATTAAGACGTTCCCTCCATCGGCAGCCAATGAATTGTGTGAGCTTACGGGAGATTCCATTTCAAAGGCAAAGGGCGACTTGGTTTTACATTAACGCATGTGATGAACCTCAGCGCATATCGGCTCCCTCCACACATCATTAGTTTTACTAATGTGACCCTAAATGAACATGGACTTGTCATACAGAACGGGAAAACCAGCTCCGGCTGCAATTCGCCTGAGCTCCATTTTCCCCATCGGCAGGAGCTACATTGGAGAGGGAGTCGGGAGATAGCAGAGGAACAGCAGAGGAACACACCTTCCTTCTGAATGGACCTTGTGCCGCTCGGAAGGGGGTTATTCTGCCATAATGACCGATAATGGCTGCGCATTATCCCGCTTTATTGCACGGCTATTTGCGAAAGAAAGGAATGCATTGAGACAAAATATTGATTTGAAATCGCAAGAAGAGTAGTCCACAACAATGCAGCTAACACTGCGATACGTATTCTTCCTACAAAAAGAGCATACGACGCTTCAGGTCTATTGTGGTTTCTACGCAGCCTCGCAGTATTTAGTGGATGCGAGTGTTAGCACTAGCATTAGCGTGCAGGCGGAGCGGTCCAATGGACGTGGATAACCGGCCCCCGATTGCCGCTATTGGCCAATCGCAATGGAGCATTCCACAGAGCCACGTGATGAAATCACGTGCGCTGTAGCGCAGCCATTCGCAAACTTGCGAATGCCGTGCTCCAATTTGAAATCCGAACATCTCCTGCGGCGTCCCCCAAACCAACGCTCCACTTTCAGCCTTTCCCCAACAACGATGAGGTATTCCGGCAATGGCGATTCGACGTAATTTAACACGTAATTTAAATCCCCCGCTTCGTTTTTATTAGCTCTGATTACCTTTTTTCTTTTTTTATGTAAATATTTAAAAATAAATATTTTGTGGTCGTTTCAAACTTAATTACAAAACTGAAAGAAAAAACCTTTTATTTATTTATTGTAAATTTCCACACCTGCAGGGCACTTTGGGAAACTCCCACACTTTTGGAAATGCTGGTGTATAGAAAGAAAAATGAAGGTACAGGTGCTTCATTCCAAATTGTTACATGACATTCTGAGTAACTGTTGTTCGGAAAACCATAATTTCTGGCAGTGAAGTGTCCAACTGATATAATCCCAGACCGCACGCACCTCCGGCCGCAGTGTGTTTGTCGTATCGACAAAGAAAGACGGCGCCAAAATCCAAAGGAGTGCCACGGAGAAAGCATGACTTCATCCTCAGCCTCCGCAGATCTCCGAGGAGTAAAAGAAGAATAGAAACGAGCGTCTGGGAGAATCTACGGCCCCCGTGGTTCGGGGAGAGGGGCACCGCGACTAATCCGTAAGACGCCGGAGGAGCGCGGGCGGGGAAGCGGGATTCAGCCTCGGCAGCAGCGTAAACACACGCTGATGGAGGAGTTGGGAGGCTTTTCGGCTGCAGGAGAGAGACACTGGAGGGTTAAATCAGTCGGCGGACAGGGAAATCGTGTTGTGTGCGTCTGTGTGTGTGTGTGTGTTGGAGTCTGTTTTGATATATTTGCATGTGTGTGTGTGTGTGTGTGTGAAAATATATTTCTGGGCAGCGGGGGTTGTAATTTATGTTGCATGTATGCAGAACTTTTGTGTGATGTGGGCAAACCGGCCGAGAGTGATATGATTGGATAGGTTTGTTGGTGCAATGCACGTTGTTGCTGCACTCAAAACTAAACACTGAAATGAGAGATTGAAATGATGTTATGTTGATGGTAGAAATTAAAAGATATGCACTAAATCGATATACAGGTAAGTGAATCAAATCAATTGAAATCTAACTTTATTCAAAAAGCACCTTTCAGACAAGGAAATGCAATTCATAGGGCTTTAAATAAAATAGACGGATACAATTACAATATGGCAATTGAAAAAACAAAAAAACATGAGAAAATCGGGCTTGTTGTTCCACCACATCCCACAGATGCTCCATTGGATCCGACCCTAACCCCACCATCCACATGATGTAGAAGAAAATGTGACTCATCAGACCAGGCCACCTTCTTCCACTGCTCCATGGTCACAGGAGGCTGTGATGCACTGTGTGTTCTGACACCTTTCTATCATAGCAGCATGAACTTTTTCAGCAGTTTGTGCTACAGTGGCTCTTCTGTGGGATCGGACCAGACAGACTAGACTTCACTCCCCACGGCCATCAATGAGCCCATGGGCGTCCATGACCCTGTCACCAGTTCACCGGTTGTCCTTCCTTGGACCACTTTTGGTCGGTACTAACCACCGCATACTGCAACACCCCACAAGAC
>NC_137199.1:25799238-25815725 GCF_960531495.2 Zeus faber
CCTACACCATCTCGGAGGGGGACCGGGCCTTCTTTGAGATAGACCAGGTGAACGGGGAGGTGCGCTCCACCCGCATGTTCGGGGAGAACGCCAAGTCCACGTACGAGATCACCGTGGTGGCCCGCGACCACGGGAAGCCCCCGCTGTCCGCCTCGGCCTACATCGTGGTCTACCTGTCGCCGGACCTGAACACGCAGGAGTCCATCGGGCCCGTCAACCTGTCCCTGATCTTCATCATCGCTCTGGGCTCCATCGCCGCCATCCTCTTCGTCACCATGATCTTTGTGGCGGTCAAGTGCAAAAGGGACAACAAAGAGATCCGAACGTACAACTGCAGGTAACCGCAGCGTCCCGGGCGTCATTTTGGCTTTAAAGTCACTTTGGGTTTGGCCGCTTTGTGGCACTTGAAGTTTCAGACGGTGTGAGAAGGCCTGTGTGTGCCTTTGCGCTGCTGCCTACATGTGTTTGTCGCTTAAAGTGTGTGTGTGTGTGTGTGTGTGTGTGTGTTGGGGGCAGGGGAAGAGAGAGATAGAGAAAGAGACAGACACAAATAGAACACAGAGAAAGAGACAGAGAGAGAGACCATTTCTCCACTGAATATGAGGTTAACTTTGCCCGTTTGTGTTTATATTTGTCAAGTGTACTGTTTACACATTTCCCTTACTCTACTAATGTTCTACACTTTTTGCTTTCCAAAGCAAACATATGTTCCCCATATCAATCGAGCCCTTCGAATTTAATTCGAATTAAAGAATAAAAATACAGGCAGAGAGAGAGAGAGAAAAAGAGAATGTGTGTGAGAGAGAGAGCGAGAGAGAGAGAGAGAGCGAGAGAGAGAAAGAGCAAGAGAGAGAGAGAAAGAGCAAGAGAGAGAGAGAGAGCAAGAGAGAGAGAGAGAGAGAGAGAGACTTTTTGGCTGGCTTGGAGTGCAACGCTTTTGTCCTCTTGCATGCAGAGGCCCGAATCTGAGAAGGCGATAAGGACTGCGGGTTTTGACAGCTGAAACAGAGATACCTCTTGAAAATTGACATCAATTCAATTCATATTACTTCTGCAGAGCCCGCGCTCTCAATGCATGTGCAAGTTTGATTAATTGATTTAATCTCTGGATTGCAACCAATTGGATTCTAAATATCACGTTCCAACATGTCATGTTCAATTTGTGGGTGTGTCACCAGGCAATTAGAGGCTTACTGGTTCATTATCGGTCCTACATTTATTATTTAACGTCAACCATGCTCTACTTGATCTTCAATCTATTCTTATTATGGATGGGTAGTTTAAGTGCCCTCTCTAGCATCATTCATGGAATTGGTGTTTATGCTACAACCGCCTAATGACAATAGCAGTAGTGGTAATAATAATAATAATAATAATAATAATAATAATAATAATAATAATAATAATAATAATAATAATAATAACTATAATTCACCCCTCTTAAACTTTTACATCCTAGAAGATCCTGGATTGGATAAAGGATAATAATTGACAAGGTGATAAGAACTGGACTAAGTTACCTTGTACTATCTGGCTTTTTGCATATTGGAAATATTTGTTTTGTTCATCAGTATGAACATCAGCACTGGCCTTTGATTTCCCTGTGCTACATTACTGCTATAAATTTACATATAGATTGGATTTGTGAATTTAACCTGAAGCCATAATCATATTTTTCTTTAAACATAATTCATTTCTGACATGGAGTTAAATCAAGGCATTTAAAAAAAGGTAACTCACCCAAAGCAAATAAAATAAAATAAATGTCTAAATTTTAGCATTATCGATCACAAATCAAATGTCATGTATTTCCATTCTGGTGTCACAGCTGAATGAAGATGAGCAGCCTTTCTGGGGGGTTGTGCCCTCAACGCAGTTGGAAAGTTGAGGTTCAAGACCCCATTCCTTCTGTAGTCAGAGGTTCACTGGGAAACAAGAAATTAGGTCATAAAAGGAAAGCTTAACAGAAATGAAACAATCTAAAACTCCACAAACATATGGTCAATTTACATAAGGCAAAAAAAAAAAAAAAAAAAAACAGATATGAAAAATACAATATTCAAATGGACCCGCAGTGGTTTTCCCTTCTAAGTGCGTGCCAGTCTCGCTGCTGGGCGCTTTAATCGGCATTGACGTGCTCTGCTTCAGAGTAGCCACCTGATATCTGAGGGGTGCTTATCTGCAATTTGTTGCCTGTCCTTCTGTCAGTACGTCTGACTTGCAAGATTCCTCCCTTCCTTGATTTGAGTTTCCAGCAGAGTAGAGAGAGAGAGAGAGAGAGAGAGAGAGAGAAAAAGAAGGAGAAGTGCAATCTTATTTAGACCGTTGAGCCACGCTCCCACCCCCGAATCAAAAGGTGGAAGGCCCAACTGTTTTTCAAATGTAATGAAAAACAAAAAGACGAAATGTATTGCTGCTCTCTGCCCACTGGGATGGCAGAACACAGCAGATAAGCAGCGAAGTGCAGAGTAATAGAGGTCTGCAGGTGCCAATATGCAAAGTATTGAAAAGACCCATTCCCTGCAGGTCAGTGTTATGCATAAATCGTGTTTCTTTTTATGAGAATGAACTGATGGTAAAAAGAGTTATTATTTCAAGACCCCAAAATAAGCCACATATGTCTCAATCTGTGGAAAGCACCTGGTGGAGATGAGATTCATGTCTTAGGTGCCACACACCATCAACAGTTCAGCTTCTCTGCATAAAAATGCACAAATGGATACTTCTATCAGTCCAGCCAAATATGGTGGTGTTTCTCATTTGCTGTGATTATAGTCAAAATTCTCAGATCGAATTAGCGGTAGAGGGCCACAGACTAGCAAAATAAATTTGAATCTACAGTTCTCCTGCACACCATATTGCCAGTGGGCTTGCTTGGTAATGAAAGAGAAAATGGAATTAGTGTGGATCGTGTGCTTGGAATATGATTGCGTACACTGGTTGTGCTGCTCGGTGTCATTCTGTCGCTTTGCGCCTGTGCTTTTTGCATGTTTGCATTGTGTGTGCTTGTCTGTGACATGTTCATTGTTCAGCATGCAAATGTAAACAAAAATAAAGGACGACAGGTCCTTTGCAAGCCGGTCGTCGGCAGTCATTTGAGTGTGGCATTCCAGTCGTGGGCATCGCCGGTGGGCTTGCATCTGGCAAGCCTAGTCAAACAGCGCCCCAGCTGGAATGGAGGGGCGAGCTGTTTGACTGTGCGAACGGGGGGAGAGGCAGACAGGACACTGCTTTATTGAGTCTGTTCAGTTTCTTTTACTTGCGCAGGGTGGCGGAGTACTCATACGGCAACCAGAAGAAGTCCAGCAAGAAGAAGAAGCTGAGCAAGAACGACATCCGCCTGGTGCCGCGTGACGTCGAGGAGACAGACAAGATGAACGTGGTGAGTTGCTCATCTCTCACCTCCTCGCTCAACTACTTCGACTACCACCAGCAGAGCCTGCCGCTGGGCTGCAGGCGCTCCGAGAGCACCTTCCTCAACGTGGAGAACCAGAATTCACGCAATGCGGCCCCCAACCATGGCTATCAGCACCCCTTCACCGGGCAGGGCCACCAGCAGCCTGACCTGATCATCAACGGCATGCCGCTGCCAGAGGTGAGCCGCCCTCCACTCTGCTCTGTCCTAAAGCCTTGCCTGGGATGTCTGGGGGTAGTAGCGGGGGGAGATAAGCTGAGGCCAGGGGGATTCACCAAACTGGGCAATCAAATCTAGATGACACTGTCAGCTCCAGAGGAGTTAAATACCTTGTCAACACTTTTGTCTAGCTGATCCACAGCATCCTTCACAAGGTGTCACTGCTGATGCCGTGTCCTGAGCTGCCAGGTGGTTAAATGCCTGTCTTGCCAAAACTGCCAACACGGTATTTAACTCCTCTGTAGTTCATACTGTATACCCAAACCTCATCATAATGAATTGCCAAGACTTACTGAACAGGTTACATTTTTTGCCATGGTGGATTTAATGTTAAATTGTGGTTGTTGATGTTTTTTTTTTAACAAATTCTAAAGTCACGCTATTTATAATTGCATCATATCAAACATATAGCAGCAGTGTGAAGGCACACACACCTTGTTCACAGGAAGCAGCTCTATTTGAATTGGCAGGTGTGTGTCCTTAAATAGGTCTGCTTGAGTAAAATCCTGCAAGGCTTTCAATGCACTGCAACACTCAGACTGACCTGTGACTGAGGGAGCTTTGCAGAGGAGATTTTGGAGGCCTGACAAAATGGATTATTTGCCTTCTCTTACCCAATTTTAGAGTCTGTGTGTGTGTTTGTGTGTGTGTGCATGTGCGTGTGTGTGTGTGTGTGTGTGTGTGTGTGTGTGTGTGTGTGTGTGTGTGTGTGTGTGTGTGTGTGTGTGTGTGACTGACTGACACAGGGGTACTTAGCTATTTCAGAAGAACAGGCGTTTGAAGAGTTGCCAAAAGCAATGACCCAGCTAGTGAGCTCTTCCACGTGTCATTTCAGGTGTTAGCAGAAATAATAGTCATTGCCTAAATACTACCCCTTCGGCTCCAACGCACGGTCAAGGTGGCTCGGTACAGCGTGCCATTGAGTTAACCCGAATATAATTTTGTATATTGATACACCATGGATGGCTGCCAGAGTGCAGAGAAGGTCTGGCCTGAGAAGTTATTCAAGCCTACAGAGTGAACACAAACCAGCTGATCTGGAGTTTATAGATTTTCTCCATGATCCAGTCTATTGGATTCCTTAAACCAGGGGTGCCCAACCACCGCGCCGCAGACCGGTGTCAGGCTGCAGAACATATGGTACCCGGCTGCGAGGATGATAAAAGAAAATTGTCCATATACAATATGGACATGGATGGGGGATTTCTCTAGTTGGTGGGTGTCCGTGTTTGCACTTCACACCCTTTTGGTTGAAACACGGTTTCACTCGTTACCTGTTCCTTCGCCGGTAATGGCTGTTGCCCGCACTCTGGTTCAGGTGGATGACATACTGTTTGCATCGGGTCGAGAGGCAGCAGGAAGTCATGCTGCGTTCCATGGGAACTTGGAAAACTGTTATTCGAGTTGGTTGTCCCTGTGTTAACATGACATGAGAAAGTAGTTCAAAACGACGTTTTACATGTTTTTAGATAGAATTCTGTACAAAGGGACGGAGGAAACTCAGGCGCGAGCGATCGGCTTAGAAACTCCGACTTAAATGGCCGTTCCTTCACGCTTTTTTTTTTTTATTTTCTAGTTCCGACTTCCTAGTTCCGAAAGCAGCATTTGCTGTTCCACACACACACATACACACACACACACACCCATACGCCCTAGCCTGCAGCCATATGGCAGCAGCTAGGATGAAGACCCTTACTTTTATATATTTCTTCACTATAAAATTAAAATAAAATTGTTCCAAGTGCTTAGGGCGCTAAACCGGGGCTAGGCAGTTTCTAAATGCCAACCTGTGAATAAGGGGAGTATAGTCTCACCCCCCTGTGGACAAAACCGGTTGGAATCCCTGCCGTTAACAACCTCCCTCCTTGTTCCGAATATCCTGTCCTGGCACGGAATGTTTTTATTTGTGTGTGTTGCGTGTACTGGAAGGGATATGCCTGTGCATGTACTGTATCAAGCGCCAGTGTTCACTCCCATAGACAGCAGCAAATAAACACCAGCTTCATGCTCACAGATCTAGAATTGACTATCCCAATCTCTATATGACATTTAGTGAGTGGTGTGCCGGGAGGGGAGGGGGTGGGGGGGTCTTAAATCAAAACCAGATGCACAAGATGGCTATTGACCCACTGATTAGATGATCCAGCGAGATCTGGGCTGCGATGGATCCAAAGAGATCAATGGGACCTACTTACAGGCCTGCTGATTTACTGGACCTGTCTGTGCTTTGTGTGTAGTTTTGGATTTGGTGGGTAATGTACTCTGTCGTTTGGAGTCTATAAATCAAAGCGGGTGAAGGATAGCCTACAGCAGGTACTTGCCATGGTCAGTGGTTGTCTTCCCTGTCAGCTGCCGTACTCGGGTAATTACCCCGCTTAAGATGGTCCAGCGAAACGAACACTGTGTAATCGTCCAAAGGCCCAATGGTAGCATGTCCCCGATAATGGCACCTGTATCGTATTAGAATAGTATCAATATTGTTGAGGATTGCAAAGGAAAATCTATAACAGAAGAAGGCCAATGGCGTCGGTTCGGTGGCGCCCGTATGCGAGGCGTCGGGGGCGCCTCGACGGGGCCGTGGTAGGGCCTGATGGGATGGGATGAGGAGGGAAGGAGCGAGGACGGCAGAGTAATGGCTGAGAAGGCCAGGTGTCCCAGACCTACGGCTTCTTCTCATTTTCTCACTGGAGGCAGCTGATTGGCCTGATAAAGGCCGGGGGCTGATTTACATGCAAGTGCCATCGCATGCCGCGATGCACATGACGTTGACAAACATCCCTTTGACCCGGCCCGTGCATATCTTGCCCAGGCTGAAAAAGAGAGGGTGCAGAATGGGGGAGAGAGAGAGAGAGAGAGAGAGAGAGAGAGAGAGAGGGAGAGAGAGAGAGCGAGAGAGAGATTTAGCGAGGCGGAGTAAAAAGAGGGAGAGAAGAAAGGAAGGAAAAGCATTTATATTGTGCAATGGCTTCAGCTACAATGTGTTTTGCTCTCCCCCCCCCCCCCCACCTATTGTGACACTTGTAAAATACAGTTGCTTCATCTCCAAACACTGCCTTTGAAATTCCAAATATCAAAACACCTTGCTTCTTTTACAATGCTATTCATAGGATATCAAATAAATAATGCTAATAAAAAAATTATTTAAAAAAAGAACAGCAATTTTGCAAAATGGCCGATAACATTTTGTTCCAACGACGAGCAGGCCTGGGCTTGAACCCTCTTGATTCCTCAAGTCATCAGCTCATTTCCCAACGCTTTGGCCAAGACACACGGCTGACTGCACTGTTGTGATTGGCAGGGCCGCTTTTGTCTTTAGCCTAGGGGCGAGCACATAATTACCCATGATTCATCTGTTGTCTGTGAAACGGCTTTTGTTTTGTCACTGAGGCGCAACGCCTAAGCAGTTTTTAATATTTTACTGAACAAGTGTATACTCAAAATACCCAGATGTTTGGATATCATTTCAGTTTCGGCCGTAGACGTCGGCAGAAAAGAGTGGTTTGCACGGTTTGTCAAGGGTAGTGTTTCATTTCACAGGCGGTGCAACTGTTACTGTGGTTAATAACCTAGCAGTCACATATTATTGCTTTTGGCAAGCGGAGCTTCAGACTGTGTCAAGATCCAAGTGTGCTGTGCGTGTTTCATCAGATGTTTCGTGAAATACAGCAGTGCTGTTTTTCTTTAAAGTAGTTGCTGTTAGTAGCAGTGCTCAATATCAATAGCAGAAGGCCAAACCGGTAAAGAGTATTGAAACCTTGTTTAAAAGCCGTAGTATGCGACAGTGGGTTGAAACTCCACACTGAAAATCAAAAACAAAATCCATCCTCAAAATCCACTATATCTTCTTCTTCTTCTTCTTCTTCTTCTTCTTCTTCTTCTTCTTCTTTCCCCTCCTTGGGCTTCTCCCGTTAGGGGTCGCCACAGCGGATCATCCGCCTCCAACACCTTCTGTTCTGCGCGTCTTCCTCCCTTACACCGACCGCCTGTGTGTCCTCCCTCACCACATCCATGAACCTTCTCTTTGGCTTCCTCTTTTCCTCTCGCCTGGCAGCTCCATCCTCAGCCTCCTTCTCCCAGTGTAACTCTCACTACTCCTGCACACCTGTCCAAACCATTTCAATCCGCCATGCAAGGATATCAACTTGCTGCTGGACAAGCTGCGTTTCAATGACATAAATGATGACGCGCAACACATTTGTACAACGTGTTTGGACATGGGGAGTTGGTCCACTCAACCCGTAGGCGGACTGGTAGCCTTTCAATCAATTAATTCATCCACCCATCCACTGAGTTTCACTTTATTTCCACGTTACTTTCCACGTCCTGAGGCCGTAGCAGGCACACAGGGACGGCCTTGCAAAGTATTTTGCTACCCACAGATACATACTTATATGCATGTATACTTACGTACATGTCGGCATATCAAAGAGGAAGCGGCGGAGAGCGCCGCAGAGAGGGGGGAAGAGACCAGAGAAAGAAGAGAAAGAGCCGAGACGGAGGGAGACTGTGTTAGTGGAGCAGACTGGGCCGACTTAGCGGTGACAAGAGTCCCCGAAGGCCGTTTACCTGAACCACCGCGGTGTGTGCCGCCGCCACTCCCACTGGGCCAAGCCCCCGAAGAACCCGCCCATTGTTCTGAGGAGCTTCGGCTGCTCCGTGTTTAGCCTGGCCCGCCTGTGCTCGCACGACAACAAGCTCTCGCAGAAGAATAGAGCCGTCTAGCGTGCCTTAATTAGAGTGAATCACTCGGTTGGGGAGGTGATTATACAGTAAAGGAATGGCCCGTGGCTAGAAAGTGTTTTTTGAATCCATAATGTGTACAAAGCCTCTCCCCACACCTATGATTCCAGATAATGAATACAGCTGAAAAATAATCGACTTTAAATTATTGATTTGTCTTGCATTGGTCTTACGCGCAGGTTATGCTGCTGATTTATTTTGTCATTTTTATTGTATTATTGCGTGAAAGGCAGGGTTTCTTTTGGCCTGTGAAATAAAAGGGCCATATTCCTTGCACGTCATCGTCACATACGGCGCTCCACAAGTTGAGGTTGGCGCTGAAAAACTCCACAAAGGCTTTCCGTTCTGTGTTCCCAAAGACGGCGACACACCTCAACCCCACAAACCACATTGGCGATAAATTGAATCTGCGTACGTGACAAGCTGGTAGTAGCTGGGAGCCCGGGTGGGGAGACGTGGGTATTGATATTTAAGATACACCAGGCAGCAGTTCCAGCGAGCGTGCACATCCCCTGCAATCACTTCACATCAGGAAAATATGCATGGGGTGCATTCAAACGTGTCATATTGAGCATGCAAAGTAGATGTCATGCTGTCAGAGCATACGACACATCTGCCGAAAGTGACAACCCCCCCCCCCCCCCCACACACACACACACACACACATACACACACATACACACACATGCAAACACACACACACACACACACATACACACACATGCAAACACACACACACACACACACACACACACACATTCGCAACACACCAATACGCTCCCACATGGCCTGTCTCTTGCAGAAGTGGACATTATTTCTTGTTCATAAAACAATGAGAAATAAATTGGATGCTAATTTAATTTCCAGTCATTTAATTCCAAATACAATTTTCAAATAATTTTATCCCAACGAGCCAATGACGGTGCAAGCCTATTCCTATATATTTATAAATATTCCTCGCCAACAGCTGTTCTCCTCTAGTGCTTGCTACACATGTATGTTTTCCGCAATTTAAATATGGCAATCATGATATTCAAGCAATTTCCTTGTCTTCATAGTATTGCATTTAATCTCTCTGAATCCACAATGGAAAATCAAAGGTCGTGGCACACTGCCATCTTGACTGAGGGTTTCTGGATCTGGATCCAGGAGCTCAGAGGAGAGATTAACTCTCATGTCAAAGTGGGCAGGGGTGCAACTAATCAAGTTGGAAATAATGGATGCTTCACCGCTGAAAGTGGCTTTATATATATATATATATATGTATATATATATATATATATATATATATATATACTGTTTATACACAGGTACTCGTCACTTAACGACCTACCTGTTTAAATACTATTCAGACTTACGACCAGCTCTCTGACCAGTCTGTATTGTACACTGCGTACGATACCAGCGTCAAGCATCTCATCACACATCACCCCTTATATACTATATACACTATATGTGCTATATACACTATATGTACTATATACACTATATAAACTATATAGACTATATGTACTATATACACTTTATATACTATATACACTATATACACAGTATACTCTATATATACTATATACACACTAAATACACTGTATAAACTATATACACTCTATATACTATATACACTATATACACTATATACACACTATATACGCTATATACACAGTATACACTGTATATACTATATACACTATATATACTATATACACGCTATATACATTGTATACACTATATATACTATTTATACTATATACACTATATACACTGTATTCATCTCATTTCTCAGTGTTTGAGTTTCAGTCTCAGTCTCATTCCCTCAATCTGTCAGTATTCACTACACTAGCGTTCCACGCCCCCTTATTATGCAATAACACTATATACACTATATATACTATATAAACTATATATACTATATATACTATATATACTATAGAGACGCCCCCTTACCGTGAAATAACATGGGTCCTCACTTATCAACCAATTAATTTAATGGAACTCGGTCGTTAAGTGAGGAGTACCTGTATATATATATATATATATATATATATATATATATATATATACATATACTGTATATACAGTATATAAATACATATACATATAGATATACATACATATATACATATGTATATATACTTTTATATACAGTATATATGTGTGTGTGTGTGTGTGTGTGTGTGTGTGTGTGTGTGTGTGTGTGTGTGTGTGTGTGTGTGTGTATATATATATATATATATATATAAAGTGAAGCATCCATTATTTCCAACTTGTTTAGTTCATTAGGTGGTGAAATAATGATCTGGTCCACATGGGATCTTCTGCAGACTGGAAGCTGACAGACGTCCACTTTCAATTCCAAAGCGTCTCTCTCTTATTGATTTCTAATGTTTTGGGCTGGTGCGTTGAACGCTTTAATTCCTCTCTTCTGAGGAATTGCAGGGGGGTGGTCTCCCAGCTTCAGAGGCTGGCTGGCCGATTCAGCGACGGATGAAGCAGGTTTAATTATTAAGGAAGGCTATGATTGCAACCCGCGGACGCCGAGACGTTCGCAGCCCTTTCATGTGCCGACGCTCGTAAAAAAGGTAAAAAAAAACAAAAACAAAAAGCTTTGTGTTGTGTCGGGTGATCCGGTGCTGGCGTGCTCAGCCGCTCTCCTGACTCAGGACACTTGTTCTTGTGTCATGGCGTAATGGTGGGATTTCACCGCTGCTGTTCTTTGAGGTGTCCCTTCAATGAGGTTCAAGAAACAGCATTTGGCTTGGCTTTGCCTTGGGTTCGGGTTAACCTCCAACTCTTTTTGGGGGAAGCTGGAGCACAAGCCCCCGCGTAGCCAATCAGGACCACGCCAGGCTCCTGGGATTTGTTCCTGGTTTTGGGTGCTCATCTCCAGTTGGCATCATAGCCTGACTAGACTCCACAGCGTCCCTGTAAGTGACCTTGTTATGGGCCGCTGTCCCAACCGAGACAGTCCACCGCCTCGCATCCATTTTTCCGACTCCTGTCCAGGGGAATTCGGTACAAAGAAAATGGACGGACGGACGGTTGGATGTGTGTGTGTTTTGCCTTTTTCCTCAACCGTGTGTCGTGAACACTTTGCACGTTTTTTTTTTAGGCCAGAATTTGTTTTTTCTTTGCTCCCGCAGAATAAAGCCAGGCATAACAGACACATATCCACATAAACACACACATACACACATCAAAGACAGAGTGTGTGTGTGTGTCTGTAATATTACATATGTAATGTAATACAGTTACAATCACATGACGCGGGCCCTTTTTCTAGTTATCCAATTTGTTAGTTTCAGAAAAGACAGATTTTTTGAAGCATCCATCATGTGGATAGAGTTACTGTCTTTTTATATCCAAACAACACACAACACAAGTTGATTTTTTTGCACAGCGCCACATTTCTTCTATTCCATATTTGTATACATCCATGGGCAATGTCCGTGAGGCATTTCTAATGGGCCAATGCAATTAGGGCGTAATTACACTGGCCTTGAGGAAGGACGGCTCAAGCTCCAGCTATAAATACATACCAGTGATGCAGTATATACGGCATATAAACAGAGTGAGGCCAGCAGGTTAAGGGGAACGCAGGAAGTAGACAAAGTGATTTCTGTCAGCAGAGAGGGGGGACATCGTCGGACGCACCTTGACGTGCGCCGGGCCGCCGGGCCGCCGGGCCGCTCGGACGCTGTCAACCCTCTTGAGCGCGCCGCCCCGCAGCTCGGCCCTCAGTCCTCAAATTAAAACGCGCGGACCCAAACGTGGCGGGAGTACGGGACCCCGGGGCGAGCTCACTGGTGGAAATGTTCAGGGAGGGACGCACTCGCTGCAGTGTCAGCCCGCGGATAGTTAGCGAGCCGGGGAGGCATTAAAGATTCAGAGCTGCTGGTCAGAGGGTTGCGGAAACGCCGATCAGCTCCAAAGACACATTAGTAACGACGGCGGCGAATAAATCTTCGTCTCACCCCCAAATCTTCGGGAAGACTTTTAAGTGGAGTGTGTGTGTGTGTGTGTGTGTGTGTGTGTGTGTGTGTGTGTATGTAAATTGCCTGTGTAAATTACTTTGGTTTTGCCTTGGCTCACACTTCAACGTCACGTGCAATTTATCCTGCTTCACCGCCGCCTCCCTCTCCTGCCGCCGGTGCAAAACTAAAGACGCCGTTTATTGGAAGGGAAATCATAATAGAGGAAAACGGGCGCAGCGGAAGGCCCGACATCAAGGGAAAACCAACACTGAAAAAAAAAAAAAAATTTTTTTCATTAAAAGGAACTCGTCCCTTTTAACCTCATCGCTCATTAACACAGATTTTGGTGCCAGGGTTTGAAAACACCTGGGGTTGAATTAATGGAACAGGAAAGGTCAGGAGACATCATGCATACCTTCTGGTCTGGACTGGTTATAGCCGAGAAAAACAAGACCCTGTTTGCTGCATTGTGTCCAGTATGTTTAAATCTAAATTTATAGGATTAATATCAGCTTCGCCCGTCTCTATTTCTTTGGAATATTAGACATTTGTATAAAATATGAAGCCTCTGTACAAGTGCTGGCGTGCGTTGTGGGATTTGATCATGTCGACGCCCCCTCAGTTTGTTTGTCCTCTTAATCCAAGTTTCTCCTTTGGGAAAATTACATTTTCACCCCCAACAAAAAAACTGAATGAATTGTTTAAGGAGAAAACAAAACAAAAACAAACAACAAAAAAAAAAAAAAAAAAAGTCATTTGAGTGCACGTGGCCAAAAAATAAAAATAAAATAAATTTGAATAATACAAAAAAAGAATTATCTGACAACTGCGCTGCCGCAGCGGCATCCTCCATTATTTGGTAAGACGTTCTGCCACAGCGAGGAGAGGATTCCCACGGCCCTCCCACTCGTCCCGTGGTGGTCTTTGGATCGGGGGAGGAGGGAGATGGGGGAGGGAGGGAGGAAGGGTGTTGCGGTGAAACATAATACTCATTGTGAGCTGCGGGGCGGCTGAAAAGACTGTTTTTCTTTTTTTTTTTCTCTCTCTCTCTCTCTGTCTCTCTCTATCTCTGACACTAGGGAGAAGTGACCTTTCCAAGTGTCCAGCTTTTTGCCTAAAACAAAGAGAGAGAGAGCAGGAGGATGTCGGTTCGAGTAAATGCCAACCCCCCGCATGCATAATTGTAGAGTGGAGAAGGAGACGAGGAGAAAAAAAAAAAAAAAATGCACAGGTTTAATTGTAGACGGACGGCGACAATTGACCTGGTTCTTTGTTGCGTTATCATTATAATACACCGTTAAATTGTTGGATTATATTTAGACCTTTATCGTAGTTTTGTAATTTGAAGATTAAATTACATCTAATTCAATAGGATAGAGAGAGAGAGAGAGAGAGAGAGAGAGAGAGAGAGCGGAAAGGAACAGAAATGGCCCGTCACATGTCAACTTATTTTTATATCATATCAAGGGATTCACACTTGAGGGAGGGAAATCAGAAGAAATAGGATAAGATAACGCTTTCTGAGCCTCGTCCTACGTCCACATCTATCAACGGAGTTTCCACAGATCAGCACCGTACCGGCTGGTGAACCCAACGGCGGCAGACGTCGGATATAGTATAGAAATAACAATAATCATAAATGAATAACGATAAATTCTCTCCGTTATTTGAGCTGATTGAATTGACTTGCCTTCTCGGACCTAAAAGCGGCTGCGCGCACGGGGGCGTTGGATGAACGCCGGGGAATTCGGCGCCGCCGTCGGGTTCTGGTTGTTGCCGGAGGAGCGGAACAGAACGGGACAGCAGGACGGGCGTAGTTGTGCGTTGATCATCCCCGGAACCAGGGGCAGGAGGCATAATGAGCTGCAGCGCCTTCCACCCCGGCCCGGCTAATGGGCTATGACCGCCTCGCGGCCCCCCCCCGGGGGCCCGGCCCCCTCTGCGGCCCCTTCGTTCCCTCCCTGCCCCCGGGGGTCGCCGGCGTCCCCGGCCCTCTGGCCTCCGTGTCTCCTCCTCCCTTGCTCCTTTCTCTTCCCTGCTCCGCTCCCTTATCAGTCCGTCCCTTCCTCCACCTCTGACATTTCCTTTTCTTCGCCTCTCCCCTCTCCTCCGACACCATTGTCCCGGTGTCTAAGAAGACGGTGGAACCCCGGGGGGGCGGGGGTCGGTCTTATTCTTATTCATGGTGTCTGTAAAGCTGCGAGGCAGTTGTTCCAACCAGACATAAAAAAACCCCCCAAAAAAACAGAGCAGCTCATCCGTAGAATGCAAAGTCCCCGTTAAAAAGCCAAACAAGTTCAGGGTGAGAATTTGCTGATGGTAGGTATTAGGTGCTGGGGATTTGTTGTTAGAAATCGGCTCATTTTTCCCTCAAAGCCTGTTTTGCATTTTGATTATCTGTTTTTTTCCCCCCTCTCTGTGTGAAAGCAATTCAGGTGGGTCTGCTTCACTCAAATTTGTTTTCCCGGGATTAAGGCTTTTGAGGAAAATGGCCCTGGCATATTATTTACACCCGTACCTAGTTTCCCCCGAGAGGTCGGAAACCCATTTCTTTTTTTTTTTTCTCTTTCCCCGGCACTGGCGGGGTCAAGTTGGAAAGAGTGGAATATGTACCTGAGAACAGATTAAATACCTCCTCCACGCCGAGTGGGGACGAAAACACTTCCAAATGATAACAGCGATGATTGCCTTGTTGGGGGAATTCGCAAGTCCTCGCGCCTTCGCTGGCGGGACGCCATGGTTTTGCCTTTCCCCTCATGTACGCCGCCATGGAAGAATCGGCCAAGTTAATGAATGAATGGGAAGACATTCAGCCTTTGTTTTTGGGTGACGGTGGCGGGGTGGGGGTGTGGGGGTTGTGGCTTTACCCAGTTGCCTACTGTATCTAGTTCTCAATTATCTGCGTGCAGTTCCCGGACCGGCCTGAGGGGGCCGCGGCGAGTCGTTCCTAGGGGACGCGCGGCAACAGGGTCACGGTGGAGCTCTGATCCCACCAGTGCTGAGGGATGGCTATAGTGAAGACGGCTGACGGAGATTTTTAATAGCACAGGAGCGCGCGCACGCACACAAAAAAAAACCCCACCTTTTTTTGTTGATGTCCGATTGCTTTATCGCCCACTTTAGTTCCACACTCGTCCTTCACTCTCTTCGCCGTTCTCTTTTTCTGTTTTCTATTTTCACGCCGAACCGAGCGGGGTTCGGTTTGCCGCCGGCACGGAGGAACGTTGGGTTTCGGCTGCTCCAGTCGGACTTTGCCCTCTGCCACACCTGTGTCTGCCGCCCCCGCCCCCGCCCCCCTTTGGACAACAGGGACGTTTTCTAATTATAGCCTCCTCTTCCTCCTCCTCCTCCACGCGCCTTGTTCTGGCAGCCTGCTTCCCAAACCCGCTGCCAGCTTGCATGAGCAACTGCGGAAAGCTGACTTTTTGGTTTAATTTGGAGGACTAGCTCTAATCCAAACTAAGTCCCTTAAAGCTGAAGCCCCCTCCCCTCTTCTCCCCCCACGGTGGGATTAGGGGAGCGTCTTTAAAAGGATAAGGACCTGCTTATCAGCGCTCCCCTCTGCACTTCTCAGGGACATCAAATGTGTTGGGGAGGACGCCCGCCCGACGTGGCGGCGGGTTCCTTGTTTTGTTTGAGTCGCCGCGATTAGGCGTCACAGTTGCGTGACAACTGTGATCGGTGATGACAGCGCCCCTCCACCCGGCCCACTGCCCCGCCCCGCCCCGCCCCGCCCCACCCCAGCCCATCCCGCCCCGCCGTCATAGGATCGGCGCATTATGCCTCCACCCCTGCCCTGGCAAGCCTTGAGCGAAAAGTGAGATTTGACATGAACACAAGTTTTAAAAGAAAAAAAAAAGGATAAAAAATAATAAATATATATACACACACATGCACACACACATTAATATATATATATATATATATATATATATATATATATATATATATATATTAATATATTAATTTAGAAGGCATTGTATTTATTTATTGCCCTCACATCCGCAAAGAATTATTTCAATATGAAGTAAAACGGAACAAATAAATAACCCATTTGCAAGGTGGTTCTGGTTCATAGTTTTGTGTCTATACAAACTAAACACCGCGCGCGTTTTTGTGAACAAGCCCATTTTCTCATTTGC